>NC_064628.1:248031847-248359347 GCF_023864275.1 Schistocerca cancellata | reverse complement strand
AAGGTACTGCACCAACAATCATTGTGGTCTTGTAGCTTCTGTTGATACAGTGTGGCTCATTAGTAGAGCCAGGAAGGATGAACTTTGTTTGTCGACAACTTTTACATGAGCTAATTTGAAACACATGTTGTTGGAACTTTATGGTACAACAAGAAATTGATGATGCCACATTTTGTAATATTGTGCCCATTAAAGAGAGGTGGAATGATAGCACCTGAAGATGACAATGGTATTGTGCTGCTTAAATGGAGGGATGTTTGCAATGTTAAGATGTTATCAACAAAACATGCACCAATTATGATGTCAAGCTCAGATTCCTCTGGAACAGAAATCTTCAGCGATAATGGCATATAATAATGGAAAAACTAGCATCAACAGAAGTGACCAGATGGTGTCTTATGTCACAATAATTCGGAAGGGTATCAAGGAGTTATGGAAATTAGCACTACATTTGCTTTTAGGAACAAGTATAGTAAATGATCACATTGTGTACCAGAGGCCCACAAAAACAGAAATCGATATAATAAAATTTTAGGAACATCTCATTACTGAATGGTTGTCGACAAGAAACACTATGCCTGACAGTAATAGAAAGCAATGAATGTGTATGACCATTTAGAGATCAGTAAGAACCAGGAGGGCAAGTGTATACAGAGGATGTGTGCCCTGTGTTACCAGAAGAAGAGGCAAACTGCTGAACAGCAAGAAGTGAAGAAAAACGTAAAAAACACCATGCCATATTATTGCGCTTGTTCAAAATTGCCTCAGGTGTGTTTAGCATGTGTTAACAGACACCATTTGACACAGTATAATGCAATATAGTATCCTAAATATAAATGAATAACATGTTTAATATTATGTGTATATTGTTTGTATGTTTATGTTGTATATCCTATAGTTATATTTCAGTGCTTATTCTATTTAAATTCATTTGAAAAATCCAACCGGCAAATCCTATCAACATGAACACGAAGAGCATGCATCATGCATCAACTACATGTGAGTGATGGGACCATTATGGAAGCTTACCAGTCAGCCCGATGTGGCTGACTCAGTGACAAGCTTGTTAAGAATCTGAAGAATTCCTCCAGTGTTTCAGAAAACAGTTTTCATGGTGTGGACTCACCTTAATAAGCTATTCTTGTCGATAATTTTAGCAAATGTCTTTTATATTAGTACAACAGGCTAATAAGTCTTTATTCATCCATTTACTTACTTGTGAAGTAGAACAATAGCAGCATAAATCCAGTTCAAGCAAATTGTCATACTCTGCAGGCTTTCTGTAAGTAATCTTGTGAGTTATTTTTGTAATGCTTTTAATGCTTTCCCTCCAATGACATCAATTTCTAATGGAATACTGTCATCAAGCCAGTGCCTTCTTAACTCTAATAGTTTAGCACGTGATGTTCTCCTGCTTTATTTCTTTGATGACAGTCCTTGGTGTTGACGTACTACATTGTTATACTGGCTGAAAAAATGGGGGGGGGGGGAGAGGTGGAAGTCCAACAGTATGTTTAAGTTACAGAACTCATTCAATTAACTGAACAGATTTAAAATAAAAATTCCTCATTTTTAACAGTTCCTTATACCACAAATGTTAGGCCGGATTATTTTTTTAAATAATGAAATTAACAGGTATAGTTATAAAAACAATACTTTTGGCATACCTAGTAATTATTTTGGAATTAATTAAGGGCTGGCTTTGTAATATGTTTTCAAATAGAGCCAAATAAATACTTCAAGAATCCTAGTAGTTCTTCTTCCAAATGTTAATAATTAGTAGAGAAGTTATTATGGAAGCTTACCAGTCAGCCCAATATGGCTGGCTCAGTGACAAGCTTGTTAAGAATCTGAAGAATTCCTCCAGGGTTTCAGAAAACAGTTTTCATGGTGTGGACTCACCTTAATAAGCCATTCTTGTTGATAATTTTATCAAATGTCTTTTATATTAGTAGAACAGGCTAATAAGTCTTTATTCATCCATTTACTTACTTACAATAGAATCTAGGTCACAAAATAATTATTGATTTCACCCTATAACAAAAGATATTAACTAGCAATGGTCAAAATAGATTAGGAAATTAAATACATGCACAAAACTAAGCACAAAATTAGACCTGGTGCTATATTCCTTAAGAGTGAGGGCCAACCTTTCTCTTTCATGGAATGCAGATTATACTCATGCATGTTAATGGTAATTAGACATAAATGAAAATAAAATGAATTTAAGGGGGCAGATGGCAAAACAATAGAGGAAGCTGAGCTTGCTTTGTCACAAGCTGATCTGGCATTATTTCAGAAATTGCTTTACTTTAATTAATGATCTGTTTCCAATATATCTTTTGGTATATGCGTGCTATTTAAATAGAATACTTGGACTTTTTTTCCTCTGTTGCTAGTTGCTGCACCACTGTCCTTGTAAGTGATGGAAAGCGGTAACTGTTAACATGTGGTGCCCACCCAGTATAAGTTTCTATTTTATTGTCATCATGCTTATGGTTTTCGATCATTCCTCTAATTAAATTTTTATGGTGTCATTTCATATCTACTCAAAGAAATGTTGTAATAGTTCAGTTTAACTCAGCATATTCTGTCTTGTTGCAGCAGTACCATTCAGGGTAGGTAATAAATTATACTGGCTCCTGGAATATGGCTCAACCAGAATACAATGAAACTAATGTGTATGGCTCTCTGTTGACTTAGGAATACTCCAGCAGCAACTGAACAGCACTGCTGCATGGTGGTAGCAGCCAGTGTGGTGCTGTCACTACTGGAGTTATGGTTATCTTACATGCTTTTGTTTCCAAACAAATATTACACTAGACTAATTTGGGACCACACTATCTAATAGGCAAATAAAATTCCATTTCAAAAATCATTTTGTTTATAGCAGGAAACAGACAGATACTTTCCATTTGCACTAAGAGTCACACGAATGATGTGATGAGTGGTATTTGTTTGGGCTGACTCCAGCTACGCATTGTAAAAAGGTAATAGCTGATATCTGCTGAAAGATAAGAGAAAATGCATTTAATGTATCTTAGGAGGGCACTTGGTGTGTGTATATGATTTCAGATTGAGTTTGAAGTTAATTTTATGATTCATTAAAACCTTTACATCACTCACTAGGTTTCAAAAGATTTTTATGGCAGAATACATCACTCCTTATGTGCCACACTAAAGCTGAGTGATGGGCATTGAAAAATCATTTCTTCATCTAGTGCTATATATGTGAATGTTAATGTTGTTTTCTAAACTATGACTGATGGCTGAAAACAAATTTCATAAGAGAGAATGTACTGTGAGGCTGTTGTCAGTACACCAAACTGTTTGAAAAGCCATATAGAGCGGACACCATTTTTTTTTCCTGTGACCAGTCACACCACAAAACAATGGCATAAGTCATTAGTGTATGAAAACAGAGATTGTAAGACTGCTTTTTGAAAACTTCATCTCTAAACATAACATAAAAATTGCAGGTTGTTGTATCCTGTCTACTCGTCAAGTAGGAGGAGCCTAGGGAAACCGCTTCTCGAATCACTAGACCAAAAATTCAAGCATATCATATTAATGAAGTTTATTACAAAAGGAAATTATTATGAAGCGAAACGACTAGTCTTGATGCTGTTCTTTAACCTGCTGCTGTAGAAATGGGTAATCTTCAACTGGGCCACAGCCAGTCAGATGCAGCGTTTATGTTCTCTTTGTGTAGAGAATGCTGCTGTCATGTTTTTGTCCTTGAGGGGAGTCGGTCTGCTTGCAATTCGCTGATGTCTTCTTCACAGCCCTCTCTGCTCTAACATTCCCGACCGGCATCCTGGAGCTTGACTTTATACTGGAACACAGGGCGCAGGCATTTATGAAGATCTGTAACATGTGACTTCTCAGATCAGGTTCGTGTCACCATAAACATATAAAAATTTTAAATGTTCTCTTTCATTTATTGATTTTTCCCTCCTGCATTGTTTGTAATGGTATGGTCAAGCCATGTGCAGCACTGAATGGCGTGCATTGCACTGTATCTAAATTCAGTGACAGTCAGTTTGCAGAGAACCAGTTATTAATTAGTTTCATTTTCTGTGGATCATTTGCATGATCAGTTGTAATGATGTGGAATGAGTCATTTTACATTGACGTTGCACATTCATATGTAAAAACGGCTAGTGGTAAATCATCTACAATTTATTGTTGTTGTTGATGTTGTTGTAAGCTAGTAATTCCTCCCTAGTTTTTACAATTTACAAAGTTAGAAATTCTTCTTTGGAATAAAAGGTGTAGTCAAGCATAAAAGTTTTCATTTTGTTTTCAAATTTAACTTTGCTGTCTTTCAAACATTTTATATTGTTGGGTAAGTTACCAGAAATTTTGGTGGCAACATTGTGCACCCCTTTTGTGCTAAATACAACCTTAAATAAATAAATAATGTGGAGTAATGAATGTTGTTTTTCCTTCTGGTATTGTAGTTACGTACATCATTGATCCTTTTGAACTGCACACCATTATTAACGATAAATTTCATGAGGGAATAAATATACTGTGAAGCAGTAGTCAAAATGCACAACTCCTTAAACAGATGTCTACAAGATGATCATGGTTGAACACCACATATTATTCTTATAGCAATTTTTTGAGCAATTTACACTTTCTTTCTGAAAATTGAGTTACCCCAGAAAATTATTCCAGGGGACTATGACATTACTAAATAAAAATGTGCAAAATATGTCAGCTTAATAATTTGTCAATACCAAAGATTAGGAATTATTTGAAGTGCAAATTTGTCTGAAATAAGTTATTTTAGGAGCCCCAAAATATGATTCAATGAACTACCTTCAAGCTGTCTCTCTACCATTCCACTCTCGAATGGTGCGCGGAAAAAATGAGCACTTACATCTTTCTGTGAGAGCCCTGATTTCTCTTATTTTATTGTGATGATTATTTCTCCCTATGCAGGAGAGTGCCAACAGAAATTTTTTGCAATCGGAGGAGAAAATTGGTGATTGAAATTTCATGAGTAGATCCCATCACAATGAAAAACACCTTTGTTTTAATGATTGCCACTCCAATTCACATATCATTTCTGTGGCACTATTTCCCCTGTTGTTGTTGTTGTTGTTGTTGTTGTTGTTGTGGTCTTCAGTCCTGAGACTGCTTTGATGCAGCTCTCCACGCTACTCTATCCTGTGCAAGCTTCTTCATCTCCCAGTACGTACTGCAGCCGACATCCTTGTGAATCTGCTTAGTGTATTCATCTCTTGGTCTTCCTCTACGATTTGTACCCTCCACGCTGCCCTCCAATATTAAATTGGTGATCCCTTGATGCCTCAGAATTTGCCCTACCAACCGATCCCTTCTTCTAGTCAAGTTCGGCCACAAACTCCTCTTCTCCCTAATCCTATTCAATACCTCCTCATTAGTTATGTGATCTACCCATCTAATCTTCAGCATTCTTTTGTAGCACCACATTTCGAAAGCTTCTATTCTCTTTTTGTCCAAACTATTTATCGTCCATGTTTCACTTCCATACATAGCTACACTCCATACAAATACTTTCAGAAACGTCTTCCTGACACTTAAATCTATACTCGATGTTAATAAATTTCTCTTCTTCAGAACCGCTATCCTTGCCATTGCCAGTCTACATTTTATATCCTCTCTACTTTGACCATCACCAGTTATTTTGCCCTCCAAATAGCAAAACTCATTTACTACTTAATATGCGTCTCATTTCCTAATCTAATTCCCTCAGCATAACCCGATTTAATTCGACTACATTCCATTATCCTCGTTTTGCTGTTGTTGATGTTCATCATATATCCTCCTTTCGAGACACTGTCCATTCTGTTACACTGCTCTTCCAGGTCCTTTGCTGTCTCTGACAGAATTACAATGTCATCGGCGAACCTCGAAGTTTTTATTTCTTCCCCATGGGTTTTAATACCTACTCTGAATTTTTCTTTTGTTTCCTTTACTGCTTCCTCAATATACAGAGTGACCCTACGACTTATTTTAGAAGCTAGATTAAGAAAAGGCAAACCTACGTTTCTAGAATTTGTAGACTTAGAGAAAGCTTTTGACAGCATTGACTGGAATACTCTCTTTCAAAAGTCTGAAGGTGGCAGGGGTAAAATATAGGGAACGAAAGCCTATTTACAATTTGTACAGAAACCAGATTGCAGTTATAAGAGTTGAGGCACATGAAAGGGAAGCAGCCTCTGCTTCCCTTTCATGTGCCTCAACTCTTATAACTGCAATCTGGTTTCTGTACAAATTGTAAATAGGCTTTCGTTCCCTGTATTTTACCCCTGCCACCTTCAGACTTTTGAAAGAGAGTATTCCAGTCAACATTGTCAAAAGCTTTCTCTAAGTCTACAAATTCTAGAAACATAGGTTTGCCTTTTCTTAATCTAGCTTCTAAAATAAGTCATAGGGTCACTATTGCCTCAAATGTTCCCATATTTCTACAGAATCCAAACTGATCTTCCCTGAGGTTGGCTTCTACCAGTTTTTCCATTTGTCTGTAAAGAATTTACTTTAGTATTTTGCAGCCGTGAATTATTAAACTGATAGTTTGGTAATTTTCACATCTGGAAATGCCTGCTTACTTTGGGATTGGAATTATTATATTCTTCTTGAAGTCTGAGGGTATTTCGCCTGTCTCATACATTTTGCTCACCAGATGGTAGAGTTTTGCCAGGACTGGCTCTCCCAAGGCTGTCAGTAATTCCAGTGGAATGTTGTGTACTCCTGGGGCCTTGTTTCAACTTAGGTCTTTCAGTGCGCTATCAAACTCTTCACGCAGTATCATATCTCCCATTCATCTTCATCTACATCCTCTTCCATTTCTATAACATTGCCCTCAAGTACATCGCCCTTGTATAGAACTTCTATATACTCCTTCCACCTTTCTGCTTTCCCTTCTTTGCTTAGAACTGGGTTTCCATCTGAGCTCTTGATGTTCATACAAGTGGTTCTCTTTTCTCCAAAAGTCTCTTTTAATTTTCCTGTAGGCAGTATCTATCTTACCCCTAGTGAGATAAGCTTCTACATCCTTACATTTGTCCTCTAGTCATCCCTGCTTAGCCATTTTGCACTTCCTGTCGATCTCATTTTTGAGATGTTTGTATTCCTTTTTGCCTGCTTCATTTACTGCATTTTTATATTTTCTCCTTTCATCAATTAGATTCAATATTTCTTCTGTTACCGAAGGGTTTCTACTAGCCCTCGTCTTTTTACCTATTTGATCCTCTGCTGCCTTCACTATTTCATCCCTCAAAGCTACCCATTCTTCTTCTACTGTATTTCTTTCCCCCATTCCTGTCAATTGTTCCCTTATGCTCTCCCTGAAACTCTGTACAACCTCTGGTTCTTTCAGTTTATCCAGGTCCCATCTCCTTAAATTCCCACCTTTTTGCAGTTTATTCAGTTTTAATGTACAGTTCATAACCAATAGATTGTGGTCAGAGTTCACATTTGCCCCTGGAGATGTCTTACAATTTAAAACCTGGTTCCTAAATCTCTGTCTTACCATTATATATTCTATCTGAAACCTGTCAGTTTCTCCAGGCTTCTTCCATGTATACAACCTTCTTTTATGATACTTGAACCAAGTGTTAGCTATGATTAAGTTGTGCTCTGTGCAAAATTCCACCAGGCGGCTTCCTCTTTTATTTCTTACCCCCAATCCATATTCACCTACTACGTTTCCTTCTCTTCCTTTTTCTACTATCGAATTCCAGTCACCCATGACTATTAAATTTTCATCACCCTTCACTATCTCAATAATTTCTTTTATCTCATCATACATTTCTACAATTTCTTTGTCATCTGCAGAGCTAGTTGGCATACAAACTTGTACTACTGTAGTAGGCGTGGGCTTCGTGTTCATCTTGGCCACAATAATGTGTCCACTATGCTGTTCGTAGTAGCTTACCCGCATTCCTATTTTTTTATTCATTATTAAACCTACTCCTGCATTACCCCTATTTGACCTTGTATTTATAACCCTGTATTCACCTGACCAAAAGTCTTGTTCCTCCTGCCACTGAACTTCACTAATTCCCATTATATCAAACTTTAACCTACCCATTTCCCTTTTTAAATTTTCTAACCTACCTGCCCGATTAAGGGATCTGACATCCACTCTCTGATCCATAGAACGCCAGTTTTCTTTCTCCTGATAACGACGTCCTCCTGAGTAGTCCCCGCCCGGAGATCCAAATGGGGAACTATTTTACCTCCGGAAAATTTTACCCAAGAGGACGCCATCATCATATATCCATACAGTAAAGCTGCATGCCCTCAGGAAAAATTACGGCTGTAGTTTCCCCTTGCTTTCAGCCGTTCACAGTACCAGCACAGCAAGGCTGTTTTGGTTAGTGTTACAAGGCCAGATCAGTCAATCAACCAGACTATTGCCCCTGTAATTACTGAAAAGGCTGCTGCCCATGTTCAGGGACCACATATTTGTCTGGCCTCTCAACAGATACCCCTCTGTTGTGGTTGCTCCAATGGTACGGCTATCTGTATCGCTGAGGCACGCAAGCCTCCCCACCAACGGCAAGGTCTATGGTTCATGGGGTTCTCCCCTATTCTGCGATAATACAAAATGAGCTGCCCTTCCTTGAACTTTTTTTAAGTCATCTGTCAGTCCCACTTGATGTGGATCCCACACCGCACAGCAATATTGCAGAATAGGGTGGACAAGCATGGCGTAAGCGGTCTCTTTAGTAGACCTGTTGCACCTTCTAAGTGTTCCGCCAATGAATCACACTCTTTGGTTTGCTCTACCACAACATTATTTATGTGATTGTTCCAATTTAGGTTATTTGTAATTGTAATCCCTAAGTATTTAGTTAAATTTACAGCCTTTAGATTTGAACGACGTATCAAGTAATTGAAATTTAGCGGATTTCTTTTAGTACTCATGTGAATAACTTCAAACTTTTCTTTATTCAGGGTCAATTGCCACTTTTCACACCATACATATATCTTATCTAAATCGTTGTGCAATTTGTTTTGGTCATCTTGACTTTACAAGATGGTAAATGACAGCATCATCTGCAAACAGTCTAAGACAGCTACTCAGGTTATCTCCTATGTCGTTAATATAGATCAGGAACAATAGAAGGCCTGTAACACTTCCTTGGGGGACACAGGATATTACTTCTGTTTTACTCGATGACTTTCTGTCTATTATTATGATCCATGACCTTTCTAACAGGAAATCATGAATCCAGTCACACAACTGAGGCGATATTCCATAGGCACCAGTTTGGTTAGAAGACACTTGTGAGGAACGATGTTGACAGCCTTCTGGAAATCTAAAAATATGGAATCTATTTGACATCCCCTGTTGATAGCACTCATTGCTTCATTTGTATAAAGAGTTAGTTGTGTTTCACAAGAGTGATATATTCTGAATCCATGCTGACTGTGTGTCAGTATACCGTTTTCTTTGAGGTATTTCATAATGTTCAAATACAGTATATGTTCCAAAACCCTACTGCAAATCGACGTTAATGATATGGGCCTGTAAGTCAGCAAATTACTGCTACTTACCTTTTTGGGTGTTGGTGTGACTTGAGCAATTTTCCAGTCTTTAGGTACAGATCTTTCTGTGAGCAAGCAGTTGTGTATAATTGCTAAATACAGAGCTATTGTATCAGCATACTCCGAAAGGAACCTGACTGGTACACAATCTGGACTGGAGGCCTTGCCTTTATTGAGTGATTTAAGCTGCTTTGCCACGCCGAGGATATCTGCTTCTATGTTTCTCATCTTGGCAGTTGTTCTTTATTGGAAATAGGGAATATTTACTTCATCTTCCTTGGTGAAGGAGTTTTGGAAAACTGTGTTTAATAACTCTGCTGTAGTGGCACTGTCGTCAGTGACTTCACCATTGTTATTGCATAACGAAGGTAATGATTGCATCTTGTCACTGGTGTGCTTTCTGTATGACCAGAATCAGTTTGTGTTTTCTGGCAGATTCCAAGACAAGAGTTTCATTGTGGAAATTATTAAAAGCATCTCACATTGAAGTACGGGGAATATTTTGAACTTCTGCAAAACTTTGCCAATCTTTGGGATTTTGCATTCTTTCAAATTTGGCGTGCTTTTTTTGCTGCTTCTGCAACAGCGATCTGACTTGTTTTGTGTACCATGGGGGATCAGTACCAGTACTTATTAATTTATGTGGTATATATCTCCCAATTGCTGTCGATACTGTCTCTTTAAAATCATTTCACATCGTTTCTATGCTTGCACAATCAGATCAGAAGGAGTGAAAACTATCTCTTTAGGCATTAAGAGCATTTTTATCAGCTTTTTAAAATAAATATACTTTGCATTTCTTTTTGATGGTTGTAAGTGTTACGGTATTCAGCCTAGTAGCAACTGCCTTGTGGTTGCTAATCCCCATATTTGTCACGATACTCCCTATTTGTTGCTAAGAGGTCAAGTGTGCTTTTGCAACCATTTACACTTCGAGTGGGCTCATGAACTAATTGTTCAAGATAATCTTCGGAGAAAGCATTCAGTACAATTACAGACGACGTTTTATGCCTGTTGCCGGCTTTAAACGTATAGCTTTTCCAGCATATCGAGGGTAGATTGAAATCACCACCAACTATATAATTAGAGTGGGGTACCTATTTGAAATGAGACTCAAGTTTTCTTTGAACTGTTCAGCAACTATATCTTCTGAGTTGGGGAGGTCGGTAAAATGATCCAATTAGTAGTTTAGTCCAATTGTCAAGTATAACCTCTACCCATACTATTTCGTAGAAACTATCTACTTCAGTTTCACTACAAGGTAAACTACTTCTGACAGCAATAACCACCATTTACTGTATTTAATCTATCCTTTCTGAACACTGTTAGGTTGTTTGAAAAAATTTCAGCTGAACTAATTTCCGGCTTTAGCCAGCTTTCTGTACCTGTAACTATTTGAACTTCAGTGCTTCCTATTAGGGCTTGGAGCCCTGGTTCTTTCCCAACACAGCTATGATAATTTACAACTACAATACTACAATACCAATCATTTCTGCAATTACCTCAATATGTTTTACTTGCCCTCTTTTAGATAGATGCCCTTTCCGTGGTTTCCTGAGACCCCCTAACCTAATAAACAACCCAGTCCCTTCCACACAGCACCCACTACCCGTGTAGCTGCTTCCTCTGAGTAGTGGACCCCTGACCTAATAAGCTGAACCTGGAAACCCACCACCCGATGGCACAAGTCAAGGAATCTGTAGCCTGCACTGTCGCAGAACAGCCTGAGCCTCTCATTCAGACCCTCCACTCGGCTCCACCAAAGGACCACAGTTGGTTCTATCAATGATGCTGCAGTTGGTGAGCTCCACTTTAATCTCGCGAGCTAGACTGGCAGTCTTTACTATTTCCGCTAGCCATAGGAAACCAGAGAGAATTTCCTCTGATCCAAAGTGACATATGTCTTTGGTACCAACATCTGGCTGCATTCTGTACCCTTCATGGCATCCGGAAGCACCCTTTCCACATTCAGAATGACTGCCCCCAGTATGCACATGGAGTGCACACTGGCTTCCTTCCCCTCCTTGGCAGCCATGTTCCTAAGGGACTCCCTTACCCGTTTAATGTTGGAGTTCCCAACTACCAGCAAACCCACCTTCTGTGTATGCCCAGACCTTGCGGGCTGAGAAGCTTCCTCTGGAACAGGGTGGACAACTGCATCCGGCCTAGAGACTTTGTCAGCCACAGATAATGCCCAAAACCTGTTCGTCAAACAAACCAGGGGGGCCCTACGATCGGCCCCTCAGAAAGTCTTCCGCTGCCTGCCAGACTTTGGAATAATCTCCCACTCAGCCACAGGTGAGGGGTCAACTTCAGTGCAGGAAGTACCAAGGGCAGCCACCGCAGTGGACTGATCGGGGGACACATGGGACATGCTCAACGTCCCTTGCATCCACACATCCGACCCCACAAAGTGATGTACCTTGGCAGCAGCCTCAAGCTGTGTGACGGAAGCCAACACAGCCTGTAGCTGTGAGCAAAGGGTCAACAATTCAGCTCGCATCTGTACACAGCAGTCACAGGTCCTATCCATTACTGAAGTAGCTCCTGTTTGAAGCTAGTAAAAATATATAATAAACAGACGGTGTACTCGGCTTATTAGCAGCAGGAATTTGAAGTGCTCTCTCACTGATGGCATAACCGACACTGAGCTACACTAACCAAAACAAACAAAAGCCTGGATGATACGAGGGTCGATATAAGGGTCAATAGCAATGGTGGTACTGTACAATACACTGTTATTAAAATAAAAGGTTGTGCCTAGTAAGCACTCGAACATGCAAGAAATTACAAAAATAAACTAGTAACTACACAGGTATCTGTAAATAAGTCACTTCTGTTAGACCGTCATAAAATATACAACAAATGAATGGTGTACTCGCCTTACTAGCCGCAGGAACACGACATGCTCTCTCACTGGTGGTCTAACCGACATAGATGTTTCCACATATTATGCACACAATTGACAGAGTACCTCTAAATGTTCATAACTGTATGTTGTGTCTTTTTGAAATTAGGAGTGAGGCCATTCACAGAAAACCACTTAAAAGTACTTTTACTTTTTAACATGAGAGACAATAGTGGATCCAAGATTGAGCCTTGTGGAACCCGAAAGTAATTTCTCCCCATCAGAAGAATCTTTCCTGCTCACATTGGTTGAATTGTTAAGTATAACTTTCTGCATCCTTTCAGTGAGATGTGACATTACCTACTGATTATAAATATGTAAATAGAATAAATAGTAATATCAGGGAGCATTGTAATGATCTTGGAGCAATATTTATGGACCCAAACAAGTTCTTGTGTTACAAGTGCCTGGGGATAGATGGCCTTCATCTAAACAGGCTAGGCTCCAAATTGCGTAGTAAAATGCTTATTGATGTATGCCACATCTTAAAAAATACTAAAACGGGAAACGAATAAGCAGAGGGGGATGCAAAAATTACATATTTAAAAAAAAAAAAAAAAACCTAATAATATCAAAATGCTTACTAAACGAAAATCTACCCACGGTAACAAATAAACCTGGAATCATGTATATTATACATCACAATATAAATTGTCTAAACTCTACGTCCTCGAATAGCACATGTAAAATAGATGAATTGCAAATATTTCTGTCTGAATGCAAATTTGTAAAAATTGTATGTCTGAACAAACATTGGTTGATGCTAGCTACTGCAAACAAAATAAATCACATGGAGGCTCATGTATACTTGTTTATTCTAACGTAACATTTAAAATAAGGAATGAATTTCCTAATTTGAATGAGGAATGTAGCTTAGAAAGTTGTTGTGTAGAACTTGTACATCCTGGTATTACTGTAATTTCAATTTACAGAATCTCAGGAAATCAAATAACGAACCATTTCCTATACAAATTAAAAAATATGCTCAAAAGTTTAATTAAAGAAAAAAAGAAAAAGTAGTAATAGCAGCCGACTTCAATATCAATGTCTTAAGTGAATGCCATGAAGCTGACAAATTCACTGACCTAATAAAAAAATCTGGCTTCGAACTAAACTTCTTAGAATACACCAGAGAAAATGCCCAGTCAGCAACCAGCATTGACAACATTCTGACAAATTATGTGTTTGAAGATGTTCATAAATTTTGCTTAGATGTAGGAAAGTCTGATCATAAAGTATTGTTTATTGAACTGGCAAATACAAACACAGAAACCTCACCTTAAAAATAAGCCTAAGTACTTTCAAAGAAATTTTAACTCGGAAAATTTAACTGTATTCCAGGACAGACTAAAAGAGATAGACTGGCAATGCAACAGTAACAAGTCAATTAATGAAAACTTTCAAAAATTCCTAAACAGCTTCCTTCTTGTATTCAATTAAACCTTTCCACCTAAGTGTGCCAACACCAAAGTGACAAGTAAACTAACTTGCATAACAGAAGGAATAAAAATTTCTAGTGCTAGGAAATAGCAGCTGCACAAAGAGCTGAAATATAACAAAGATCTAGCTTTTATTGAATATATGAAGCATTATAAAAATGTTTTCAAAAATGTTGTAAAGGCAGCAAAACAAATGTCTAACAGCGAACTAATCTCAAATCATAAGAATAAATCAAAAGCAAAGTGGTCCGTTGTTAAATCAGATTGGGCATTAAAGTTGACAGCCATGAAATCTGTAAAATAAAGCATGAAAACACTACCATTGTAGATCCTGCTCAAATATCAGAACACTTCAATGGATTCTTTATCAGTGTGACAAAACATCAATGTTACAAATTACAATAAAAATGTATGTCCATATGGGCTTGAGCGAAAAAATATATTTCCAATGAAATTTAGAAATATTGCAATGAAAGAAATAGAAGACATTATACTATCACTAAAAAATAAAAATTTGTTGGATTGGGATGGGATACCTGCAAAAGTAATTAAATCAGTGTACAAAATAGTAAGTTCTCCACTAGTTGAAGTAATCAACAAATCATTTGAAAAAGATTGTTTTCCAGAATCATTAAAATACGCGGAAATAAAACCACTTTTTAAGAAAGGGTCAAGAGAAGATATGGGGAATTATCGTCCTATCTCCCTCCTTCCAGTGCTGTCAAAAATTTTCGAGAAAGTAGCTGCTATCTAAATCCAAAACTTTATTGTATCACAGGGGATTATTTTTTGCAATCAATTTTGCTTCCAGCAAGGGAAAAGTACAACAGATGCCATAAATAATTTCATAGAAAAAATTAGCACAGCTCTGGTCAAAAAAAAGTAAAGTAGCTGGAATTTTCTGCGACCTGACAAAGGCTTTTGATTCTGTAAATCATTCTTTGCTAATCCACAAACTAGAAAAATATAGGATTAAGGGTGCAGTACTTCAGTGGCTTACTTCTTACTTATTTAGTAGGAAACAAAGAACAATCATCTCTTCAAATGGTGTAAACTACGTGAAAACAATAACACAGGGTGTCCTCGCTCCATTTCTCTTTCTATTGTATGTCGACGACTTACCATTAAACATAAATTCACCATCTGTTCTGTTTGCTAATGACACGTCTGTCTTGATAGAAAGCGAAGAAACAGAAACGATTCCTGATAGTCGCTGGTACATTAGATAGACTGGAGTCATTGTTCCAGCTAAATGGTCTGAAGCTTAACATATCAAAAACAAACTTGATTGAATTCAGAACCAAACAGTCAAGAGACCAGGAAATTAGTATAAATCATAAAAGTGAAGAATTAACAGAAGTGCATTCTGCCAAATTTCAAGGTCTACACCTTGATAAGAATTTAAACTGGAACACACATATTGAGTACCTGTGCAGCAAACTGAATAGCTTTGCATATGCCTTGCATATATTATCAAGTACTACTAACATGTCCACTCGCAAAGTAGCATATCTAAGTTACTTTAAATCAGTGATAAGATATGCATTATTTTCTGGGGGAGCTCCAGTAATATATCTCATGTACTGAAGCTCCAGAAGAAAATTACCAGAAATATGTGCACTGCACAGCAAAGAGAATCATGTCGTCCATTATTATAGAAACTAAAAATTTTGACTGTCCCCTCCTTATACATATGCGAGCTAATGATATTTTTACACAACAAACTGGAATTGTTCATTAGAAACCAATTTGATAATCCATACAGTACAAGGAATAAAGCTAATTTTATGCTTCCTGCCCAGAGATTGAAATTATATGCTCAGTCCCCACAATATATGGGCATGAAAGTCTACAACAAACTTAAAGGCAAAAACATTCTAAACATGGAACCAGGGATACTAAAAAAAGAAGTTACCTGAAATTCTTATACACAAATGTTATTACTCATTAGAAGAGTTCATGGAACATGAACTGATAATTTGAGCAGAATCCAATCGCAAATTAGCATTATACTGTGAAAAAAAAAATTGTCCATTATTAAGACAGATATTTATCTATGCTGGAAAATAAGAAAATATAGATACTGCTACATAGACTAAATATAGTTTTAAAAATTAATATTAGACTCTATTTTGTAATTTTTGACATGTCTCCTGTACCATAATCACACGATTTGTTAGTGTATGTTATGAAACTAATAAATCACAATTGACAATATACCATTAATTCCATGAAACCTCAATTTACATAGGAGAATATTGTGGTTCACACAGTCAAATGCCTTAGGTCGTTCACAGAAAATATCAACTGGTGCTACTTTATTGAATGAAATTTTCACTCTACAGCGGAGTGTGCGCTGATATGAAACTTCCTGGCAAATTAAAACTGTGTGCCAGACCGAGACTCGAACTCGGGACCTTTGCCTTTCGCGGGCAAGTGCTCTACTGACTGAGCTACCCAAGCATGGCTCACGCCCCATCCTAACAGCTTTAATTCCGCCAGAACCTCGTCACCTACCTTCCAAACTTCACAGAAGCTCTCCTGCGAATCTTTCAGAACCTTTGAGTCTCGGTCCGGCTCACAGTTTTAATCTGCCAGGAAGTTTTATATCAGCGCACACTCTGCTGTAGAGTGAAAATTTCATTCTAGAAACATCCCCCAGGCTGTGGCTAAGCCATGTCTCCGCAATATACTTTCTTCCAGGAGTGCTAGTTCTGCAAGGTTCGCAGGAGAGCTTCTGTTAAGTTTGGAAGGTAGGAGACAAGGTACTGGCGGAATTAAAGCTGTGAGGACAGGGCATCAGTCGTGCTTGGGTAGCTCAGTTGGTAGAGCACTTGCCCGCGAAAGACAAAGGTCCCGAGTTCAAGTCTCGGTCTGGCACACAGTTTTAATCTGCCAGGAAGTTTCATATCAGCGCACACTCCGCTGTAGAGTGAAAATTTCATTCTAGAAACATCCCCCAGGTTGTGGCTAAGTCATGTCTCCGCAATATCTTTTCTTATAGGAGTGCTAGTTCTGCAAGGTTCGCAGGAGAGCTTCTGTGAAGTTTGGAAGGTAGGAGACGAGGTACTGGCGGAATTAAAGCTGTGAGGACGGGGCGTGAGTCGTGGTCGGGTAGCTCAGTCGGTAGAACACTTGCCCGTGAAAGGCACTGGTGCTACTTTGTTATTTATAGCTTGTAAAATTTGGTGAGTGAATGTGTAAATAGATCCTGATCTACAGTAGCTACTTGACCTCAAAAATTTTGGAAAATGATGTCAGTAGTGAAATGGGCTGTAGGTATTGACCTCTTAACTATCACCTTTTTTATAAAGGGGTTTAACAATGGCTTATTTCAGTCTCTCTGGGAAAATGCCAATATTTCAGAAAAGACAGAGTGTATTATATGGGAACAAGTTTTCGGTACTTTTATTTTTGGGAGACTACATAATTTTCTTAATTTCAGAAGGAGAATTGGGTGGACTTCATATAAATAAATTCAATATTGGTCACTTGGTCAACATACTATTCTGATTTTTCCCTTCAACTGTTTGACCCTGTATTTTCTACTACATTTAAGAAATGATTACTAAATATATCTGCTGCCTTCAATTACAGCTCTTCCATTTAAAATAATGTTATCCCATTATGTGGCTTCTTTTCGGGTCGTAGGTCTGTTCTCACAATTATTGATTTCTGATATGACATGCTTGTCCCTTGATATTTTAATAAATTTTCTTAGTAATTTTGAGCAGATTTTGTAGTGTACATCTACTGCAAGATCTCTACTTGTTCTTGCCAACAAATATGTTTTCCTTTTGCTTTCACAAGGTGCTTTAATCCCTCTAATGATCCAGGATTTTTGCATCTGTTAAATGTCTTTCTGATTGTCCTATGAGAAAAGCTATTTTCAAATAATGTCATGAATGTGTCATGGAATAGATGAAATTTTGTGTCAGCATTTGGTTTATTATAAATATCTTTCCAAGGTAATCTCTTGCAAACTGTTCTTAAAAGATATTTGTCCTGGCACCATTTATCAGAGTAGTATGTATGTTGTAAGGCACTATCTCATTTGTCATAACTAACTGTGCGTCATGATCAGAGCGAACTTTTTATTGGGTATCAGTAATTTTCTGGGTTTGAGCTTCATGAAAGAAAACATTATCAATTGTGGTAGTGCTGTCTTCATACAATTATGTTAGAAAGTTAATTATTGAGATCAAATTGCAGGACCCAAATAAAGTATCCAGATCTTTTTTACTACCAGAATCCTTTCAAAAATCTACATTGCCTCAATATAGACTATTAACTGCCTACTACTGTCTAACAGAGAGCATAGTAAGGAATCCATATTCCTCATAAACAGTCCAAAATTTACCAGTGGGGATGTGTATATCTAGTTACAATTAAAAGTGATCTATTTTTCAGTATTAACTCTTGCACGCACTCACACACACACACATCCCCTATGGTTGTGTGATGCTCAGATAGGCACAGGATTCTACCTTTTCAGAGTTCTTCATTTTCCAAACAGACAAGAAACTCTTCTGACCTCTTTTTTAGTCCTCTAATCTTTTGATGAAATAAGTTAGCATTTGTTTTCTGTCCATTCTTAAGCATTTTGTGGGACTCTTCTGTTTGTTGAACTTAGTTCAGAACAGGGTGCCTGATTCCTGACTTCTACATAAAGAAGGTACCACTCTGTCAGCATTAACCGCAGGGATCTTGCTTTGTATAATGGTAACCCCCACCCCCCACATACATTTTCTGCAAGAACCTTGGCCAACCTATCTTTCCCCCTTCTTATTCAGGAGTAAGACACATCTAGTATATTCCTATCACTCAGCTGTAACTGCATGAGTCTCTTCTCCTCCTACTTCAGGTAACAGATCAAATTCATTAGATACTGTAAGCTCAAATGTAGTTGAAGAAGTTGAAAAGCTGTTTCCCTTTTCCCCCTTACTTGGTATCTTTAGCCAGTTCCTATGGTCTTTTTCCCCTTTCAGCCTGAGGGCACAGATTTTTGCTTCCTGTTCAGGGATTCTCTGGTCTTTTTTCAGAGCTTACAGTTCCATGGGAGAGCTTCGTTAAGTTCCCCATTATAATCGGCCCAGTGAAACTCCAGCCTACAACCTATACATACAATTTCTTGTCTGACTACCATATGCCAACATCCTCACTTGTCACATTTTGCAACACGGGCTAAACACTTAAAAGAAGAATTAAATCATGAAACACACATGCATTTTAAATATTTACAATCCGTGAAAATTAGGCATATAGGTTAGCAGTTCAGGTATATGTTATAATGTAAAAATTATTTATTTCCACTTAAAACAAGAAGTCTGCTCTCACTTAACTGTAGATTGTGTTTATTAACTTATTTACAATAAAATGTAACTTTTAATTACTACTTTCATGAGTATTACTTGTTATTAAACATTGTTTAGAATCGGCAAAATATAGCCTGGTACATGAGATGTGATTTTACATGATAATATAAATATGAAACATCAGATCACAAAATCTTTTAGTTGCACTGACAAAGGAGATGTGATTGTGATTTAATATGTCTGGTAAGAAAGCAAGAAAGAAATGTGTGTTTCATAAACAACTTACCTGACTTCTTGACAGCCTCCTTTGAGGGATATACACTTCATCCAGTGATCTTACAGCTTTTTCATCCCATTAGAGAAATAGGTTGTGTCAAATGCTTCAAAATACTCATTGACTACAATTGTCACTTCCTCAGTTGATGTAAATTTCTTCTCAGCAAGCTAAAGTTCAAGTTAGGGAACAGGAAGAAGCCACTTGGTGTTAAGACTGGTGAATAGGGTGGATAGGAACCAATTCAGAGCAGACTTCATGCCCTTTCACCATTATTATCACTGATGCATGGGATGGTTCATTATCCTGGTGAAAGAGCACATTTTTGTATGCCAACTTTGGTCTTCTTTCAGCCAACTATAGTTTCAAATGCTCCAACGGTGATGCATAATAGCGTCCAGTTATGGTTCTGCCTTTTTCCAAGTAATCTATGAGTATTATTTCTTGGGAACCCAAAAAACAGCGAGTATCACCTTACCAACTGACAGAATGGTCTTTCCCTACTTTGGTGCACATTCACCACCGTTGTCCATTGTTTTGACTGCTATTTGGACTCTGGTGTGTAATTATGGATCCAGGTTCCATCAAAAGTCACAAATAAACACAAAAAATCTTGGGGAAGTGTGATTAAACATCACCACACTTTGTGTTGAAATGTTTTGTCAGGTGTGCTTTTGGTTTACTGTGAGCAATCTCAGCACCCAACTTGTACACAGCTTTTTCATAGCCAGTTCTAGTAGTAGTAATAGTAGTAGTAGTAGCAGTAGCAGCAGCAGCAGCAGCAGCAGCAGCTGTATTCATCCGTAGATCTCTTTTTTTTACAAGAATGTAGGACATGTTAAAGTATTTACGAGTTTAGATCAATTTAAAATAAGCTAATTCATATACACATTTATTTACAGACTTCTAGTTAGAGGCAATCATTAGATTTACTCCTGGTATACAATACTTTTTTTTTACAAATAACTTATTAAATAATATAATGCCACACTGTTCAATCATATCTCACTATCAGTCACTGCACCCACTATACACACATTGTTTCATAACACTTGAACCACCACCACACACACACACACACACACACACACACACACACACACACACACATGTCCGCCGCTCGTGGTCTCGCGGTAGCATTCTCGCTTCCCGAGCACGGGGTCCCGGGTTCGATTCCCGACGGGGTCAGGGATTTTCACCTGCCTCGAGATGACTGGGTGTTTGTGTTGTGCTCATCATTTCATCATCATCCGGGAAAGTGGCGAAATTGGACTGAGCAAAGATTGGGTAAT
The DNA here is from genome assembly GCF_023864275.1 of Schistocerca cancellata. Lineage (NCBI taxonomy): Eukaryota > Metazoa > Arthropoda > Insecta > Orthoptera > Acrididae > Schistocerca > Schistocerca cancellata. Next base: position 248,338,570 of record NC_064628.1, on the reverse strand, counting down.
TGTACGGGCGCTGATAACCACGCAGTTGAGTGCCCCACAAACCAAACATCATCATCATCACTCACACACACACACACACTGTGGTGATCTCTGGGCCATTTTCTGTACCGTAACTTCCCATTTGCTATCATAAAACACTGAGTCAGCATCCCTCCATAATGAGTGAGAGGTTGAGCTCAGAAAGAGGAAGAGGTGTTAATATTGTGCTATGCATAGCTTGGGGGTAAGTATTTCTAGAAAGGAAAAAAGGAGGAAAAAACATAAAGTGAAGGTGTTATGTGGGATGATGGATGTTTTATAATAATTAGTATTATTATTAATTTGCTAACATTTTTTATCAAACTCCTACTATGTTTTATATAAGTAATCCCTCAATATATAAAATGTATTCCACAACAGGTACTTTTTAGCTGCCTTTTTAAATAAGTTTATTTTTGAAATTTCTTTAATCTATTTCAGTAATTTATTGTACAGTTTTAATCCTTGGTAAATGTAAGTCGAGTCTATCTCTTTTTCTCACATGGTCATGGACGGAGCTGTTTGTGCAGTAATTACCAATGTTATTTTTAATGTATACAACTGACTGGTAAATGTATTCACATGGAGCAGTTAAAATCCCCTGTGTTTTGAACAGATCTTTACAATGAGCTTGACTAGTATTTTTGGTTATTATTCTTGTGGCTCTTTTCTGGAATTTGAAAATTGTGTTCATATTTTGTGCATTTGTTCCCCAAAAAAGAATGCCATTACTAAGAATTGAGTGTACATATGAATAATATGTAACTAAAACACACTGCATGTTACACATTGATGATAGGATTCTAAGGGCATGACATTCTGTTTGCAAGTACCTTTGTATGTTCACACCACTTCAGCTGAGAATCAATATTCATTCCTAGAAATTTTGCATTTGTTACACAGTCTATAGATGTGCCTTCTACATTTAATTTAACATTGCCATTTTTCCTCTTCAAACTGAAATTCATGGCATTAGTTTTCTTTATGTTCAGTGTCACTTTATTGCTTATTGACCAATCATAAACTTCCTTGAGAGTTTCATTTGATTTCCCGGCAAGGAGTTCTCTTGCTTTCTCAGTGGCTATAATATTGCTATGATCAGTGAAGAGAATTTTTCCACCATGAGTAACACCAATGGGAAAGTCATTGATGTATATCAGGAACAGTATTGATCCTAATATGCTATCTTGAGGAACCCCTATATTAATGTATTTGATTCTGATAAGTGTTTTACTAAATCTATTTGAAGTATGTATTATCTCTACTCTTTGTACCCTATCTGTTAGGTATGATAGAAACTAGTCATTTGCTACCCTTCTTATTCCTAATGCTTTTAATTTATTTAATATAATCTTGTGGTCGACTGCATCAAACGCCTTAGAAAGATCCAAACATATGCCAGTGACACAGTATACTGCACACCTTTTTGCACAAGAGTTAAGGAAGTCCGATCCAAATGCAGGTTTGATTTCTGCCGCGTATTAACTGAGTGAAAGCTGCTTATTCTTGGAAATAAACTGATATTGGTAACAAGAAATGACATTAAGGAATATATGTATTGAGAGGCCAATGTCAAAATACCCAGACTTGTGAACAGAGGTCGACAAGAGGTTTGTGAACTAACACCACTTATTGCCCGAACTGCATTTCTGAGCCAAAAATATCCTTTTAGAATGAGAACAGTTGCCCCAAAATATAATACCATATGACAATAGCGAATGAAAATAAGCAAAGTAGGCTAATTTTCGTGGTGAACAATCACTCACTTCTGATACCATTCGAATAGTAAAAATGGCAGTATTAAGTCTTTGAACAAGATCCTGAACGTGGGCTTTCCACAACAGCTTACTATCTATCTGAACACCTAGAAATTTGAACTGTTTAGTTTCACTAATCATATGCCCATTCTTTGAAATTAAGATGTCAGGTTTTGTTGAATTTTGTGTTAGAAACTGTAAAAACTGGGTCTTACTGTGATTTAGTGTTAGTTTATTTTCTACAAGCCATGAACTGAGGTCATGTACTGCACTATTTGAAACCGAGCCAATGTTACACACAACATCCTTTACTACCAAGCTAGTGTCATCAGCAAACAGAAATATTTTAGAGTTACCCATAACACTAGAGGGCATATCATTTATATATACAACGAACAGGAGTGGATACAACAGTATAAAGGTGTACTGTATATTTACTAAGATATGCAGACATGAAGTTCGTAAATGATGATATTAGTCAGTCATGTTAACACTCGGAGATACAGGAAGTTATAGACAAAATTATACCACACGAGTGTCACCATAATAATCATATCAATGTGATATGATTTCCATCAGTTGTCATCTGTTAATGGGAAAATTGAGTGCTACAGTGTCAAACTACAGGAACTACGTAAAAAAATTAAATCATCTGCACCTATGAGATACGAGCAAAATAGTGTGTGAAGAACATGTCATGCATGGACTTCACTTAAACAGAAATGGAAAGCTCAGTTTAGTGAACCAAATAGTGGGACTTTGTGATGAACTGCATAAAACCATGGACCCAATCACCCTAGACTATAATCAGCAGTAGTTTTAGGCACAAGAAGCAACTAACACCCTGGATAAGAAAGAATCCTGTTCAGATGGTGAACAGACAGGGTTAGAAGTGAATAAATTTTCATTGCAGTACAATGGGAAAGACCTGTGTAGCAAACCAATGCTTCAAAATCCCTTATTCCAAAGTTTTGTGACTTACACAGAATTAAAAGTAAACAAAATCAGTCAGTGCATCTTAAGATAACACACCTAAATGTGCAGTATTTTGTGAATAAGCTCAACTTGTTGCAAGCTTTTGTGGATGAGGAATTGCCATGGTCTGAAAGTCTTTGAAATTGGGTATCACAAATTAGATGGTTCTTGTAAGCAGGTAGTTACTGCAGGCAACAACACAGAGGGGTGGGATGGGTTGCATTTAAAAGAATCTCATTCCTTGAACAGTACATTAAAGAAGGAGCAATTGAAGTGGGTGATGTTGCCATTGACAAAAATGCTCTTTCAAGTGGGCTAGTTTAACAAGGTAATAAGGCAAACTGGTCACATTGAACTAAGTGTGGTTGGAGACTCAAATATTGCAGCAAAATCCTGTAGTATGACTTACACAAAACTGATAGGTATATTAAACACTTACAGTCTTATAAATATAATAAGCTCTGACATAGGTAACATAGTCATGTTTCAGTAAAATCAATATGCAATAGCCAACAGAAGTGCACAAGACAATGTTAACTGTCAAAGTGCTGATTTTAATTTGTCAGAGTACTTACGTTTTTCTGTACCAAAAGCAGCTGAAACAATTGAGAAGAAGTGGTTTCACGTCATCATCATCATCAGCAGCAGCAACAGCAGCAGTAGCTAAGCTAGCACAGGAGAGGTGAGTCATCATTTATCAAGCTTAACAGTCAGTAAGCAAATGTTATGAATTTTATAGAATCGTGTTGAGGCATTTGAACTACTACTGCTCTTTCAAAGAAATGACCAGGATACTAGATTGAAACTTACACCCAGTCTAATTAAATGAAGGCAGAACATACGTGATTTTGACCATTTATATAAAGAAACAAAACTACATATGTTTAAGGAAAAATATAATCAAGCCAAAAATCCTTTAATGCAGACCCTTCACACTCGAAGAAACAGATAAACAATGGTACAGTAGAGTATTAAGCCAACATTGGTTAGGCAGCCTTGAGATTAGTCTATAAATAACATAAAACCACCAGAAAAGTGCAAAGTGAACAAGTCAGCATTAGACATGAGGGCCACCTAGCAAAAGATACAAATTCATCAGTAATTTGTTCAGTAAGCACTTTATCTATCCTTTTGACAAACCAGCTCCTGTTGTAGATCTGCAGGCTGAGACACCAAATAATATCACAAATGATGCAGGGTTTGAATTTGTGGAGGTGAAACAAAACTAGAAACTCATATGGATAATATGGTATCTCGAACTCAGTTTTTTCTATTCCAAAGACTGTGAGGAAGTGCAGTTTTTGGCAATTAGTTGGGTATTAAAATTAATTACATATTTCCAAGCTCAGAGACAAAAGTCATTGTAAGTAAATCTCAGGTACTAATATTTGCTACTTGGCAGCTAAAGGCATTCATGCATAAAAATCTGAGGTGGGATAATGATGGTGGAAGCAAACAGCTTTAATTCCTAGGTGTCCACCTGGACCCAAACCTTCAGTGGATCAATCATATTAATGGTGTGTGTAAGTCAGTAATGCCCTGTGCCTTTTTAGTCAGGTGTCCACCCACACCCTTAAAACTGTAAGTTATGGAACAGTCCATCCCTATCCTAGCTATTGAATAGAAATATGGGGTTGTGCTACAGACATGCACCTAAACAACATACTGCTGCTACAAAAAAGGGTGTAAGGGATTATACATAGACTACGTTACAAAGATTCTTGCCGCGAAGTTTTCTGATCTCCTAGAAAGTTGAAGTAATTAACTGTCATTATATGCTTGGCCACAACAACAGGTCCAAATGCAGCTACTTTAGACAAAGGACTAGATTACAAATGGAAGACCAGGGCGCACACATTAAAAGACAGAGCCCATACCATAAAAGATCAGACCCTATAGATTAATAGGCTGACAAAGTACAGGGTTATTCTCAACGATTCTTCAGGTTTCAAAGCACTGTTTATTTATAAGTTTATGATATAAAAAGATGGATTATGCATAAAAGGATAGAGATACACTCACTAAGTTTGTGGTGTTGGTACATTCTACAAATTTTCAATGGTTGTGCAATTCATCAGAGGGGCACATTCAAAAAGTAATCCATTCTGTTCATATGTTCACTTTCATGTTTCTGTCAATGTCTGTTACAGCAGGAATGATGCAGTCGTGTAGTTCTTGCAGCACTGTTGGCACTGGGGTACATAAACTTTGTCCTTAATATAACCCAGAGGAAAAAAATCTCACATCATGAGAACTGGTGCCCTTAGGGGCCATGGCAATGTGAGACTGTCGTTTAATTTCATTTGTGTCCTATATAGCATAATAAATACTCAGTTTTTTGTAGAATTAGTTGTAAGTCTTGCAGTGAGGATCTATATACTGCAACAGTTATAAATGATAAATATTTCAGAATCAAATTCAGTTGGTCAGTTGCACAGATATTTTTATTTTGCTGTACCAGTTTCGGCAGACAAATTTGTCAACTTCTGAAGCTTAATATCTTCTTCACAATGATATGTCAAAACTGTACATATTGGATCTGGGAATTGCAACCATAGATAGATAATTTACAATAAATTAAATATGAAGACCAATATCTTCTTCACAATGATACATCAAAACTGTACATATTGGATCTGATAATTACAACTATAGGTTGATAATTTACAGTGTGCAACTGACAACTGAATTTTATTCTGGAATATTTACCACATGACAGCTGCTGAGAAAACAATAGCTGTGAATAAAATCATGAATGACATTTCTGGTAGCGGCAGTTCACTAGCACAGGCCTCCAACTGTTGATTGAAGCAGAAACTACTGCTATCAATAGATTTGAACTGGATTTTATTTTTTACATGCATGAAAACTTCTTTCTTCATATTTTTCCTTAAGAAAGAGACTACTTAATTTATAGCATCCAGTTTAGTTATTTATTTACGTACTTACTTAACATCCTTGTCATCATATAAACAATACTGGACTTGTCATACACAGAAATTAAAAACTTGGAATGTACAAAATGAAATTGCCTGCAACATACACCACTAAATTTACTATTTCTTTGCTTATGAATGGTGTCTAATAATTTGTTTCTCAGCAATAACTACCTGTAGAATAAATAGTAATATAGATAGTAAAGTAGTGTACTATAAACTGAAACATAGACAGATAGAAACTTCTCACAAGATTCATCACACACTATACTACATATATGGGTTTAGTGTTATCGGATTGCAGGATCCAACCACTAACCACCATAAAATAAGTATGATTTTAGTGGTCTGAAGCACATATATACATATAACTAGTTGATTCCCGGTACACACGTGTTTACAGTTTTGCACCGCAACCACAGACTGCTCCCAAAGAGCTTAGAAAACAAAGGTGTTGATACGCGACTTCGTCAATAGTTGCTACATTAGTCCCCACCCTTTCATTGTGGAGCACCAAGAGAATTATGAGGGCATACATGTAAAGGAAGCACCAGGATGTGGTGGGGGGGAGTGTGTTTAACAGATACAATACATGACATTAGGAAATGTAGTCCTCGAGCCAGTGAGGGGGGCGGATGGTCCTGCCCAAACAGGCAAATCCTTATACCGCAGTGGAGGAATCTGGGGAGGCGATGGTGGACTGTGAGAAGTCAGGGTAGTGAACCTGAATACCTGTTGCAGTATGAAGGACTTCGACTGTTGACGGGTCAGTACCAACAGGCAAGGGGATAGACTGGAGAAGGTGAATACTGGTAAAGTTGTCATTGGGGAAGCTGGCTTGTTCATAGAATACAGACACATTACCAGGATACACAACAAAAATCACTTTAGTACTACAAATGAAATCAGTGTTCACATTAACTACCATTTCCGTGGAGGTGGTGACAGAATCTCCACACGAATCATCATCGGTGACATCACACGTTCTGAGGCTGGCCGCTGATAAGTCACTAAATCCTAACTGGGGAGAGGCAGGGGCTGCCTATAGGAGGGGGAGAGTTATCACATGCGTCACTCTGTTTGGTGATGTCATACACACCTGTAACACAGCACTGTCACACAACTGGGAGTAGGTAACATAACACGTGTGGGAATGGTCATCACTCACCTCAGGCGAGGTGGATGTGGGAGGAGGTGGGGGCTGGCTGGGTGGAGTATCAAGCAGTTTTCTAGAGACCATGATAGTTTGAGGTGGCAGTTACATACGGTTTGAGGTGCACTGATAATAAGCGCTTCAAATGTGTTGTTACGCCACAAGATGACTTTGTGTGGGCCTGAGTAGGGAGGGCTGAGCGCTGGTCGAATGGTGTCTTCACGCAACATGACATGAGTGCATGACACTAGGCCCTTGTACAGGAATACGGGGGGAAGTGAGTGCAGCTGAGGAGGGGGTACGCAAATGTTAGTGGTTAGCTGCGTGACATGCCCAATGGAAGTCGAGTCACAGATTTTATCCGGAGGGAGTGAAGGCTTGACTAACTGTGCTGGGAGTGTGAGGGATTCTCCATATAGTACTTGTGCCAGAGATGCACCAAGAGTTTCTTTGTACGCAGGCCGAATGCCAAGCATTTACCCATGGTAGGGCGACAACCCACTCGTCTCCATGGCACATCAGTGAAGCTTTAAGCGTTCGACAAGCCCGTTGCTCTGGAGGTGGTGTGCTGTTGTTCTTAATCGTTTCTCCCCCCACAGTTCTCAAAGCTGCCCTGGTCAGTGGTGATAGAGGCTGAGCAGAGGCACAAGAGTCATATTAATAAAAGGGCTCGGGCCACTGGGCCGGCTGTGATAGTAGCGAGGGGAATCACCTCCACCCAGTGTGTAAACCTGTTGATGGCATACAGTATGTAACGAAAGAGGCCTGAGGGGAAGGGGGGGGTAGGGGTCCAACGATATCGATGTGTGTGTGTGTGTGTGTGTGTGTGTGTGTTGAACTCTTTGTTTTGCCACATTGAATGTACCCATGGGGGGCTGTACATGACGTCCTATTTTGTACGCAGACAAGCCACGCATGCTTGCACCCATCTGCGACATTATTTAATCACCCAAGGCCAAATGAAATGTTTGGATACCAGATGTGCAGTGGTGCATATGCCAGGGTGTGCCAAGTCAGGAATACTGTTGAAAATGTCCTGATGGAGAGGTTCGGGAATCACCAGACGTATTTGTCCAATTGAAATGTCACACCAGATGGTGACGGGAACCTGGGAAGTGTCTGTAACTAAAGTTTGAGTTCTGTTTTACTATCTGAGTGCAATGCGACAAGTTCAGTATCATCTGTTTTCAATCTAGGGAGTTCGTTGAGGTCTAGTTATGAAGATAGTAAAGACACATTAGATAAAAAATTGGCGACAACGTTGTCTGCCCCTCTGATATTAGTTGTAAACTGGCATATGAGGTCCGTATGACGGAAGCACCTCAGGGATGGGTCCTTGCCTGGGTTGTGCAAAGCGTATATGAGTGGTTCATGGTCAGTAAATACCACAAGATGGTGACCTTTGATATCGTCTTGGAAATGTTTCTTAGTGGTGTAAATAGCAAATAGTTCCCAGTCAAAGGTTGATTGTTTGCATTGAGAAGCTGACAGTTTGTGAGAGAAAAATCTGAGCAGCTGTACAACAGAACCCACAGATTGCAGATGTACTGCCCCCACTGCTGTATCACTCCCGTCTGTAGTAGCTGAGATGGGAGTATCAGGGATGGGGTGAGCGAGTGTAACAGCCATCTGTAAGGCTGACTTGAGGTTATCAAATGCGTGTCACATGTGTGGAGTCTATGTGACTGCCTGAGACCCTGAAGTGTTGTTGCCTGTGAGAACAGCTGTCAGTGGGGCTTCTATGTTGGTGGCATGGGGAATGTGTTTGTGGTAGTAATTTACGGTTCCTAGGAAGCGGCAGAGGCCGTGAAAGTCTTTGGGCAAAGGCACCGTACTGATAGCCTCGACCCATTTGGGTAGGGGGTGGATGCAGTTGGCAGAAACCACTTGGCCCAGAAAAGTGACTCTTGTGTGGTGGTGTTGTGACTTAGCATTGTTCACCTTGACACCATTTGCTTGTAACAGTTGTAAAACCGTATTTAAGTGGAGCTCATGTTTCTTGAATGAGGAAGAGAAAATTAGCAAGTTGTCTAGGTACCCATATGCAATGTCTGGTTTTCCAACCAAAGAGTCAATGAACAGTTGCCACGTCTGTGTGGTGTTTTTAAGGTCGAATGGCATAAACAGATACTCGAACAGTCCAAATGGGGTGGTGATGGCGGTTCTTTCAACATCCTCGGGTACCTTTGGCAGTTGGTGGTACACCCTGTGACAGTCGATTATACTGAAAATTTTTTAAAGTTTTGTATTCGCATTACGTTTAACGTGAACAAATTTTTCTGTATTTCTTTTCATTAATGTCATTCTCCAATGTTTCAGAAATGGCACCAATTTATGAAGAATGGTGCAAGAGCTTAAAATGGACTGTTGATGAAGAACTGTTGTCTAGACTAAAGCAGCTTAATATGGAAAAACTCAAACAACTTGACGATGAAATTGAAGATGCAGAGAAGAATTTAGGGGAAATGGAAGTTCAGGGAGCGTACATGAAAAAATCAGAATACCTATGCACTATTGGAGCAAAGGTAAAAACTACTGGGTTTGAATCTAGATTAGCTATTGTATGTGGTTAAACTATCACAGATACATAGTGAAATTGGACTAATTACTGGCTTTCTATTATATGATGATACCACCTACTTTTCTTTAGTTGAATACATTAGTGTGTTCATCATCTATGAAGACCCATTTGTGTTTGTCTTGCCTCATCCCTAAATTGGTGGGGACGGATGGCAGACTTTAATGTGTTAAAAACTGCTCCGCATGTGGGGACAGCCTTTGTCCCCTCCCATGAGACTTGCATGTTAACTTTTCGTCATGGTGCTGATGACCATGATGTTGAGTGCCCTCTCAATCCAAATCATCATCATCATCATTATCATCTACACAACATGTTGAGTGAATGAAACAATGAATGCAGAACACAGTGCAGAACTGCTCACTCTCATACCTTCTACAACAAATCACTACCCACACTGTAGTTTCATGTAAGTATCTACATATCTAAATTCCAGAATGTTTTAAATGAAATTTAGTGTGTACACAATATGATCACAGAGGTAACACAGTCCATTCATATGTTTTTGTTATGTACAACTGGTTAGAGTCCGGGTCCGAACACATTTTTAATTTCTCTTAAATGTTTTGTTCTTGCGAAACCCTGTTGCGTAACTTGGGAAAACCTGTATTCGATGCAGCGATCCTCTCTGATAGCCGTGGCATTAACACGTTTCCGAGACGGGAGGCGCGCCAGCCCATGATTGAATCTACCTGGCAAATTTACGATGATGGCTGGTGTGCTGGCCCGCATGCACGTGTTTTTTAGGTGGTTTCCGATATGCAACCAGGTGAATACTGGGCTGGTACCCACATCCCGCCTCAGTTACACAATTCGCAAACATTTAGAAAACGTTCACTCACTTTCAAATGAGATAACACTAGACAGTCTGCTGCTCGTGGTATCGCGGTATCGTTCTCACTCCCTGAGCACGGGGTTCCGGGTTTGATTCCGGGCGGGGTCAGGGATTTTCCCTGCCTCGAGATGACTGGGTGTTGTTGTGTCGTCTTCATCATCATCATTCATCCCCATTAACGTCAGAGGAAGGCAATGGCAAACCAGCTCCACTAGGACCTTGCCTAGTACGGCGGTGTGGGTCTCCCACATCGTTCCCCTACGCTCTGTCACGGAGTATGGGACTTAGTCATCATCATCATCACATCAAGGATCAACTGTGGTAATTTCTTAATATTTGGTAATATGCCTATGATTTGGTGAACATTTTTATATGCAGCATAAGCTTCAGAAATGATTTGAAGATGTGCAGGGTGTCAAATGACCGAAAGTGCTATTTCATAAAGTCAGCTATTCTGTGGGATTAACATGTGATGAATTTCAGAACCACACTCATTAACATCCACACTGTTCCCTTCCAACCATTCCCACCTGGAATGTGTGCAGTAGATCTTCTAAGATACCATTGCTATTCATATGAAAATGAACATTGTCAAGTGGTCACCGTCTGTAACAAGACCGCATTGCTAGAAATACATTTAGCATTCCTCTGTGGGAACATGAGGACTTAGTTTGTACTATTTAAACATGGTTTTACCATTTTACCATTGTTATCAGACAACAGTGTGAACACCCTGCAGGTTTTTCACATTTGAGTATTTGATGGAGTTGTTGTTTATTTTCTTATTTTGAAAATCTGAAGATGAATAGTTGTAAATTTGTTAGAAGCAAATTTTAACGATGTTGTTCAATGCAATATTCTTTTTGACTTTATTTAGTCCTGTCTACCCACTTTCATAGCCACTACCTCTTTGTGGCAATCTCTCTAGGGTCAAGTATACATTTGAAAATGAGGAGCTGAATTAGTTCAAGTGACGCCTGATGCTATTGTCTGATAGGAAGTGAATTTTAATCAACACATGCAATAATCTTACATGTATGTGTCATATCTGTTCTTTTGGCGATCTGTTCTTTTGGGGACATCTGAAAGAACAGGCTTGAACTCATATGGGAGTCAGTGAAATGCTACAAGTCGTGATAATAATGGGCAAGAGGTGCTACATTCAAAGTGTGTGGATAGGGTGAGAATTTGGGTCTGACAGGAGGCATGCTAAGCTAGTCCGTGCAATTGCAATGACTACTGTGTACAGATGGCACATTGGTCAGCACATCTGCCTAGTAAGCAGGAGAACCTGGTTTGAAACCTGGTCCAGCACAAATTTTCAATCTTCCCCATTGATTTAAATCAAAGTCCATTTGTAACCAATGTCTGTAATTCCTTTGAGTCCTAATAATCTTACAGCAACCCAGCTCAGAAAATTCAATCTTCCAAGCTATGGCAATGGTAAAGCTCATCCACCCCCCCTTCCCTTCCACCCATATATGCATGTGAGTGTGTATTTAATATTCTTGCAGCAGTGAATCAGGATTGGTTTTCTGGGTTGGAGGGGGGGGGGGGGGGGGGGGGGGGGGGAGACGTCTTCATCTTGCATTTTAAAAGAGGTGGTTTGTCACTAACAATCTTCAATATTTGTGCAACCTATTGAAAATATGTGTTTCACAGTTCTGTATACTAATCAGTGATGTCCTTGGTACACATAAATTGTGTTAACTGAATGGCTGTTGCTGTTCTTTTTAAGCAAGATTGTTTTGTCAATACAGGGTGGCTCATAGGAAATAGAACATTTAATTGGCCAGGCTGCAAACATTTAGATGTTCTCACACCAACTGCCACATCTAATTGGATCCACGTAGTATGCCATTCCGTTCAGTTCACAACATGGTTGTGGAAGGGACTGCCATATGGTGTGAGATGACTTCTGTAACCACTGTAAAACATAAGGCACCTGAAATTACAATTCAAATTCTGGAAAATATCCAACAAGTTCATGCAGCTCTGCAACAAGGCTCGTAGTGATTCCTCAGTTAACATTCCACAGCATTTAAATTCCTCACAGGTCTTTACAGAGGACTGTGAAACAGGATTTAAAGTATAATCCTTATAGGATGTAAATGGCTCAACAGCTACAGCTGAGAGAGAAAGTAAGTAGGTGAAATTTCTGCACAACTTAACTGAACATACTGGTAATTAATCAGGATGAATCATTTCTGACAAATCTTGTGATGCCTCCTGAAGAGGCAATCTTTCATGCGAATGGGCTTGTCAATAAACATTTCTGATATTTTTTGAACATAAAGCAAGGCCTGTGAGATCACCTGAACTTCCTGGCTCTGATTTTTTTCAATGGGACAAGGGCTTTTCAGCAAAGCTGATGGGAGCATAGAGCCATGAGAAGTAAATAGAGCAACATTTGAGAGCAACGGAAAGAGCGTGGGCTGTGTTGGCTGCCAGTCCCACCCATCAGTTCATTTAGGCATGACAGAAGCAGCAAGCACTCTTTAACAGCAAGTCCTCAGCACTACCATATTTCAATGCTGCAAGGGAGGATATGCACCTTTTCCCTGAACATGACTGCAGTGCACAGTATTTATTGTGTCACAAAGTATGAAATCATGTATAGACATTCAATTTAAGATGTCACTATGCAGTAAATCAAGCGGCAGAATACAACTAATATGTCGATGATGAAATAAAGGCAGTAATCCTTGAAGTGAAAGACAGCTTTTCAAACAAAGTAAGTTACCACTTAATAAAAAGTATTCTTTGTAATATGGTTGCAATGGAAGGTATAAGATGAGTTGCTTCATTTGAACGATTACCATGTCAGTTTTGAGAGCTCGTGCTACTGATAAAAATATTTCAGTTATTTGTGGGATGTTGGTCATCCTGGGAAGAGACTCATGTGAGAATTGGTTACAGAATTTCTCATCAGATAGCTGTGCACTTGAAGCTATTTGCTGAAGGTGAATTGTGGCACATCACTTTTTGGCAGGAATGGTTCAGTGAAATTTGTGAATGTCAAAACACTGCAATTTCTTTTGCAGATAACACTAAATTAGAAGTGAAGAGAATTAGAACAATTAAAATAAAGAAATTTGTAAAGGGTGTTGGGTAGATGGACAGATGGACAGATTGATGATGTATTGTGTGTCCCAAGAAAATTAATTATTGTGTTCAGATATCAGAGAGAATCTTGCAATTACAAACTTTTTGGTCCAGAAAACAAGAATATCATTGAATTCCACAGCATGAATTTCTGTGAGGGAATCCTGACCATCCATAAACCTGTTTTTGAAGCAGGATTGTGTCAGTTTACATAATTTGTTCCCTATTTTAGATTCAAACAAAGAAGAATCTGAAGGCAAAGATGGAGAACATGATATTGAGCCACCAGCCTAAGATGAGGAATAGCACAAGGAGAGGTGGGTCAAGATCACAAATAACCACTCAAAGCTCAGCAGCAGTCTTACAGGCTATGAGAGGTGGGTCAAGATCACAAATAACCACTCAAAGCTCAGCAGCAGTCTTACAGGCTATGTGACAGGAGCCAGATTAAACATCCAGCCAGATATGACGTGAACTATGTAGATTGTCTTGAACTAAACATATTTGAAGAGGCAAACTTGGATCTAGACAGATAAAATAGAAATGAGTAAAATATAAATGAATTCAAAGTGCATCAAATTAATGAAACTTCTGTCATCATGCCAAAAGAGACCCATCAGCCAACAGACTCAAAGTGGATTTTCCAAATTCAAGCATCAAAAACTGAAGAATAGCCCCAAACATAAAGTTCAACTTGTCACTCAAGGCTTTACTCAATTGTCTGGACTGGACTACAAAAAAACTTTCTCATTAGTTGTGAGAAGATACCACTCACTACTCACTTTTCTTGTGATTTCAGAGTAAGAATATTTTGAAATGTTGCAGTTCAGTGTAAAAACTTGAGTTTTTATATGGAAAACTAAATGAAGAAATTTAAATGTCAGTGCCGCAAGGTGTGATGCTAGATGAGAATGAATATGTATGCAGCTTAAAAATTCTTTTTGTGGTTTAAATGTACTTCCTGTTGTTGGAATCAAATGTTTTGTAAATTCTTGAAGTTCGGTTTCCAAGAGAATGACACAGCTAAATGTATTTTCTCTGAGAAAGTTGGAAATGATCTAGTCATCTTAACTTTGCTTGCAGATGATGGGCTGTTGATAGGAAAAAGCAAAGAATCCCTCAGCGTCATTGTAGAAGAAATGGCAAAAACATTATAATAACTATTTCCAATGTGAAAGTTTTTTGAGGAATGGAAATTGAGCAAAATAGAGAAGAAATAGTGCCATTTGTGCACCAAACAGTGTATGTTACATGAATTCTGAAATGTTTTGTCTTGTTAATCCTGTATCTGTTCTGGTAAATCCAGATGTGAAATTGTACTCAATGGATGAAAATGCTCAGTGAGCAAAATTTCCATTGAGGTAAGCAGTTCACGTTTATTTCCCACAACAGTTAGTCAATCAGGTCTGACTTTTGCAGCGAGTGCACTAATCAGATACTTGAACAGTTATGATGAGAATGATTATCAAGCCAGCACATGCATTTTCAAGTATGTGTAAGGCATGAAAGATTGTGGTATATTTTAGAGAAAGAACGAAGGCAAGATGATACTGTTCAGATATAGCAACTTGGATTATGCGGGAGATGTAGAAACAAGTCAGTCAACTTCTGGTTTTGTTTTTCTGTTATCAAATGAACTGATAATATGGTCCTCTGGGCAACAAATAATTGTGACCTTGAGCACTACAGAAGCAGAATATGTGGCAGCCAGCATGGCTGTAAAAGACTTGATACAGCTGTGAAACCTTCTAAGTGATTCAGAAATCAATATGATCAAGCAACATCACAGATAAAAATTCTGCATATGTTCCTGAATGCAAAAGTGATTCAACGGTTGTTGCTATTGGGTGAAAGTGAATGTCTGCTTAAGCAAGTGGACAATGTTAAGTCCTTTGCCATAGTTTATGTGAATTTATGGGCCAGCATAATCTGCGTGAATTTATGTGCCAGGTTGACTGCAGAAATGTTAAGGGCCCTCTTTATTAACATTGTTTACGATGCTGTAGTAAGGTGCTTCCTGAAAGTAATTTTATTTTGTGTTGAATCTAAAATTAATTTTGTAGTGGACTGACAAGGCAGCCAGTCCACAGTGACGGGTAACCGAAAGGCACGCATTTAATTCACGCAGGCTTGCTTAGGTCTGAAACAGGATACGTAATGAATGCTATAAAGAAAAGTACGTAGCTGCTGAAATACTTGACTTTAATCCATCATTTGTATACAGCATTCTGGATGATACAAGTGAGACTCTCTCTAGAAATGGTTAATGGCGCCTTGCTAGGTTGTAGCCATGGACTTAGCTGAAGGCTATTCTAACTATCTCTCAGCTAATGAGAGAAAGGCTTCGTCAGTGTAGTTGCTAGCAAAGTCGTCGTACAACTGGGATGAGTCCTAGTACGTCTCTCTAGACCTGCCGTGTGGTGGCGCTCGGTCTACAATTACTGACAGTGGCGACACGCGGGTCCGACATGTACTAATGGACCGTGGCCGATTTAAAGCTACCACCTAGCAATAGTGGTGTCTGGCGGTGACACCACAAATTTTATAGGTTGTTATACTGTATTACTGCAGAAATTATTTATGCAAAACTGAAAAAAATAGTCCTTTTAAATTTGTGGATTTGAGAAGTTTTGCAGTAATATTTCATTAATTCATCTAGCAAACTCTGTTAAGTCATGCTGAATGTGTTCTCAGTTCACAAAAAGAAAGAAAAAAACTGCTAAATACCCATTGATGAATTTAAAAAAATAATATATTGGTTAGAATTTATCATTTTAAAATATGTAATTACTATAGATACATTCGAAAACAATGACTTACACATATGAGAAAATCACATTGCGTGTACTTAAAATATACAAGGCACTCCACTGGATTGAGTCCTACATTTGTGGGTGGTCTGGACCTCTGAATGTTTGTACTGTGTAAATCAGGGATGTCCAGTCCCCAGCTGACAGGATGCGTGCGGTCCAAAGCAAGTATCTATCTGGCCCAAGAAGTGAACATGTGCCACATAATTGATGAAAAAGAATCCCATATTACTCCACTTACATAAAGCTATGATAAACTCAGTGTTCCCAACATACAATGATATTCTTGTTTTATTGGCCTATCCTTTTTTTTTCTCCCCCCCCCCCCCCCCATCCCCCCTTCCTTTTATTGGTTGATGTTAGTACTAAGCAACCGGTATTTTTTGTATAAATGTTTATTGAATTTGTTGTTGTAATTGATCCATATGTTAATACTAATAATCAGCCTTCAGTGAGGTGAACCAAGTAAAGGTAATGTATTTTGTATTGTGTTGCAAATCTTCTTTTTCACAGTAGGTACGTTAAAGATAAGTTTTTCCACTTTGATTAATCCTCAAGAAGTGATGATAAAATTATCTTAAACAAGAAAATAGTTTTTTCAAATGACAGAGTTGCTACAGGTTCTGCAAATCAGGGAATATCAGGGAGTTTCAAACACATCAGGGAAATCAGGGAAATTAAAAAAAAATCGAAGAAAACACTGGAAAAATCTCGTTTTTGTGTCAGTAGATGAAATGGTTTGTTTACTGAGGTGTTGAGCATCATTGTTGGCTGGGTGCAGCTGTTCGTTGCTTCCCTACTCCCTCATTACTGTTGCTTCTCCCCTTCCTACCACTCCCCTCAGCTTGCAGTCAGTGCTGCCACCACTTCCTGTTGCTAGCCTAACCAATGAGAGGGAGGGAGGCATGAGGAGTGGTTTCTTTGGATCTGATTTTCAGAGACTGTAGACACAGCAGCCGGAGTGGTGGTCATGTGTGCATCAGTTGTGTCTGAGTGATTGTGTGAATGTGTGTGTGCTCTAATTTTCTGTCAAAAGCTATGGCTGGAAATTTAGTTGTGAGAATGTAATTGTCTTTTCTACTTGCCTGTCTGTGGTTCAGCATTCATATTTATGGTGATTATTTTTGATTCTCAGAGTATTTGAACAAGCTATCTGTTGCATAGATTGTAATGGATGGGGCCTGCCGATCTGAAGCCATTCGGTTCCCACTAATGTGCAGGCCCTGCTCATCAGATCTAGTCCCACTGATCTGCCTGCAGGCCAGCTCTGTTTGTGTGTGGCGTAATGCAGTCGATTTCCATGGTTTATCCATGGACCCAGCACTGTGGTGCTTCTCAGAAGTCCAGAGGCCATGTCGATGGATTTCAGGAATTGCAACTGTCTTACCACAAGTACATTGTACAGTGTGGTGTTTTATAGATATTTTATTTGTTCTAGTACATTCTGGTACTTCAAAAGTAGTTTAACATCTTAGAAAGTATGGATGATAAGAAGAAGAAATTTTTTGCAGTCACTGGTTGTTTGTGTGCTGTTTACTCATATATTTCTTGAAAGAAAAATCACGCAGTACATGTGAAATAGTAGATGTAACACTGTGAAAAATAACCGACAAAAACGAACATAGTAGAACCAACATTTTATTGGCAGTCACCTACAGTGTTGGTTTACACAATTCTTGCCCGCCTTACACACTTCTTTCAAGAGACCTACTTTTTTCTGATGTTATTTCTGAAGTCAGGTATTTTAAATCTGTCTTGTGTGTATTTTTGTCACCAAATGTTTTGTTTTATTGAAATAAATAACATCAGTGGTCTTAATGAAACACATATACCATTTGGCTTGATTTCTCCATCTCAAAACTTCATTACAAAAGATGTTGATGTTAGTGCTAAATACTTTTGCTCACATCAGGAAACGCCATCTGCTTGCAAGTTTTGTTTAGATATTTCTTGTTAGCACTATTGCTTCTTTTATCATAACAAGACAGATTGTCACCTTACATCTTAACGTAACCTTGAGATCTCAAAATTTTTCAAGGAAAAATGCTAAAACTTTTCTGGAAATCAGGGAAATATCAAGGAATTTCATTGGGGAAACTTGTGACAACCCCAAAAATGTGAAAAGACATTAATAATAAAACTAATGATTTGTTTCTTGTAATGAAACTGAAGAAGAGCCTGCTTAGATTTTGCGAGCATAAACAGTGTGTTATTTGCTACGTTTAACTCAAATTATCCCATATTAAATGGTGCTGTCAGAATCAGTAGGCAGCTGAAAATTGAAATGAGTAAAAATGTGATTTATTCTTGATATTTCATTTGCACAGTGTATTCACGTAAGTTCAGTTATGGAAATGTTTTGCTGAATGCTGAACTATAATGTTGACAAGAAATATATTTATGTAAGCATGTTGTATTCTTTAAAAACATGTTACGGGAAATAAAAAAAAATTGAAACACTACAACTCTTTCAGAACATTGATACAGTTCCTTCACTGCGTGAAATATCAAATTAAGAGTGTGTTCTGTGTTCAACTCTGCTCTGCGCATCCATGTGATACTCCTGAAATGTCAGTCCTCAAGTAATTTTAAATAGCGTGTAGATACTAATATAATTCCAATTGTGAAGAAAAGGGCAATATTGATTCTATTTAAATTGTTTTTTGTGTAGTTCTTGTAACAGTGAAGTAGCTGAAAGGAAAGGTGCTTCAAAAGAAATGGTCAGTATATATTTTGTAGTAAATAATGGAAAAAGACCTGTAGAAATGAATTACATCTGTAACACATATGTAGAGCCAGTATCTGAGGCTTTAACAAATGTAATTGAGCAAATATTGTAGTTTGTAAAAATTATTACATTACATGGTCACTACTTTATTCAGTCATCATTTTCAGGATGAAGCAGTGAAAAATTTTCAAATTACATATGATAAAACTGTATCTCTTGGCCAGCGGTTGGAAATTGTGTTTTACTTAATTAGAATTGGCTTTTTCTATTGGGATCATGACCTGATTACAAGAAATATTGATAAAGCAGAAAGGTAAACTCCCATAACTGCTTAAAATGTAAATAAATTTGCTTACAAAATTTTTGTCACTTTTAAATGTCTTCCATCATTTTCAAAGCTTAATTGAAGAAGGTGACAGTTGGGAACATCGCAACCGGATGAAAGTTTACAAAGGAATATATTCTATGATGAAAAGAGATTTTAAAAGCGCTGCTAACTCGTTTTTGGACTCAAGTTTAACTTTCACTTGTTATGAATTGATGGATTATCATGAGTTTATCCGTTACATTGTACTAATGGGTGTGATATCTGTGCCTCGAAATGAACTTAAGGAGAAGGTAAGCTCTGTAATAGCAGTTCAAATTCTAATTAATCATTCATGCCAAAATGAACAATTCTTATATGGACATGCTCATTTGTCTTGCTAATAAGGCATGATTTCTGCATCTAAAATTTGCCACACTGATACAAGAGTTCTTATTAAAGGAAGCATACAGATATTCTGAATGCGTTCAGAAGATATAAATAGTTGCAGTGCATGAAATAAATAAATTTATTAGTTGGTCAAGATGGAAACTGATTAGACATTTTTTGAAATAACTTTTATCTTTGCACAGTTATTGTACAATGATCTGAAAGTTAGCTCCTTGTATCTAGTGTTAATTGATAAATTTATATTTATGCAGGCTGCTGTTTATATGTGTGTAAGCTAGCAGAGTAGTTCATAGGGAAGGCCAAAAAATATAAACATTTATTTCACCCCAAAGACAGTCTTTACAGAAAAGTTTGTTCTAAATAAATTTTTCGAAATTTGGTCAAAATGTTCATTTATGTTCCATCCTAAAATTATGTTATTTCCTATTGTTGTTGTTTGCTTTACTGTTGTTGTAGAAACTGCAGTTTATAAAATTTTATTTTTATTATAATTACTGTTAATAATTTAATTTTATTCTTCTGGGCTCATCTTCATTTTAAAAGTTATTAATCCAACCTCAGCTGTAAGCAATAAATTAAGTAAAGTTTAAAATTTTCCAGCACCATAATACTGAAACAGCTTGTATCTCTTTCCTCCATAACCTCATAATCAGGAATAGAGGGAGGGAGAGAGAGAGAGAGAGAGAGAGAGAGAGAGAGAGAGAGAGAGAGAACTCCTTTCACATACGTACCTCCCGGGGATTTGTATTAATATTTATTTATTAGTTAAATGTATGATTATAGGTGATGCCTCCATTTGAAATCTGCTCATTTCTGGTCCTTGGCTTCTTCACTGTGTGTTGTACTTGACAGCATATGATCAGAGACAATGTTTTTTAATAATATCACCTAGAATTCTCAGACTGAGTATTTCATTAGTGTCCAAAAATGAAGTGCAAACAGAAAAAGAGAAAATCAAAAGAGAAAAGAGAGCAATCACTATAAATAATTGTCAGGATTATGGTGTCCTTATAAGAAAAGCATGTGATTTTAATTACAAAAGTGGATTGTGGTAGACCCACAATGCCTCAATTCTATTAACACTTTTGTTTTGAACTGAATGCAGTATCTTGGTGCAGTTTGTATTGTATTGTATTTTATTGGTCCAAGTTATCTTATTGTTGTACGATTTGCTATTTAATGCCATGAAGAGCCCATTTGAAACCTGAATTGCAGCTTAGAATCCTTGAAGACATTGAAGTAGATCAGATACAGATCATAGTGTCAACAACAATATTGCAGTACTGGTGTTATTCTGATGACAATGCACTGTGGTGACCACAGCTGTTACTAAACACATCAGATGTATTTGCAGTTGCAAATAATGACTATCATCAGCTGTATGGAACGATGACAATGGAAATTTGTGCCGGTTCGGGACTCGAACCAGGGTTTCCCACTTATCGCGAGTGGTTGCCTTACATTTGGCTATCTGTGCACGACTCACTATCAGACCCAAACTTCGATATGTCGTCACCAGGGCGTCTACAATCTATACTCGCATATCCATTATGTGTATTCCTGTACAGATCTGACGTTGTGCTTGAAAGTCACATGCCCAGTATCGACAGGTAAATACAATATTGCGGTGCTGGTGTTATTCTGATGACGATGCAGTGTAGCGACCACAGCTGTTACTAAACACATCAGATGAATTTGCAATTGCAAATAATGACTACCATCAGCTGTAGAGTGGGATGATGACAATGAAAATTTGTGCTGAATCGCCAAATGGTGAGGCGACCGCTCGCAATAAGCGGGAAATCCGGTTTCGAGTCCCGGTCCGGCACAAATTTTCTCCACTAAGGGACTGGGTGTTGTGTTGTCCTAATCATCATCATTTCATCCCCATTGATGCACAAGTGTCTGTTATGTAAATGGAGATCTAGCATGGAGCAAATCAATGTATTTTTTTCCACAGAGATTTTGTTCCATGAGGATCTGTGTTGGTACCTTCTTTATTTCTGAGAATGATTAAACACACACCCTAGTTACTAACGTCCATCATAGCATAATATAAAATCAAATAATTAAAATCAAATTACATGCTTCTTACAAACAAAGATTGTGACATAGATGACTTGTCAGTTCCAAAACTAGTAAAATTAATTTAAATAGCAGGAAGCCTAGGATGAAATAACAACACTGTAGAATAATTAATTTTACAGTGGCAAGGCCAGGGAAATTCAGGATGTTAGTACAGAGGGAGGTGACATCTACAGTGACAAGCAAGGTGCTGGGTGGTAAAGGAACATGAGCTACAGAGAGTCAGTGGAGGAAATTGTTGGTGTCTTGCTGTGCACCTCATAGAGGAGGCTATGGGTTGCAGACAGGCCCAAAGAAAAAGATTAATGTTTTGGTAGACACTAAAACAATAAAACCAGATAAATCCAATCAGTACAAAATTGCCTTAGACACCAAGAAATTTATTGAAATAGGATAAAATACGGTGTAAACAAAAACCTAATATGGATTTAAAAACTTTGAAAAATATTAAAATAAACTGACAGCTGGAAAGTCTATAGGCACTAAAGCCAACAAAGGTAATACACTTGTTGTTATCAGAGAGGATGATACACTTTTTGTCTTTTTAATGAAAATGAGATTTCTGGAAGAGCAAAAGAATCTGGTATGGAGTTTCAAGCAAAAGTGAGAATGCTAGACTACAATAACTTTTTGTTTATGCCAAAAGAGAAAGATATCTGAATGTGATGAATCCACAATTGCCCACACTGAGAGCTGAACTGAAATTGCATGGGCTAGGTATTCCGATTAGACCTATTGTAAAGAACATCAGTTGTCCATCTTAAAAACTAAAAAAAAAGTTATACATAAATAAGGTAAAGGCAAGCACTGGCCTACAGTGGATTCATGTGTGCAGCACAGTAACATATAATAGAAAACGGCATTCACACCAGCTTCCGAGCACTAGCTTTTTTCCCGTCAATAGTAAAACCATTGTTACAATGATTGCATGGAACCCACCTACCCACCCACCCACCCACCCACACACACACACACACACACACACACACACACACACACACACACTCCCATGGATATGACAAGACTAATTATTGAAACTTGATTATTGAAAGTAGTTGCCTGAACTGCTGGAGGTGAGGAGGTGTTGGGGAAGGACATAAGGAGAGGGTAATGAGAAAGAGTCAGGTTTTTGAACAGATGACTTCGAAGCCACGTGGAGCGTGCATTAAGGGACTTGTGTGGTTGTGTATGTGGATGTGTGTACTGTTGCCTCTCCCTTGTTTTACATATTGCTCCTGCCAGGAGTTGCCAATACTATTATGAATAAAAAGTTAAATATTTACAAGACTTACAACTACAGATGTGGTTATTGTTTATCATTAGATGCATTAGAAGAAGTGTAAATTTGTAGCCAACAAGAGAGCTACCTTCAAAATCTGTTAAATTAGCAGATAGATCAGAAGGAAAAACATTTCTATGACTTACTCACTATTTGCTGTAATTTTTATGAGGTTTTCTTTTATTTTTACATTTTGCATTTTAGTATCTTCTGTAATGTAAGTAGTATGGCACATCTAAAGCAACATGGTTTTAACTAAATTCCTATCACACATTTACACACAATAGCATGGTTTTATTAGATTTACAAGGAATAGATATGACCAAATAATTATAAGGAATAGATATGACCAAATAATGTAACACTTAGAGTTGTTTGTTATTGAACCACTGTATTTGAATGACATGATTCATTGTAGCCATTATTATGTTTTATCATAACATGTTTTAAATGAGTTTAGATAGTACTAATGAAGCAGATGTCTATGAAAGCAAATACTAAGACTGTGATTAGATACTGCAGTGGAATTATGTTCCCAAATACTGAGTCTTGGGTGTTGCACAATACTCCACTGTCCCACCAGCAAGAGAAAACTACACCTATGATGAACAATGCTGCCTTATTTGCATCTCAGTGGCAAATGTCTGTGTCCTGCTTGACATATTCATTGTTAAACAGATAGGACTTTCCATGCTATTTATGATGGTAATTAAACACAACCTAATATTTTGCTTAGCTACATGACAGAGGCAGTATTTTGTTGGAGCCATTATTATGTTTTACTATGACACGTTACAAATTGTTTTTGGTAATTTTAATAAGTAGATTGTGTACACAAGTGGACAGGTTGTGGCTAGGCACTGGAGAATGCCGAGTATCAAGCCAGATGTACCACTACAGTGGTCCACCAATAAGAGAAGTTAGACCTGGGATGATAGTACAAGCTGACTTGCATGACTGTGATGGCTATTGGCTTCCTGTGCAACATTATCTTTGCTTAGCACTATGGATCTTATGTGCTAGTCGTTATGACAATGTATACACAGTCTAATGGCTCAGTCTAGTAAATGACACAGGGCAGCTTTTATTATTCTTGCTGTTGCTACCAGCCTTCTAAACTTTCTAAAATGTATTAGTAGATAGTGAGCAATATTGTATTACATTTTCATGTGTAATATGAGGTTTTTCTGTGTACACTGTTTGTGGATTTTGCTTCTTTTATTATGGATCACTTGAAAGGCAGGCGGATCTTCTCTCTTATAATGCCTAGCCTTTGCTAGCTAATCAGCAGTTAGTGACAGGTATCAGTCAGCACTACACAGCAGCACTATGCACCGACTCCTCAAGTCATCTGGGTAACACATCATTTTATATCATTACCAGTGTTGCTTTGTTTAATTCTGCTTACCCTTTTTATACCATTTCAAAATTGTATTCCTAAAATGTGAGAGACCATCCTTCTAGTCTGGCACATAGCAGTTTACAGTTCAGTAAGGAACTTTTTAACACCCATATGAATTTTAAAGCCTTTAATTGTGTGACAGAATGTGATTGCTCACATGCTGTTAACGCTTGGTGGCAAAATTTTTTGTGTATACAGTAGTTTTACCATCAATTTTGATGATTTGAAATAGAGAAAGTCCCAATCCAAAGCTGGAAATATCCATGCCAAACTGAAATCATGAATCACGTTTGGGTGATAAAGCAATCTCATGGCTCTTAAGTATTGTTTCATCAGGGTTGCTACAAGTTTTCGAAATCAGGGAATTTCTAAAATGTCAGGGAAATATCAGGGAAATCTGAAGAAGAAAAAGAAAAAAAAATAAAACACTGAAAAAATCTCATTTTTGTCTCAGTAGATGAAATGGTTTGTTTACTGAGATGCTATGCATCATTGCTGGCAGGGTGCAGCACAGTACATGCACTGCTTCCATATTTCCTCACTCTTACTGCCTCTCCCATTCCTAACCACTCCCCTCAGCCTGCAGTCAGTGCTGCCACTACCTCTTGCCACTAGCCTGGCAGCTGCCGACGATAGACAGGGAGGTGTGAGGAGTGGTTTGTTTGGATCTGATTCTCAGAGGCTATTGACGCAGCAGCCAGAGACGGCGGTCATGTGTGCATGAGTTATGTCTGAGTGATTATGTGAAAGTGTGTGCGCACTCATTTTCTGACAAAGGCTATGGCCAAAAATTTGGTTGTGTCTTTTCTATGTGTGTATCTGAGGCTCAGTGATCATATTCACTGTGAGTTGCTACCTATCCTCATTATTATTGATTCTCAGAGTATTCACTCAAATTATCTATTGCATGGACTGATCACTGTGGTCTCATTTCATCAACATACTGTCTGTGACTCGTGAATAGCTGCCCACATGAGTGGATTTCCACAATGGGCCAAAACTGCAGGCAATTTCTGCGGGTAACTCTGATGGATCTTGCCTGCCAATCTGAAGCCCATTGTTTCACATTAATGCACAGGCCCTGTCCATCAGATTTGTTCTCACCAATTTGCCCGCAGGCTGGGTCTGTTTGCATGTCATGTAATGCACAGATTACCGTCATGGACCCAGGACAGTGGTGCTCCTCATCAGGGCAAAGGCTATGAGCGATGGATTTTAGGAATTGCGACTGTCTCACCACAAGTATGTTGTAGAGTGTGGCATTTCATAGACTTTTAGTTTGAGTACATTTTGTTACTTAAAAAGTTATTTTTACATGTTAGAAAGTATGAACGATAAGAAGAAGAAAATTGTGGCAGTTGCTGGGGTAGTTTGTACGCTATGTACTCATATAGTTCTCAAAAGAAAAATCACAAAGTACCTGTAAAATGAAATGATTGTGTGGCATTGATGGCTGAGAGAACCCATCCAGGGAAGTTCAGCTACCGGGTTGCAATTCTTCATTCAGATGATGCCACATTGATCAACTTGCATGTCGGTGATCATGAAACGTTTATGAGTGGAGAAAATATCCAACTTGGCCAGGAATCGAACTGGGCAGCTGCATGGTAGGCAAACACATTGCCACTCAGCTAAGCAGGCAAACATTCAATACCACTAAAATAATAGACATAACACAACGGCTAATAACTAACAATAATGAACATAATAGAACCAACATTTTATTGGCTGTCACCTATGGTGTTGGCTGTCACCTATAGTGTTGGTTTACATGACTCTTCCCTGCACCTGCCGTATACACGGCTTCCAAGAGGCCTACTTTTCTCTGAGGTTAGTTCCAAAATCAGTGAAGGTATTTTAAATCTGTCATGTGACTCCAAGGAAAGGTGTATTTTTGTCACAAAATGTGTTTCATTTTACTGAAATAAAATAGCATCAGTGGTTTTAATGAAACACATATACTATTTGGCTTGCATTCTCAGTCTGAATACAGTTCATTACAAAAGATGTTGATGTTAGTACTTAAGATTTTGGCTTACATTTGTAGAAATACACAAGTCCCTACATTATTTTGTTAACTTATGTCTTTAGTCACCCTTGAGATCACAAAATTTGTCAGGGAAATCTGCTGAAACTTATCTGGAAATCAGGAAAATATCAAAGAATTTTGCTTGGGGAAACTTGTGGCAAACCTGTTCATGATATCAAATGCTTATTCACACTGTTGTTCATTCCCATACATTATGCTTCCATAATACTTGGCTGAGTGCATTACTATTAAGTGCTTGTATGGGCATGAACCAGTGATACAAACTGCAGAGGCTAATGAAACTTGTCCATGCCTTCCTGTTTTGTATTCTGGGAATTTTTTTCATGGCACCGATCTTTCTTGAATCTGCATTATCTCTTCTGGTGTAATGTTTCCAAACTGTGATATCAATGTTCATCTTGGCATCTGATCTCAGCAAACATTTTAAAAATATCATGATTATGAAACAGTCCAATCCAAAAAATAATAACCATCCTGAGACAAGTTTCGAAGGTATGCCATGTGTGCTCGGACAAACTCTACCTGAAGCATCAGCCAGGAAGATATCATAAATGAAATACAAAAAGTAGTACTTGATAGACTAGCCACAATGACTGTTAGTAAAATTATCATGGGCATCAGCCAAATAATTAAAATTAAGGGAAAGTTACGTGAACTGAAGGGGAAGGTAATACAGCAATTACTTCACAGGATAAAATACAGAGTATAATCAAAGTAATGAAGCACTTAAACTCATTCACAACAGCAACAAAACAAGGAGAAAGGACATGCTAGTTGTAGTAATGATAAATTAATATTTGTTCACCAAAACGTTCAGCATCTAACAAATAAAGTACAACAACAAAAACAAACAATTTTTGACAGTATTATGTAATTAGATAGATAAAAAAATCTACTCACCAAATGGTGGCAGAAAAACACACACACATTAAAAAAGATTATACTTACGCAAGCTTTCGAAGCCACTGGCTTCTTCTCCCAGCAGAAGGGTTGCAGAGGAGGGAACAAGGATGAAGGAAAATGACTCGAGAGGTTTAGGAAAGTGGTAGATTTTTGAGAAGCCACCAAGAACTACAGATCTGGAGAGATTTACTGTACGAGATTAGAAGGAAAGACTGATTGTTGGGGACTGCACTGGATGAGATTTGAAAACCGGAGAGCTCAAAGGTGGAAGACAGGATAATATGCAAGGCAGTGATTACTGCTAAAACATCATGCATGAGTTAATAAGAGTGAAAAGCTAAGTGCATTGTATCTAACAGAGGGGGGAGTGGGATGCCAGATCAGGAAATGAAAGATGTGGAAAACTAAAACAAAGTGAAGAAAGGAGTAGTTGTTTGTGAAGAAATGCCGAGACAGAAGAAATTGAAGTAAATTAAAGCCAGGTGGGTGGCAAGAACCAATGGTGTGTTACAGCACTAGTTCTCACGTATGGAGTTTCGAGAAACTGTTGTCTGGGGAAAGAATCCAGATGACACACGTGGTGAAACAGGCACCGAGATCATGCCTATCATGTTATAGAGCATGCTTTGCAGCAGAATATTGTGCATTGCTGGTCTACACCCTCTGCCTGTGCCCATTTATCCTAACTAATAACAAGGTGGTAGTCATGCTGATGTAAAAGGTTGAACTCCTGGAATCTGTAAGTATCTTCCTCCAGTTAAATTTCACACGGACCTGTTTTGAATCCCATGGCACTTTTCTTGATGTTGATCTTGTCCTCACTGAAGACCAGCTACACACTTCTGTCCACATTAAACCTACTAACAAACAACAGTATTTACATTTTGACAGTTGCCATCCTTTCTGTGGAATACAAACAGCCTTTGGCATTTGAGGCAAATGTATTCATTCGGAGGCAGACTCTTTACAACAATACACCACCATTCTCACCTTATCCTCCACTGGACTTAATTACCCCACCAGCCTAGTTCAAAAGCAGGTTCCCTGGGCCATCACATCCAATCCTGGTACTACTGATCCCTCCAAAAAATAACTTCAGAGCACACCACTTTCCACTCAGTATTATCCTGGTCTACTTTGACAAAGCATTGACTTCCAAAAATCGTGCCCTAAAATTAGATCCATTCTGTCTTGAGACTTTGGCCACTGCACCTAGAATAGCTTTTTGTTGCCCTCCCAATCTCAGCAATGCTCTGTGCACCCTCTTTCCACCACATATACCAGCCCTGTAACCGGCAAAACATATACTATCAAAGGGCAAGCCATCTGTGAAACAACATGTCATGTACTAGCTGTTATGTAAATAAAGTACAATAGCCAAAGATTGAGTTGAAGGGTATAGATAGGTCTGTTTGTAACATAGAACATTGGAACATAGAATTTAGAATTAATGAAGTGGTCTTAAAGTCTTACAATTTAGCCTGTGCGTACGCAGGATGTATACGCCCTGGGACAACTGGGAAATCTGGTAAAAACCCAGGAATTTTTTACTCTGGGAGAAAACTGGGAAAAACCTGGAAATTTTTAGAATTCCAGGAATTTCTCATTGTTTTAGTTGTCAGAGATGGGAAAGCACTGACACTGTTTTGCTTGGATTTAGCTGCAGGCTGTTGGCTTCATAATACTATCCCATCTCATCAAAAGAAGACAAAAGTTGTCTTTCAATACTTTCAGATGTCTTTTGCCGGATAGAGAGGGCCAGATTATCAGCATCAATAAACGAGGTGGAAAACCTGTTGCGTGGCTGGCCATTTGTGTACAAGTTGAATCGTGTGGCAGCAAGAACTCTTCCTTGGGGATGACCATTTTTTGTTTTGTGCCATCGACTTATTGAGTTTTGAAGACTAACACAGAGTCTTCTGCAGTGATCTTCATAAATTCATAATCTTTGGTTGCGTTGTATAACTTTGGGAGAGGTTTCCTGGTGTTTACCATGTCATATGCCACATTCCAGGTCAACAAAGGTAACAGAGGTGACAAGACCTTTCTCGAAGCCATTTTCAATAT
The DNA here is from genome assembly GCF_023864275.1 of Schistocerca cancellata. NCBI lineage: Eukaryota > Metazoa > Arthropoda > Insecta > Orthoptera > Acrididae > Schistocerca > Schistocerca cancellata. The sequence continues at coordinate 248,309,174 of NC_064628.1, read as the reverse complement.
GCTGGGTACAATTCAGTACCTGCCCTATATAACAGCACCTAGGTCAGAAACCAGCTCTTTCTCTAATTACCTTATCTTCTATAAGTGGAGTGAGCCAGGCTAGAATAATTTATTCAAACAGGCTGAATGGATGGAGGAGTAAATGTATTGGTCAAAATGTTTCAGGCCATTTTGTGATTTGCTAGCCTTGATCATACCAGCAATATGAGCTTGTTTCCAGCTTCGGGATGCTGAATGTTTCCAGGCAGTTGTTGAACCTTTGGCAGAGCCTTACAGTACATCTTTTGCCAAGATTTTTTAGCAGTTCCACATGTACATTGCCTACCCCAACAGCTTTGCCTTATTTCAGAGCGCAGATACCATTAGTGATTTGTTCTGTTGTTACGGGGTGGCGGATGATTAATTGATAAGAACTGATAATCAACAAAGAATTTTCCTTTAGTCCTCTACTGCAGAATAATATGCAGCAATAAAACATAAACAAGAGAACAACATCAGAATAAAATTTTAGTTAAATTCACCATTTTCAAAAAAAGAAGAATAAAACAGTACATTTCCAAGTGCCTGCAGACAGAAAAATGTGTCAAAGACTGTGCACTACTTCATAACGAAAAACTGCTTTTGATGAGCTTGATGTCACAACTATTTACATTTATAACAGGCTGCTGGAAAATGTTGTGAATCGTGGTTTGAGAAGCATTATTTTCAAAATAAATTTCCATTTACTCAAGATGAATTATATTATGCATGAAAATGTGTGATGCATTTCGTAACTCACAGACCATTTAAATCTCATTCAAACTTTAATAGCCACCTAGCAACATTTTGGACCCATAAGACCAGACATTTATGTCATTATTTAAAATTTTGCTGGTGCATTTGTGTTTACTATTTCTTGAAGGACAACACATGCAAAAAAAGATCAATATTATATGTGAAAGCTTAGCTTTCCTTGTAGCTAGACTCAATATATATAAATTTAACCTGCTAACTTTTCTCATTGGTGCTTAAGAGTGATGTTGCTGTGGCGTGACTACATCATATGTCCTATGCTCTGAATATCAGCTGTCATTGGCTCGGAAGGTCACGTGATGTAAGCTGTGATTGACTGACAAAAACACACTGCTATCTCAGTTTCAGTGCTTTGGAAACTAAAGTGCTGTGTTAGGTGGACTTCGTAATTATACTTTCGTAATATGAACAATATGGTGTACTTGTTCTTGTGCATCAAAGATCTTCCCAAAATGCATCTTTCTTTTTGCTGGATTTTTTTTCCTAAAGTGCCAGGACATTCTGCATCGGTGTATAAAACCTTTACTATTCAAAGGATTGAGAAGTTTCCCAGTTCTGAGGGAAAGTATACTGTCACTTAAAACAGAAAAACTGTATTTTCACCAGGGAAAAAGTGTCTTTTTAACCAAGAAATCCAGAAAAAATCCAGCAATTCTTAGAGTAGAACATCTATGAAATGTGGGGGTTGTTGGATTTATACAAAACAAAACTGCTCATTTAATGTCAGAAGTGGCCTATGTACAATCAGTTTAGAGAAGCATTTTGAGCTGGCAGCAGAAGAATTAAGGGACCAATTTAACTGTAGAAAATGGACTGCTTTATGTTTGCACAGATCTGGAGGAGATACGAATATCTTTTTGTCTAAACTAAATCAAGTTCTTGATATGATATCCACTCCTAAAGGCAACATTCTCATTCACAGATGATGACATCAAAATCCAAACTGTGGAACTTGACAAGTGCACTGTAACTTCTGTCTACAAACCTATTGCCACTAAGTTTGTTTTCTGACCCCTAGGAAATCACCACAACCAGAAAAACAGTCACTGTTATGATGTCAACAGCCACCATGTTGATTGGGTATATAGTGCATATAATAATGATGGACTTGAAGTTGAACGCTTGAAATTGAGCTATGGGCAGAATGACAGCAACTCAAACTCATCTATTACACAGAGCAAACAGATAAATTCTGTTGCAGTCAATGGAAGAAGAGTTACAACCCTGATCTCCTATTGGCAGCTGTGACATGAGTGAAACTATAAAGAAGCAGGTTCTGCAAGTGGTACCCTCCACACAACACAGACCAATTATGTGCACCACTCAAAAAGTGTTACAACCTCAAGTTGCACATATCAGACATAGATTCCACTTTAAAAAGGCCAAGTGGGATGTCTTTACTGAAATAGTAGAAGACAGTAAAGTGTTGGAAATAGATGCCAATCAAAAGAATGAAGAGGCGTTCATCAAGTTCCTGCTTAAAGCTGCGTGTCACAGTATTCCAAGGGATTGCAGTATGAGCTACATACCAGGGTTAGAAGTTGATGATGCACAGCTATATGCTGATTATTATTGCAGATTTGAGGAAGACCTTTTCTCCAATGTAATGAGGGAGTAGGCTCCACTGACAGAGCTGAGTGATGCAGATTGATGACAGACCTCGACTTTACTCACAACAGCAAGAAGGCCTGGTCCGCAACAAAGAAATCATCCAATGACCCTCACAAACGTTAGTGATTTAGCAACATCACTGCAGATGAAATTGCCCATTGACTTCTACTTAAAGGGAAGTGTAGCAGGAAGTGTCTGAAGACTATAGATAAAGTAACATGTGACATAAAATCAGAAACTGAGAGCATCCTCCATCCTGTAACAACAGAACAAATCACTAATGGTATCTGGGCTCTGAAAGAAGGCAAAGCTGTTGGAGTGGGCAATGTACGTGTAGAATTGTTAAAAAAACCTTGGCAAAAGATGTACTGTATGGCTCTGCCAAAGGTTCAACAACTGCCTGGAAACATTCAGCATCCCGAAGCTCTGGAAACGAGCTCATATTGCTGGTATGATCAAGGCTAGAAAATTACAAAATGGCCTGAAACATTTTGACCAATACATTTACTCTTCCATCCATTCAGCCTGTTTGAATAAATTATTCTAGCCTGGCTCACTCCACTTATAGAAGATAAGGTAATTAGAGAAAGAGCTGGTTTCTGTTGTATAGGGCAGGTACTGAATTGTACCCAGAATATTGAAAATGGCTTTGAGAAAGGTCTTGTCACCTCTGTTACCTTTGTTGACCTGGAATGTGGCATATGACATGGTAAACACCAGGAAACCTCTCCCAAAGTTATACAGCGCAACCAAAGATTATGAATTTATGAAGATCACTGCAGAAGACTCTGTGTTAGTCTTCAAAACTCAATAAGTCGATGGCACAATGTCATGACCAACATGGAGCTACCTAACCATCTTCACAAGGGCACTGACTGAACTAAAACTGTCATGTTAAAATAGGGTGTCTGTGATAACTGAGATGTGTCCTGGGTGTGTGGTGTTGAGCAGATAATAATCTATTTCCTTCATTGCCTTGTTTACACCTTTCCTTCTCATCCCATCCAGTAAGTCTATGCTGACCCGGGGTTATTGGTGACTTTACTGAACTGTACCCCTTTCCCTAAACCTCTCTAGTCCTTTTCCTTCACCCCTATTCCTTCCTCTTCAACTCTTCTGTTAGAAGAAGCCATCGGCTCCAAAAGTGTTTAAAAGTAAAACCTTGTTGTGTGTGAGTTATCCTGCCATCACTTGGCACAATTTACAATTCACAGTTTAAATCATCTACATCACAGTACAAAATAAAGGCATATGTCACAGTCATTTCCTGGTGGCAACAATGTCATTGATACAGCAAACTACTATTACTGGAGATAAGTAACAAAAGTTACATTATTGAACAGTCAGTATGTCTGACTGTTGTGCAGAGAACTCAGGTTCAATTTCTGCCACTGATAAGACTCGTATTAGGATGATAAACTTACATCAAAATAACTTTTTTATTGACTCTAGAATTGTCACCACTAAAAAAGTTTCGAAAACTATAGTAGTAGTAGTAATATTATTAATAATAATAATAAGAAGCTGCTCAAACAAAACAGAGACCTATTACGGGGTTTTATCTTGGTGGGATCTAACGGAAAGTTTTGTAGAGAAGGCAGAGATCTCTGTTCTTAGCAACCACATCCGCATTAGTTGTCTTCAGTGCTTAATGATTAGCACATGTTGAATGTCTTACACAGGCCAGTCACACTAATGTGAGAGAGTCAGTGAGGTTGTGGAAGGTGCCAACAGGGGTGTGGAACTACGCTGACTCCATTGTTATGACCAGCTGCTCTAGGTTTCTCAGTTGAGGATCGATGATGCAAACAGCTCGATTGAGTTGGTCCCACAGATTCTCAATTGGATTTAAATCTGGGGAGTTTGGTGGCCAGAGGAGTAAGATACATTCACTGTGGTGCTCTTACAGACCATGCCCATTCACTACAAGCTGTGTGACACATTGTACTGTCCTGCTGGCAGATGCCGTCGAGCCAAGGACAAACAAGCTGCATGTGGGGGAGAAATGGTCCCCAAGGATAGTTGCATAATTGTATTGATCCACTATGCCTTCCAGAATGATGAGATCACCCAGAGATTGCTACAAAAACATTCCTCAGACCATAATGCTCTCTCCTCCAGCCTTGACCCTTCCAGTGATTGTTGCAGGGTGTTTGCTTTTAGACGTACATGCCTGTGGCCATCAGTCTGATGGAGCATAAAACGTGGTTCATCTGAGGAGGTCACCTGTCGCCACTCAGTGGATATCCAGCTGCAGTATTCATGTGCAAATTCCAGCATTTGTTGCAGGTGAACAGCAGTCATGTGACTGGACTGTGCAGTATGTAGGAGAAATGGTACTTCAGTAAATGCACTGGCTGCAGTAATGAACAGCTTTGTGCAGTGTCTAGTGATTGGTGGCCAGTTCCTTCTCCTATCCATTTCATAATGATTGACCTCTGGCTTTGGGTTCTGGTTACATCATGTGACAAAGATTCAAGTGTTGTACTTTGCCCGAATTGTGGAAATGTCTACTTTTATTTAATGTATTAATATTACACTTTGATTGACAAGGGGGTGACATACATGGCAATATTTAAGAGAAAGTGTGCTTTTTCGAGCATTTTTTTTGGTGAGTGTCAGCTTTGAGGAGTTGTAGAAGTCCGACCATAATTAGGAGAAATGTTTCTTGTGCGCAGTTTAGAGATAGAAACCTGTTATGAAACTTGTTATATCTGCAGCCAAAGTTTCTTTATTTTCTGGTAAGAGGTGCTGTTGTTATAATGTCAAATGTAAGACACAGATTTAGCTTGCCATTGTAGCTATTGTGGTGGAGAAAGCATGGAAGCTTGAACTTTTATTTATTTATTCCATGTGATCTGATGGTACACAGAGTGTTGCAGATGTCAGAAAATGTCTTTTAACATTGTTAACATGTATTAATGGAAGCCTATAGTATTCTAATGTATTATATTGCTCAATGTTTTCAATTTAGCACAAACAGCAAGATTACTGATCTAAGTATTCATTTACAGAGTAAAAACAGTGACACAACAAATATGACTTCACGGCTTTGCTAAATTTTATGTTGTCTTCGATGGACTTAATACTAGTGGGAAGATTGTTGAACAGTTGGAGGCCCATGTGGAAAACTCCCTTTTTACACAGTTGAGTGTTTGTATGTATAACATGCAGGTTTGCATTTTTCCTGGTGTTGTGTTCATGTATTTCATTATTTTTTACGACTCTGGGGTCAGTTGGCACTATATGTTTTCTGAAGAATTTTAGAGTCTCAAGAATGTAGAGGCAAGGCAGTGTAAGGATTTCTAACTTTATGAAGATGGGTTTGCAGGAGTCTCTGGGTTTGCTCCCATTAATAATCCTCAATGCTCTCTTCTGGATTCTGAATGTGTTCAGAGCAGTTGGAGCATTTCCCCAGAATATTACACCATATTTTAGGTGGGCTTGTATATAAGTATAGTATGCACTGGTTAATGTTCTCAGGCTAGCAAATTTTTTCAGTACACTCAATGCATAACAGCCAGTACAAATCCTGGCATTTACCTTTCCTGTATGTGTATTCCATTTCAGGTTATCTTGAACCCACAGACCTAGGAATTTGAAAACAGTGTTGGTATCTATTGACTGGTAATTTATAGTGACAGATGGCTGAGAGGAATTTGCATTTTGTGTTGTGTGGAAGTTCAGGAAGCTGTCTTTTTGGTGTTGATAGTTAATCTGTTGATTTTTGCCCAGTTGCTGAGTTGATCAGTAGCCACGTTCACAGCTTTTTGCACCGCCTCTGTATTCTCCCCTTTGAGGAGTACAGTTGTGTCATCAGCAAAAATTATTGTTTTGTGTGCATCAACATTCAGGCTCAAGTCATTAATATACAGGAGGAAAAGTAGGGGACCCAATACTGAGCCCTGTGGAACACCTTGCTTTACAGTTTTATTACTTGATAGTATTTCGGTTATTGAGTTGCTTTGTCTATTAGTATATTTCATGCTGACTCTCTGCATCCGATTGTTTAGGAATGTAGCAATCCAGTTGTTTGCAATTCCTCTGATACCGTAGTGTTCTAATTTTTCCAGTAATATTTTGTGGTCAACAGTGTCAAAAGCCTTTGACAGATCCAGAAATATGTCTGTTATGGGTTGTTTTCTATCTAACAGTTCTAAAAGCGTATTTATGCAATCATATACTGCAGTTTCTGTAGATTTGTTGCTTCTGAACCCATGTTGAGCTAAACTTAGTAAATCTTTTTTTTCAATGAAGTCCATCATTTTTTTGGACATTATTTTTTCAAAAACTTTAGAAAAGCAGGATGAGATTGAGATAGGCCTGTAGTTATTCATATCTTTATCATCACCTTTTTTGAAGACAGGAATTACTTTAGAAAGTTTCAGAGCTTCAGGGAAGATACCTGCCTGGAAAGAACAGTCACAGAGGTGAGTTAATGGTTCAGCAATTGTGTGTTCACAATTTTTGATTACAGCTGCTGGGGTACCATCAATATGAATTTTTTAACTCTCTGAGGGCTTTTGAAACATCATTTTCAGTGACTTTGGTAATGAAAATTGACTCTGCACATGTGTGATATTTTTGGTTTGCTGGTTGGTAATTTGTGTTAGGATTATTTTGGACCAGTTTTTCAGCTATGCTTGTAAAGAAATTGTTGAATGAGTTCACCACTACTTCGGGATTAGATATAGATTCATTGTGGAGTTTGATTTCTATGTTCGTATGTGAAGCTTTCATTTCCCCTCTTTCCCTTTTTATGATATTCCACATTGCTTTTACTTTATTGCTGGATTTGTCAATGTACTCATCATTCTGCATCCTTTTTGCTTGTCTTATCACTTTTCTTAGGATACATGTGTAGTTTTTATAGTATTCTGTTAGTTGGGGGGAGTCACTACTTTGTTTACCTAACATGTGGAGTATTCTTTTATGTTTGCAAGAGATTTTTATAGCTGGTGTAATCCAACTCTTGTTTCTATTATTATTTATTCTTACTGGTTTTTGCGGAAAGGCCTCTTCAAAGTGGTGGATCATTTTGTCAAGAAATATGTTGAATTTCGTGTTGACATCTTTGACTGTGTACATCTCTGTCCACTTTTCTTTACTAAGGAGGGCATTTAGCTTGTTCAAGTTCTCTTGGGTGAAAAACCTTCGTAAAGTTTTAGGTGGGACTGGGTTTGAGGTATCTTTGCTAACTTTTAGAATGACAGCTTGGTGGTCACTGAATCCTGCATTGTATTCTTCTAGAGTTGGGTTAAGTTTATTTCTATTTGCAAAAATTTGATCTAGAGCTGTCTTGGATGTGGGTGTTATTCTAGTGGGCTCGTTTACAAGGCCATGCAGATTACAAGTTTTTGCAATTTTAATCAATGTTTCCCTGTTTCTGTTGTGGGTGAGAAAGTCTATATTAAAGTCACCACATATAATCACCTCCTGTTTCCACTGACTTATTTTGTTTAGAAACAAGTCCATTTGTAACAGAAAATCATTAATACTACTGGAGGGGGGACGGTAGAGTTAGATCTGTAAGCTTTATGGCTGCACATTCAAAGATCTTATCTGTTCATATTTCCTATAGGGTAGGAAGTGGGCTATATTCAATGTGTTGTTTGATGAAGATGGCAACCCCACCATGTCCATCATTTGATCTGGAGTAGTGTTCACACAATTTGAAGTTGGGTAGTGAGATTAGCTTAACCACATCGGTGCAGAGCCAGTGCTCTGCTAGGCATACTACTGAGATATCACTGAGTTCACTGGTCAGCAAAATGCTTAAGTCATCAGTTTTGTTGCTCAAGGATTGGACATTGTGATAATAGATTTTCAGGTCTGAGTGGGGTTTACTCAGGGGGCTTGAAGTCATGTTTACTGTGTCACTGACCTTTAGTTTAAATTGTGCTGTATTCCAGGTATGTTGACTTCTGAGCAGTTGTGCTGGTTCTGTTGGTCGTCCTTGGCAGCCATCTCATCTTCCAGGTGGGCCTGAAAAGTATCCACATGCACTTCACACTGTTGAGGCATCACATTGACGTTTCGGAGGGATGTCTCGATAATGTTCACCATCACTTTCATTTCATTACTAATGAATACTCCCCATGTTTGTCAGTTAAGAGTTTGTAAAGCCATTGCATTATTGGCTGCAATACATGTGAGGTTGTGATGGAGCCTGGTTGTCACACCAGTGCACTGCTGTTGTTTTAATAGGTGATAAGCACTTATTCACTAGGAAGAATGGCAATTTTACTCGAGCATTCTGAACGCTTGATATACTAGCAGATTTCAATAAATGAACAATGAAATGTATTATACATTTTAACAGTAAATGGAAAACAGTTTAGCTGAAATAAATTTTGCAGGAAAGAATGATGAATGAAATAAGACCTACCTTAATTGCGTTCGCTGTTGTCTGAGGGCTCACTGTCACTGCTTCAGTCATCTACTTGGATCAGCAGTGGGCCTGTTGCTGTTTCAGGACAGTGAGCTCTTTGTGGATAACTGTTTTCATGTTTGTGTACAAGACACACTGAATGCCTCCAGGCACTTTCTGGAGTAAAGCAACACAACAGTAAAGTATCATTTACCTTAAAATTCTTTTCTCCCTATTGCTATCTTGTTCTTGACAAATGCCCAAATAAGTTCAGTGCTGATGAATTTGCAGTGTACCATAGGACATTTAATTTCCCTGTCCACTGAGCACATTACACTTTCATAAGGTATTCTCATGACCTGAAGTCCAGCTGCACATATTCCAGTGAGCCTGCTGTAGTAAATTCCTCATATGATGTGGCATACATGGAAGCTCTACATTATTGCTTTCTATCCATTTAATAAAATAATCATTCCTCCATTTCATTGATGGATTTTCTGATACTGGATTTGTCATCATGCAATATTGAGCCTGATCTGTTTGGTAATTTTTTGAGAAATCTCCTAAACCACTCTTCTTAGTACCTGATCTCAAAATGATACTCTGGACCTCCTTGTAGCCCAATAAAACATAAGGCAGCATTTTGACTGAACCCATCATCGTTCACAATGTGGCATCATATAACCCTTTTTCCAGAACCAGGTGGTGCTTGAATTCCTCCTTTCAAGCCATTCTGCCCTTGAGCACTTGCTCTATGATAATTGTATACATTTACTGATGTACAAGGCGTTTTTATTTGTTCCCGGCGTCCAAACTTTCTGGAATGATCTACACTACATCAACTCCCATCAATATAATAAAAAATCTATCTTGTTGGCAAGTGTCATATTTCCTGCAAGAACTAATCTATTTTTCGTGCTGCTTGGTTGTTTTCCATCTGCACAGGTTTATTTGTTGAACTTTTTGTGTCCGAAGCCCAGTTTCTGAATAGAATACCGAGAGATTGTTTCACTCATATCAAGAAAGTGTTCCACTTCAGTTTTTAACTTTTCCAATACTGTAGCTACTGTTGGAACCTGCTTTTCCACATAGAAGTCATTGATTTTCCCTCTTATGACTTCGTTTGTAAACTCGTCCAATGAAAACTTCTATTATCTGCCAGCAATCCTTTTTTTTTTTTTTTTATACAAAATGTGAAGTTCCCCTATCTCTCTCAAAATTCATTTGACTGTACTTTCACTAATACCAACACATTTAGAAGTTCTTTTTACTGGCTGCGATATGGAACTGCTTATGTCCTGTTTTTGACAACAAATTACGTCATGAAGACTGTCTGACAGAAGTACAAAACAATGATGGGTTGCACAGTTGTTTCCTATCTGATCATTTGTTATCTTTCCACTGAGTAAACACTGTGACAATGACCAATAAAGTGGAAATACTGTTCAGAGGTCCATCAACATAGCACATGAGCACACAGTGCATATAGAGTCAAAAGCAAATAAATAAAACACATGATATTAGCACTTAGTAGATTAATGTGCGTAGAAACATAATAGCTGTGAAAGGCAACAGAGCTTCCATTGAAACTTTTTGCCTTGTTGATACATATTATCATTAGGTGAATTGTGGCAATCTACTTCCACCATTATTAGGACAAAACAACTAATTGGAGAGCAATGAACATTCACCTGTAAGTAGAGAATGGCTGTATCTTTAAACTGTGCAAAGGAAATGTTTCTCCTACTTGTGATCAGACTTACATGACTCCTCAAATTTGACACTCACCAAAAAAATGCTCAAAAAAGCACAGTTTCTCTTAAATATTACCATGTATGTCACTCCATTTACAACTAAAATGTAATATTCATACTCTAAACAAAAGTAGGCATTTCAACAATTCTAGCAAAGTACAAACATTGGTGTTCATCTTTCAACATATCCAGAATATGAGCTCAAAGTCAGAGATCAGTCATTTTCAAATGATAATAATTCAATTGTTACCTTGTAACAAACCATGGCTTACTAAGTGTATAAAAATATCTTGTAACCGGAAAAGGGAAATGTATCGGACAGCAAGAAAGAGTAGTGACCCAGAAACTATCAAACATTATAAAAACTACTGTGTTATATTAAGAAAAGTTATTAAAAAATCCAGAAGTATGTGTATCATGTCTGAAATCAGCAACTCTGATAATAAAATTAAAACAATTTGGAATATTATTAAAAGAGAAACAGGTCAACCAAGAGCACAGGAAAACAGTATTACCATCAAATTGAATGAAAACTTTACGAACAAAAATTCAGAAGTTGAAAATATTTTTAATATCATTTTCTAAATGTTGTGGATATAGTAGGATCCAGGTGTTCATTAGAAAATGCTAGGCTGTTAATGGAAGAGGCCATACCTATGCAATTTGATTCAACTGAAATCTCACCCACTTCTCCCTCTGAAATTAGGAAAATAATAATCTTGCTTAAAAGCAAAAACTCACATGGAATTGATGGCATTTCCAGCAAAATACTAAAAGCTTGTTCTGAACAGATAAGTAAGATTCTCAGCCACCTGTGTAATAGCTCTCTGGAACAGGGCATTTTCCCTGATAGACTGAAATATGCTATTGTTATACCTTTGCATAAAAAGGGGGATAGATCTGATGTCAACAATTACCGTCCAATCTCCCTTCTAACAGCTTTATCCAATATTTTTGAGAAAGTAATGTATTCAAGAGTAGCTTCACATATCTGTAATAATGAAGTACTAACAAAATGACAGTTTGGTTTCCAGAAAGGTTTTTCAACAGAAAATGCCATATATGCTTTCACCAATCAAATTTTGAATGATCTGAATAACCGAACACCACCCATTGGGATTTTTTGTGATCTCTCAAAGGCTTTTGATTGTGTAAATCATGAAATTCTGCTAGACAAGCTCAAGTATTGTGGCATTAGTGGGACAGTGCACAAATGGTTTAATTCGTACCTAACTGGAAGAGTGCAGAAAGTTGAAGTAAGTAGTTCTCATACTATGCAAAGATCAGCACATTCCTCAAACTGGGGAACTATCAAGAATGGGGTTCCACAAGGGTCAGTCTTGGGTCCTTTTGTTGTTCTTAATATACACTCCTGGAAATTGAAATAAGAACACCGTGAATTCATTGTCCCAGGAAGGGGAAACTTTATTGACACATTCCTGGGGTCAGATACATCACATTATCACACTGACAGAACCACAGGCACATAGACACAGGCAACAGAGCATGCACAATGTCGGCACTAGTACAGTGTATATCCACCTTTCGCAGCAATGCAGGCTGCTATTCTCCCATGGAGACGATCGTAGAGATGCTGGATGTAGTCCTGTGGAACGGCTTGCCATGCCATTTCCACCTGGCGCCTCAGTTGGACCAGCGTTCGTGCTGGACATGCAGACCGCGTGAGACGACGCTTCATCCAGTCCCAAACATGCTCAATGGGGGACAGATCCGGAGATCTTGCTGGCCAGGGTAGTAGACTTACACCTTCTAGAGCACATTGGGTGGCACGGGATACATGCGGACGTGCATTGTCCTGTTGGAACAGCAAGTTCCATTGCCGGTCTAGGAATGGTAGAACAATGGGTTCGATGACGGTTTGGATGTACCGTGCACTATTCAGTGTCCCCTCGACGATCACCAGTGGTGTACGGCCAGTGTAGGAGATCGCTTCCCACACCATGATGCCAGGTGTTGGCCCTGTGTGCCTCGGTCGTATGCAGTCCTGATTGTGGCGCTCACCTGCACGGTGCCAAACACGCATACGACCATCATTGGCACCAAGGCAGAAGCGACTCTCATCGCTGAAGACGACACGTCTCCATTCGTCCCTCCATTCACGCCTGTTGCGACACCACTGGAGGCGGGCTGCACGATTTTGGGGCGTGAGCGGAAGACGGCCTAACGGTGTGCGGGACCGTAGCCCAGCTTCATGGAGACGGTTGCGAATGGTCCTCGCCGATACCCCAGGAGCAACAGTGTCCCTAATTTGCTGGGAAGTGGCGGTGTGGTCCCCTACGGCACTGCGTAGGATCCTACGGTCTTGGCGTGCATCCGTGCGTCGCTGCAGTCCGGTCCCAGGTCGACGGGCACGTGCACCTTCCGCCGACCACTGGCGACAACATCGATGTACTGTGGAGACCTCACGCCCCACGTGTTGAGCAATTCGGCGGTACGTCCACCTGGCCTCCCGCATGCCCACTATACGCCCTCGCTCAAAGTCCGTCAACTGCACATACGGTTCACGTCCATGCTGTCGCGGCATGCTACCAGTGTTAAAGACTGCGATGGAGCTCCGTATGCCATGGCAAACTGGCTGACACTGACGGCGGCGGTGCACAAATGCTGCGCAGCTAGCGCCATTCGACGGCCAACACCGCGGTTCCTGGTGTGTCCGCTGTGCCGTGCGTGTGATCATTGCTTGTACAGCCCTCTCGCAGTGTCCCGAGCAAGTATGGTGGGTCTGACACACCGGTGTCAATGTGTTCTTTTTTCCATTTCCAGGAGTGTATATTAATGACTTGCCATTCTATATTCATGAAGAGGCAAAGTTAGTTCTCTTTGCTGATGATACAAGTATAGTAATCACACCTGACAAACAAGAATTAACTGATGAAATTGTCAATACTGTCTTTCAGAAAATTACTAAGTGGTTCCTTGTAAACGGACTCTCACTGAATTTTGATAAGACACAGTACATACAGTTCCGTACAGTGAATGGTATGACGCCATTAATAAATATAGACCTTAATCAGAAGCATATAGCTAAGGTAGAATATTCCAAATTTTTAGGTGTGTCCATTGATGAGAGATTAAATTGGAAGAAACACATTGATGATCTGCTGAAACGTTTGAGTTCAGCTACTTATGCAATAAGGGTCATTGCAAATTTTGGTGATAAACATCTTAGTAAATTAGCTTACTACGCCTATTTTCACTCGTTGATTTCATATGGCATCATATTTTGGGGTAATTCATCACTGAGGAATAAAGTATTTATTGCACAAAAGCATGTAATCAGAATAATAGCTGGAGTCCACCCAAGATCATCCTGCAGACATTTATTTAAGGATCTAGGGATATTCACAGTAGCTTCTCAATATATATACTCTCTTATGAAATTTGTTATTAACAACAAAACCCAATTCAAAATTAATAGCAGTGTGCATAACTACAATACTAGGAGAAAGGATGATTTTCACCTTTCAAGATGAAATCTAACTTTGGCACAGAAAGGGGTGAATTATACTGGCACTAAAGTCTTTGGACACTTACCAAACAGTATCAAAAGTCTGACAGATAACCAACAAGTATTTAAGAAGAAATTAAAAGAATTTCTGAATGACAACTCCTTCTACTCCATAGAGGAATTTTTAGATATAAATTAAAAAAAAATAATAAAAAAAATAAAAAATAAAAAAAAAAATAAAAATAAAAAACACAAAAAATGAAAAAGTTGATATATTAACTTAAGTATGTTGTTAAATTAACTTAATTATGTCATGTATTGGAAAATTTGACTCGTTCCACATCATTACGAAATATCGTATTCATGATCCATGGAACTAGTATTAATCTAATCTAATCTAATCTAATCTAATCTAACCTCTTTCTCCAACATCCACAATACAACAGCCTCATTCCTCTCCTCTGTCACTCAGAGCTCAAAAGTCAGGGGTTAAGCATTATGAAATGAAATGGATAATAGTTCAAGTACACTTTTTCTCCAGCATCTACAATGCAACAGTCTCATTCCTCTTCACTGTCAATCACTGCCCTCCTCCCCCAACTTCCAGGTCACAACCACCAGATGAGGGAAATATTCAGTCAGAATGTTTATTCCATTTTCTGTTGGTTTTACAATGCCGGACTGCCAATCTACAATTGCTTGATTGCTGGTAATTTGCTAGTTATGTCTGTATCACCCTTGTTGGGTGGAAACCAAGCAGACGTACCCAGTAGAGTGCTGCAACGCTCAGCGTTTGACCGGTCACGGCTCGCCTGTTGGTGGGGGGACCGAGCAGCTCGTGTCCGGTCCCATACAACTCGGCTCGGTCACGTACTCGCCCCATGTCTGTTGTCCGGATTCCGGACACGCGGATAACCGAGCATGACCGGTCACCGCTGACGTCTCACCTCGCCTCGCCCCGGCTCGCTGCACTGTACTTTACTGTACAAATCCAACGCCTCTCTCTCTCTCTCTTAATACAAAAGTAACATTTCCAAGAACAGGTACGTGACACAGCTGAATTCATAAAGTACTTGGAAAGTAAAATGATATTTCAGTACAATCGCGGATAGAAGACGAGTCTCATTTCCAAACAAAAGAGATATTTTTCCTTTCATTTATAGGAAACATTAAACAAGTGCTTTCCCTGTAATCCAGAAGACAACCATCTTCATAAAGAAAGCATACAAAGAACATTAAACATTTACAGACGTAACTTGTCATACGTTTCAATTGTTTGCAACATAAACAAAATTACAGTTATTGTTGATCAGCAGGAAATCACTAACGCGTTCCGGATTTAATTGGCAGCGGAAATTTATTAGTAACATGCCGGCTTTACTAAAGCACCTTTCACTAGGTGCGCTTGTTCCTGGGATACATAAAATACGTCTTGCAACTGCAGCCAAACCTGGCAGATCTGTTTCATGTCTGCTCCACCACTTTAAGATGTCATCATCATCTCCGGGGTGCATTAAAATGTACAGATCTACTTCATCTGCTGTGGATGATCTGTTGTTCCTCCATTCCTTGAAACGAGCTCTCTTTCTGGGTGGTGATGACACAGTACTTGAAGGATCTATGATAATAAACAAAAGAGACAAGTAATACAGAACTGATATGGAAATCATCGAAACATTCCCGTAAGAGACCGATGACCTCGCTGTTTGGTCTCTCCCCCCAAACAACCCGACCCCCGTTCCCATAAAATCGAGATGTTTTACGTTAATGAAATATTATACGAGTCACAACATTCCCGTTTCTCTATAATATACTTTCCACTAACTATGCAAAAACGATTATGTTAATGATTCAATGTTGTACCTGCGTACGTAGCACACATTTGTCGCACATTGTTATGAATTTCCTGCTTTTCACTTAATCTCAAGCATATTAAGATAACGGAAGGACGGCCAAAGAAACGATCTTTGTGAGGTTTCTTGCAACTGTGTTTCTTTAAATGAGTGGTTCCCAACTGGAAAGACAATAAAGTGGAGCAGTTTATGCACGATACGTACCCAGTAGACGCAATGTTTTCATCTACAACCAACACAAATGTACTCCATTCCTGGCTTTTTAGACCTTCCCGTTTCTTTAATGTGTAAACGTTCGTTTCAATCTTACGTCTAACTACACTGGCTTCCTCTCACTGCATGATTACAGAGAGAGACACACCACAAATAAGAAGCCCGTACTGGCTGCAGTGTCACACGGATAATAACACATGTAATGTGTTTGAAGTTATGTGCTACGTACTCGGTCACGGCTTCTGTGCTCGGTCACTAGAACTAGTGCGGGCAGCCTATCCAGTTAGGGTGTGCCCGCCCCATCTCGTATTTTGTGTTCGCTTACTCGGTCATGCAGGACTCTAGTACCCAGCAGTATATCATTAGACTTGGATAGGCATGAATATGTGGTTAACTTTTGGTCTCATCCATCACATTTGAAGGTTTGACTTGGATAGGCATGAATATGTGGTTCACCTTTGGTCTCATCCATCACATCTGAAGGTTCCCATCCATGCTTGAAAACTATTTAATAAGCTGCCACATGCCATACAGGATTTTCCTGAACATACATTCAAAGAAAGATTGCATGAATGGTTTATTGCTCACCCGTTCTATGATATAAATGAATTCTTCAACTGTAAAATGCAGTAAACCAACAGATGACCCACTGTACATTTATTGTAATATAAGCTAAAATATTTCAGTAGTCAATACCTTATCACACTGTATTATAAATTGTAACTTCATTTGACGTTGTCAATTGCTGTAATGGCCTAAAGACAATAAAATCTTTATTATTATTATTATTATTATTATCATCATCATCATAAAGGATTATCAGTGATGTAGTTTGTGCATGAAAAGAATTCCCATTTGTG
Organism: Schistocerca cancellata; assembly: GCF_023864275.1. NCBI lineage: Eukaryota > Metazoa > Arthropoda > Insecta > Orthoptera > Acrididae > Schistocerca > Schistocerca cancellata. Next base: position 248,292,252 of record NC_064628.1, on the reverse strand, counting down.
AGTCTCACACATATCACAAAAAGAAAATTGGCACACTTCTGCTTGCTGCATTTCTGCAGACTCCTTACTGTCATATGTTGCATCTTAATAAAACAATTAAAGTAAATATCACCTTAATATAGAAAATACATGCAAATAACTTAAGGGAAGGCAGCCGGGAGATGTCTATGACAACCATTGATATTTTGACTGGTGCACATCCTGTGATTTTCTAGGCATGTGCACGAGTGCGCGCGCGCACACACACACACACTCACACACACACACACACTGTGAGCACTAGTACAACTGAAACCAAAGATAACCAATGTCAGGAGTTATCAATAGTGAGTATTAAAAATCAATGGGTGAGGTAGTGTTAACTATGTCCCTTTGTTATATAATGAAGGAGAGAGCAGGATTCCATCCCGAATTTAAGCAAAAACCTCAATTACTATTTATAAGCTCACATGGCAATGTAATCGCAACTGCTTCCTTACCCCTAGGATGCATACGCAGGGCTTCTGAGGCCCTTGTACGTCTCCATTAAAAAAAAAAAAATACCGTAAAGAAGGCACCTGGTACAGCCCATGGTTTGAAAATGTATAAACCTAAGGATGACTGGGACTATTTCATCTCCAAAGAAATACTAGAGGAAATCATCAACTGCACAAATATTGAAGGCAGAAGAGTGGCTGCTTTACGTGGTAAAACGTGGAAAAAATTTTCGCTTGCTGAAATGGAGGGTTTTCTTGGTCTTTTACTGCTTTCTGGTGTTGAGAAGAGTTGGGATGTCCCTGTTAGAGAATTATTCTTGGATGAAAAGGCAAATCCTACATATAAGGCCACCATGTCAGTAAATAGATTCGAGGATATGAGGAGAATGATTAGATTTGATGACAGGTGTACCCGTGAAGCTCGATCTGCAGATGACAAACTTGCAGCTGTTCGCTATGTATGGGAACTATTTCTTGACAAGTGTAGAAATTGAATGATTCCCAATGATTTGCTCACAGTTGGCGAACAGCTAGTCCCATTCGTGGAAGATGCAGCTTCACCCAGTATATGCCCTCTAAACCAGCCAAGTATGGCATAAAAAATATTTTGGTTATGTGATGCTACATCTGCATATGCTTTAGATGGAATTGTTTACACGGGAAGGAAACTCCATGAACCTATTCAGAAAAATCTTGGATTGAATGTCGTGATAAATCTTGCTAAAATCATTGAAGGATCATCAAAAAATATTACTGTTGACAACTTCTTTACCAGTGTGCAGCTGGCAGATGAGATGCTTCAGAAGGAAATTACAGAGGTGGGAACAATCAAACAAAATAAACCCGAAATTCCTAATGAGATGAAACCATCTGCCTCAAGAGCGATTCATTCCTCTTTCTTTGCATTTAGAGGTGACATTACAATGGTGAGTTATGTTCCCAAAATGAAAAAGTCTGTAGTTCTCATTAGCACAATGCATCACGACAGAAACATTGATCAAACTCATGCAAAAAAGAAACCAGATATAATACAGTTCTATAACTCTACGAAGGGTGGAGTAGATCAAATGGACCAGAAAATTCGTTATTACACTTGCAAGAGACAAACAAGAAGATGGCCATTTGCATTATGGATGAATATGATGGATGTTGCAGCAATGAACAGTGAAATTTTATTTTCCGCCCAACATCTATACCATAGTGGAAGAAGTGATAAAAGGTGTTTGTTCCTAAGAGATTTAGTAGAGGAAATGGTAAGACCACTAATGGAACTTCGTATTCAGATCCCTAATCTTCCAAAGAAAATCGTTGATGCCATGCAAAGATGTGGTGTTCAAAAAGATGTCATACTGCCGAACCAACTACCTGTTTCAGGAAAATGAAGAAGATGCAATTATTGTCCACATAATAAACACAAGAAAAGTGCTATGACATGCATTAAGTGTAAAACCAAAATTTGTAAGGAACATAGTGGCGTTCTTTGTGCTTCTTGTTTGTCACATGTTGAAAGCTAAGAAAAATGCAATTTTATGTGAACAATGAATAATAACTTTTTGTCAAAATATTGCCTATACACAATATTGTGAATAATGAGTATGTTTTAGCCGGCCAGAGTGGCCGAGCGGTTCTAGGCACTTCAGTCTGGAACTACGCGACGGCTACGGTCGCAGGTTCAAATCCTGCCTCGGGCATGGATGTGTGTGATGTCCTTAGGTTAGTTAGGTTTAAGTAGTTCTAAGTTCTAGGGGACTGATGACCTCAGTCCCATTGTGTTCAGAGTAATTTGAACTATTTGAGTATGTTTTAATTGAAGAAATTGGTTATAATAAATGTTATAAAATGTAAACTGCAACTTCAAGTGAATTAATGAAATTATTGTATATGTTGTATGTAAATGGATGTAACTAATAAAAATTCACTCTTAGAGTTATTTTAAAAAATTAATAAAATGTTAATCAGGCCCACCAGATCCTGTTACTGTATCTTAGGAATCTTTCAATATGACAATAAATTTGACAGAAATAAATTTAACTCCAAAGAATGATTATATGAAAAGAGAAAAATTTTTAATTAGGTAAGGGCCTTGGAGGCTCTGCATATGCATTCATGTGTGTTTTTGGCACCATGCATCCTAGGGTTAATAACACTATCCAGTAGCTGGAAGTTCATGCCAAAATCTGCATGTTGTTATATTCCATAGAGTGACCAGTCCCAAGTCATAGTACTGCAATAGCAGATTTGCTCAGCTGTTGTAAGCATAAGTGATGCTTACACTCAGTACACTGATCTTCAATGGTCCTTATTTCTGACCTATATATGACATGCCACAACTGCAAGGAATATGATGGACACCCTCCTTAAACAAACCAAAATCATCCTTGGTGCAACCTTAACACTTTGGGGCCTGGCACTTAGAAGAATACTAGGGCTAGGATACTGGCCATTTATGCTGTTATTTAAAGCATGATTGGTACATATGGAATGGATAAAGCACAATTGATACATATAGAATTGATGTAACATCAATAGTATTGCATACTAAAAAAAAGGACCATTGATGTATCATCAAGAGCAGTACGTACCAACAAAGGACCTAGCTTCAAGATTTATTTTTCATATTTAATTTAGTTCTTTGATGCATTACAAATTTGTTGAAATACCAGCAGTTGTCAAATACTTCATCCAGCTCCATTTCCATAGCTATTTTAACATTTTATGATCTGGGAGAAACTAAATTTTCACAGAAAATACATTGTTTGTGAAATATGAGATACTCATATTTCTTCTGAAAGTAAGCAGATTGCACCTTGTATTGTTAATGGTAAAGTAGAAAATCGGTTTGGTCCTTGTCGTGGGTATGAACAGATATCCCATCATAATACAGGTATAAGAAAAAGTTGTTTTTGTGCTTTGTTACAGATATTGTATCACTGCATTGAGGTTGTAACACAGTGAGATACGATTCAGATGTTATTCACATCATATTATGTGTACACGCCTTCCTTTATATTAACTTTGACTTAATAAAGAGTAATTGTTATTAAACATAGGCCATTATACTCTAACTGAAGTTGTAACCAAACCCCCCCCCCCCCCCTCCTCCCCATGCTCCCACCAGATGTGCTCAGTAGTAGACAGCTCGAAAATACCCTTATCGATCCAGATAATAATTTACAGTTTCATCCATTCATTATTTATGTAGATGTCATGCCAGTTCAATACAAACTGTGGTAACACAGACAGAAAAACCCTTTGACATAAAATCAGTATTTTTTTAGTTACAAGAAATATCAGTGGTGAATATTAATGGAATTCTGGGCACGGATCCTCATTGGATTGAACCATGTGATGCTTAATCAACAGCTAACTTATGTGCCCCTTGGTTGTGTACTATTGTGTACATGACATTTCTGAAACCTGTGAAACAAGCCACAAGTACAAATTGTCTAAGGAAATTAACTACATATTCATTACTCCCTGTTACCTACAAATTATGCCTCAATCTTCACTGTGAGAATGCGATATTATTAAATAGTATGTACATTAACTGCGCCTGCTAAGAAATACGTTCGTGGAGTAGGAGGAGCGAGACACAAAATGAATTTTTTGGACTCATTTTAATTTGTACTTTATTAGTAGTCAGGCATCACATAACTGCTAGCAAATTATTGGAAATTATTCCTGAATAACAGACACTTTTGTGATGGCAGTAATTGACTTTAAGGCATCATATAGACTGTTCTTATTGCTGGTACTGATCCTGTGAACTGAACTGTTGGATTGAAAGAGAATGTTATTCACTCAAGTTTAAATAAAGATTAAATGTACAGAAAAACACTAAGTATATTTTGTCCCAGTTACTTCCAAAGGATTCTGCAGGACATTCCTGCATGAATATCACAAATAATGTTGTTCATACTATATGCTTTTGAACTCAGAAAAATAATATTGCATATGGCATGAGGAAGTCAAAGTGAACAATGAATTCTACCTAATCTTCTTTAATAAAATATGAGTACATTACTTTATTTTAAAAAAGCATTGTGACATAACGTGAACAATGAATTCTACCTAATCTTCTTTAATAAAATATGAGTACATTACTTTATTTTAAAAAAGCATTGTGACATAACGTAGATAGGCAAAGACATGAATGAAAGAAATTCAGGTAATCAGTGAGATAGTTTTTAAAATAAATTTGAGAACGAATTAACAACAAAAGATAAGAATGAGGAAATACATAAATTATGTAGTGAGGTGTGTGATATTTGTGTAATAGTGCTAAGAAATAGTGCTGATCTGTTGTAGGAAGAATGAAATACTTTAGTACTGTATGTTGCCACCTTGAAGTGACTCTGCTGTACTAAGCTTACTTCTTACAAGATTGTGCATACTATGCAAGAATTCCATGAAAGGCTTTGCAAGAGACAACTAAGGTGCCAGTCTATATTGTTAAAACACACCTTTAAGAGATTTACATGTCAGGAAAATAGATTGTGCCTAAGATACGTAATAACACATGCGAAAGCTTGAGGACTGGCCTAAGACATCTGAAACACAGGCAAAAGCTTGAGGTCTGAGTGTGTACTAACAATAAGATAGATAGGGGAGAGGCTGAGCAGTATAGAAGAGATAACTACAAATGATATTGTTTTGGGCCACATGCCCCCCCCCCCCTCTCTCTCTCTCTCTCTCTGTGTGTGTGTGTGTGTGTGTGTGTGTGTGTGTGTGTGTGTGTGTGTTGTATGGAAGGCAAAAATACCATATGGAAGAAAAGCTCTGGAATAGTAACTGATTACTTTGGAGAGTCTTTTGCTGTATATTCTCCAATGATCCATGTGTTTCTTTCCAGATTATAAAAAACTCTGAAGTTTTGGAAGTTTTGCATAACGACCGTTTCATGAAAGACTATGTGATGTCTCTATATGACTGTCATTATGCGGAATTCTTCAAAAATCTTGGTAAGTTTAGTATGTTGTTTATAGCTTTGGGTCAATTGTCATTCAGACTTCCTTTTTCAGTGGACTTAGTGAATGTAGTGTCAAGAATGATCATGGAAGCACTAAGGCAAACGTCTTATCTTTCCTGCAATAGGGCCTTCGTGGGACCATATCCCAATTTCAATTTTTCATCTCCTGTTTTCTCTTCCTCTTCTTTTTCATTTTTTCAGACTGTGCTCTTTTTATTTTAATTTCTCCCTTGGAAGCATTCTATTTGCAAAAAGTTAGCGTGAGTCGCCTATTTTCTAACCAAACTAGAATTCCTATTATGCCTTTTTTCACAGCCACCTCAGTATGCAGTGCTGTTATGGGGCAAATCCTCTAGAGCAAAAAGAAGTTTTATTTGGCAGAAAAAGGCCATTAGCTTTATTGCTAGACTAAGAAACCATGTGTCATATAGAGAATACTTTAAAGACCTCAAATTACTGGACAGTTGCAACACTGTTTATTCTCAGCTGCTTGGTGCATATCAAGGAAAGCCAAGACAGCCATAAACTGTGAGAGTCTGTACATAACCATGACACATGCCAAAGGCTGATGATGGACATTTCGGTTATTAGATGTAAAAAAACCCAAAACCAGTACATAGAGATACAGCTGTTTAATATGTTACCACTTACAGCACACAGTGTATCACTTAATATCTTCAGAGATGTTCCAAAAATGTGATGTGAACAAAAAGCCTTTTACGCAATAGAAGAATTTGAAATGCATAATAAAAATTATCTAATTTACTAAAGCTGCTGTGTGATATGACAACAATATTACTTGTGCTTTTCCAGAACTGTTATTGCATAATACTGTTGTGCTTTATTTTCATACTGCATTTATACTTAAAGATTAACATGTATCCAGCATATCTCATTTATATTTATTATAGTGTTTTCTCAGAATGCATTGTATTGTGTTAACAGTTACTGTTTCTCCTTTTGTCTGTCTGCATGTTGCATTTATATTTAATGACTACTAAATGTGTCCAGTATGAACCATATATATTTCTTCAACATATATTAGCTATACATTGTAAGACTTCAGTTGGATGGAAAATTCTTAAAGCTGGATCAATAAACCAAATTAAAAAAATCAAATCAAATGTTTTTTTAAAATTTTGCTTCCAAACGTTTCTCTTTCTATTACTTCTTCTTCTCTTACATTGTATCATTCCAAGTCTTTCTCAGCCTTCTGGAACTAGATGGTTGTTGACTTTCTTCCAAAAGATATTTGGAGTTGTGTTTGTTAGTCTGTTGTCATTACTTTTGTAAATATTTCCAAAGTATAGTAATCTACACTTCCTCATTGTTTCTGACATGTTTTCTATGTTCTTATAAATTTCATTGTTATTTTTTAATTTCCAAAACTCTGAAATGTTTTGGAGGAGCTATTACTCAAGTGGCTATTAAAATTACAGTGTCATGAAGGTGAAATATAACTACTGTCAAATAGTGCTGTAGTTACAGTTCTTAGTCAGGGTGTTCGTTTCTCCACCTACTACAATAACCTGATCCTCTTTGCCAAAATCTTTACATAAATTCCTTGTGTCCTCTGACACCTGGCTAAGACTAGTACTTGGCTTGGTACCCTGTTCCTAATTTGTCCTGTGCCATGTGGCCTACAACCCTCCCATGTCCACTGCCTAGCATCAAGACACTTTTCTTTCCACTCTCTTTTGGTACCAATCTACGCTGTGTTTCTTTGCTAGAAGTCTGTAGCATCATACTGAGACCAACAGCTCTATGAGGGTCTTCTCCTCCTATTTCAGGTAACAAGTCAGTCAAACTAATTCAGTACTGTAAGTTCAAATGTAGATGAAATTGAAGAGTTATACCTCTTTCAGTTCTTCTTTTAACTCAGTAGCATTTAAAACAGTTCCTGAATCTTTTCAATAAATGTAATCCTTTTTAAAGCCCATTTATTGTCTAACCCTTAGTTTGTTTCTATAGTATGTGTTCAGGCTGGTGATCTGATGAACCTTGAAAACCTGAAATCCTCCGGAAATTACATTTCACTTGGGAAAAATCGGGGAAATCTCAGGGAATTTCAGGAATTTCATAAAATCTCAGGGAATTCTGTGTTTCTAACCTTGCATTGGAATTTGATTTTGTTGGGTTTTATAAATCACAAATTTTAAAATACTTAATATTTCAAATATGTTAATGATACATGAATATAACTGCAGTCAAATATCTTAGCCAAGAGGGAAGAAAAGTCCTCATTGTGAGTTGTGAGGTGTGCTGCCTCCTCTCAACCACCATTAATTAACAGAAGCTTCCATCTGGCTTCCACATATATGTAATTCTCAGAGTATTTTTTTCAAGTTTGAGTATTTGAGTAGCCACCCTGGTTTTTAATGCAGACTTCTATACGTTGATTATGTGCAACAAAAATTACAGTTATTTCAAATTGCATTTATCTGCTTCAATTTTTTTTAATTAACTGAAAAATTGTAAAAGAAACTTAAAGTAACATAATCATATGGTGGTTATAAATTTTAATGAGATGAATGGTACTGGTTCTTATTTTCACATATATTCATAATATTAGGCTTCATAGACAAAAACTGAATACTCATAATGGCTATGGCATCAAGTTTGTTGTGGTGTTTATTATTTGTCAACACACAAGTTAAGAATCTAGTTTTGCACATATATGTAATTGCAAATGGTAAAAGTACTGACATAGCATTTTACAACAGTTGAAGATAGTCATGTTTGAAGTGTTACCGAAATTCTACTAATGGAATTAATTTAAATTTATCTTTTGATGATGATTGAAGCAGATGTCAGTTCAATATATATCTTTTTATTGTAATGCTGAAATTGTTGAACATAATTCAGTTTGATATTTAATCTGCTGTTCATTTAGAAAATAGAGATTAAAATCTGCTTTCAAATTTTTTAGCAGCTGAAAAACTTCTTCAGTGAATGTCTCTCCTGTTTCAAACTCTTTCTCTTCTAAAACACCTTTTATAGGTGGGAAGTGGAGTATATATACAAATTATCAAAATTATCTCTTTTTCCCTAAAGCAAGAATTTTTTGTGGACAGTATTTACATTTACTTGCTTGCCATGAATGATTAAATTAAGTTAAGTCATCTTTGGAAGAATGTCATTTAAATAGGCAATCTGAAGCAGTCAATTTCTATTAAATAACTGACCTTTCAATTTGAAATTGTGTTCAGGTCAAAAATATTTTCTTTCTTCAAAATAATTGTCTGACCTCAGCATGGAAAGGAAGAAATGTATGTACGTTTCCCACATAAAATTTTGGATAAAAAATTATTCAGTGGTTGAGATTTGATTAGCTTAATGATTTTGATGACCCCATCAACAACATTCTTACAGTTGGAGGACAATTCTTCTGTAGCATGTGCCTACTGATGGACTATGTAATGGCAGTTTTTGGCAATGTTTCTTATAAGCTATACAGCCTCATTTATTGCACAACTTATGAGCTCTGCTCTGTCATACAGATACCAAAGCATTTGTCCATGGTATTTTATTCTTATCAAGGAAAGAATTTAGGAGACGAAGCATTTGAGTTCAGTAGTGTGTGGTGGTAGAGATTGGGATAAAGGAAGATCCTCTAGTAATGCATTTTCTACTGACATCTATTACTGTTAATACTCCAAGTTGAGCTACATTGTTAGATTCATCCATTTACAATGAAAATTTGCATTATTTTAGATTAAAAATAAATCATATTGACTGTGTCATAGACAGTAGTATGTTGTTAACTCCCACAAATGATAATGAAATATTAAAGGTGATAAAGAGTCTAAAATAAAAAATGTCTGCAGGTGTGGATGAAGTGCCTGTCTCAATAATAAAAAAAGTTGCCCAACAAATTATAAAGCCCCTGGTACATATTGCCAATTTGTCTTTCAGCGAAGGTGTGTTTCCTGAGAGGTTGAAAATCTCTAAGATTAGATCTCTGTTTAAAAAAGGAGATCCATACAAGGTAGAAAATTATAGACCAATATCCCTTCTCCAATCATTTTCAAAAATTCTAGAGAAATTAATGAAAATCAGACTCATAAATTACTTAGATGCTCACAAACTTCTAAACTGCAATCAACATGGCTTTCGCTCGGGCCACAGCACAGAATCAGCTATCCATGCCTATACCTAAGAGATTGTCAGGAGTCTTGACACTAAAAAAATGTGTAGTGGGAATTAACTTAGATTTATCTAAAGCTTTTGATACAGTAAATCACAAAATTCTGTTAAACAAGATGGAGGCAACAGGTGTAAGGGGAGTTGTGAAGCAGTGGTTTGAATCTTACCTTCAAGATAGAACTCAGGTGGTAGAAACCATCGCAGAGCATAAAAATCAGAAAATCAAGTGGGTCTCAGATGCAAAGAAATTGGAAATAGGTGTCCCACAGGGCAGTGTTATTGGTCCCTTATTATTCTTGCTTTTTATAAATGACATAAAAAATCCTAATATTTCTACCAAAATAATGTTGTTCGCAGATGACACTAGCATAATTATAAGTGATGATAAAAAAATCATTAACCACCACAAATGATATAGTCCTGAAATATATTCAACATTGGTTTAATGCTAATGAGTTAACACTTAATCTAAGTACAACAAATTATATACAGTGTGGCAAAGCAACTCAAGATATGGACCTCCAGTTAAAACTAATGGATAAGAAGATAGAGAGTGTACAATCCACAAAGTTTTTGGGCATGCACATTGATCAAAACTTAAGCTGGAAAGACCATCTCAAGTACTTATCCCACAGGCTCAATTCGGCATGTTTTGCATTGAGGATATTATCTAGAGTATGCAGCACAGACTGTACTAGACTAGTGTATTTTGCTTACTTTCAGTCCATCGTGTCTTACGGCATAGTGTTCTGGGGTAAAACTAAATCAAGCTTAACAGATATCTTCAAATTTCAGAAAAGAGCTATACGAATCATAACACATAAATCTCCAAGAACTCATTGTAGGCCCCTTTTCAAAGAACTGCAAATACTCACAATACCATCACTGTATATTTTTAAAAGCATTCTGTGTACAAGAGCACATATGAAAAATCTACGTACAAATGAGGACTGCCATAATTATAATACTAGAACTCTTAAGAATTTGTATGTAGAAAGGGTAAGGACAGCACAAACCCAAAAGCATGTAAGTTATTTTGGAATAAAACTCTACAATGCTCTGCCAGTGTACATGAAGGCAATAATAGATGAAGTAAAATTTAAGACTGAGCTTAAAAATTACCTTTTAAGCAAAACTTTCTATGACGTAGATGAGTACTTTGATTGTGTGTAAATTTATTACCAAAAATTTTAATTTATGTGTCTAAATTTGTACTTTTAAAAAATGCCTTGAAAGTGATATCCATTATTATGTCTGTAGTACTTGTACTAGTGTGATAACTTTGTTGTGACAATCCTACATCATGTAAATGATATACAGGAAGATAATAAAATGAAAAATGAAAATGAAATGTGCCATTGCTATTTCTTATGCTGATTTTGACCAACATACATTTTACTATCTCAATAGCAGCAGGCTGAATAAGATTTTTTGCAACTGATTAGGCTTCACCACCTTGAGCAAACTGATAGCTGGCTAAGTAAGCAGCCTCCATTGCTTTTTCATTCACTGTTATTTTAGTTTGAAACATGGATTTTTTAAATTTTTGCTTTTGTTACTTTTTTTAATGAAAAATTCAACAAGCAAACAGACATTCCCTTTCATATAAATTGCCTCAAGGGGTGGAAAATGCAAAGTGGGGGGTGGGGGTAGGGTGAATTGAAATATTATGTAGATAGTGACCTCCTTTCATTTTTAATAATTTAAACTGTCAAATGTAAAACATTTTTACAAGGCAGGGCAAAACAGTAGGTTTCTATAATATATATGTCTGGTCTCTGATAAATAAAACATTACTCATTGTCAGTGTTTCATTCATACTGGTTATCCAAATTAGTAAGTGGAAACAGTGATTAAAATTAAAAAAAAAATATTTTAGAGGCTTCATTTCAAATGAAAATACCTCCTATTATATCTGAAGGATACCCAAACACTTTTTGCATACATCCTCTGGAATGTTTTTGCCTGAACCAGTCATCCCTAGTATTACAACTCCTTTGCATCAAGTTCCTCATCAAAAACTTTATTTTCTTTTACAAGCTGCTGTCGCCTGTTGCTGTTTGGAGAATCCTTTCAGTTTCAACCCTTTTTTTCTTTACCCATCTTTGCAACAATAATAAAGGACAGTCTGGTTTTACCAACAGCTATTTGTCCTTTTCTGGAATTGGCTGCTCTTACTCTGGATATCTGATCTAAGTAATTTGCCAAGTATTTACAGGTAAAATTTGAACACTTAGTTTTCCTAATTAAGTTCGCATGAGTTTTTCCTATAATTGAAGTGGTCGACAGAAGAAAATGCTAACCCCCATTTGAGCCAACCATTTCTCTGAAAGTACCAAAGCATTATTGCTGCTGTGCAGTATTGCTCACATATTTTTCATTTATAGTGTTATATTGATCTCTGGGTTGATGAAATCGTCTGTAAACTCCTTCCCATCCTTCTGAAGTAATTCTTCTAGCTTTGTGTGAAATGGATTTTGTATTTCCATAACCATTTTTGATTTTTAGATAAGCCAAGAAATTTACTAAGCCCTGACTAGGGACATACTATTTCTTCATTTCTTTGCTAGGTATGTGTCCTATCAACTTCACATTTACAAATACTGTAGCTGAGAAATGATTGCTCATACTAATTTCCACTTAGAACTTCCTTGTCTTTTGCAATGTGTGTTCTTTGTTATCACATGAGTGCTCATCTAGAGTTTCTACCTCCTCTGCAGTATCCAGGGTTACCTCAACTGTGTGGACGTTGGTGTCCATTACTAACATTTGTGTCTAAATGGAAAGCTTCAGTAATAATGTGAGGACTTGATCTTATTCCTCAAAAGGCAAGTAATTCTCAATATCTCACTCTCCTGTTTAGTTGTGTGAAATAATTTAATCTAGATGGCAAAATCATTTGGACTTGCCTCCTACAGCCGAATCCCAGGTCAGGTATGCTCCTGATTGTGTGTCAACCAAAACTGTTCTTTGTAAGTTTTCTTAAACTTAGCAAATAAATAAATGTAATTTTACTTCTATTTCTGTGTTCTGTACAGCCTAGACTGTAAGATTTGTGTCAGTATAACTTCTGGTAAATCACTAAAGTTGTTTATAAGTTCAACTGGATGTGGTTGATTACTGCCTAAACATTTTTCAATGTTGAACAATGCCACCTGCCACTGCATATATATTGACTTTGCTACTACCATTCATCTTTTATTCTATGTTGTGTAATGCAGAGGTGTAAGATTCTAGTTCCTCTGAAATTTGACTTTGATAATCTATTCTGTGTGCTCATCTAGCTGAACTATATTTCTTACATATTTGGCAAGATATCAGCAACAAAAGTTCCTGTGATGTTACAGGTAACTCCCAGTATACTCCATGGAGGGAAATCATTCTTGACTATCAAGCGTGCATTTGGAGGAAAAGTTGTACATTCTTAGCCTTCCAACAAGGGGATTATCCCAGTTCCTATGCAGTTCAGGCCATCTTCCAAAAGTCCAACAGAGGCTCATGCCCATTTAAAGATTATAACACACTGCTATACTACAGTTGATCAAATAATTACTCCTCTAATAACCCATCCCTGCTGTCATGGAAAAGATTATTATAGTGCTACCGGAGAAACAGATTTTATAACAAAATTAAGCATCTGCATTTTCTGTATTACCCAGGCTACTTGTTTTCAGTTATAAATTCATCTGTAATATAGAAAGAGCTATCCAATCAATGATTACAGTGGTCTGACACACCACAATTAAATCGTATGAAATTACTCTCCTATAGCTTTTCCCTTAGCCAATACATGTGACACTAGAAAGATAATTTACCGTAAGGTTCATGTATACAGAAAGAGGAATAAAAGAAGTCTGGATGGGAAGGGATATGTTTATGTGTGTGTGAGAGAGAAATGAGACACTTTTGAAGTTTCAAATAGCCATAGAGCAGTCTGGAGGAGAGAAATTACAATCATCTAATGTTCCTTGGGAGCCTAAATAATTGTGGCTACTGGCAGTTGGTGGAAGTAGATGATCAGAACAGTTCAAAACTCAGTTGTCTCTGTATGTGATGTAGCTTGTAGTGAAACAAACTTAGATTTTGTAAAATTGAATATCTTTGCCTTCTACACTACGTAAATTTTGTTTAATATTAAAATTTCATCTGCTGTATAGAAGGAGTTTTCTTATTTGATTTAAAATCTGTTTTGCTATCTATCAGACATTTTATATACCTTTGAGTAATTTTTATTTTTATTTTTAAAGTGCAATGATACTGAATGGTGCTTGAAGTCAAGTCTTCCCAGGTACATCCTATGTACAAGAATTCCATATATTACATAGCGTACATGCTTAACTTGGTGGACTAGTGACTCTTGTAACATATAAAATGAAACAGTAATGCAGAGATAACATCATAAAATAATTTTGTTTTGTTGCAAATGGAATGGACTGTTTGTGCAATGTAGATTTGGGCAGCATGTTTTTATATCTTAATCTTGAATTATTATTTCAAATATCAATAATGATGATACATTGTAGTCATATTTGTTCCAGCTCAAGTGGAAGACTTTCTTAAGCATGATTATTACCTTAGCCCTCACTATCGTCACTATATACGAGAAATGCGACTGAGAGCATATACCCAAATTTTGCAATGCTATCAAAGCTTGACTTTGGATTTTATGGCAGATACATTTGGAGTAACTGCTGAATTCATAGACAAGTCAGTATAATATATAAAATTATAATGATATACTAACTTATTTTGACTTCTCATTTTAAATATGTGCAGAAATGTGATAAAAGTGAACTTGTTCTTATATTTTATTATTGTTATTGGATTGTGCTCCATGGCTAAATTACTCTCTTCTGGATTCTTAATTGTGTTTCTCAATCCAGGCTGGTTTTTTCACTATTCATTAGTGTTCAAAGATTGATATAATCTTCAGAAAGATTTTGTCGTTGTTACTCGTCTTACCACCCACTTGATGTGATTATCAGTGACATTTATCATTTTAACAACAAATAGTTTGAATTTTGTAAATGGGATGCTTGTAATTCTGCCCCAAAGTATGAATATTAGTAGTTGTAAATGCAACTTTTTATGCATACTAGAACAAGCCAGTAAAACCTGGATTTTTTTAAACAATTGAACTCCCATGTATAAAAGAGCTTGAAATGTCTAATTGCTTAACAAATGAGTTAATGTGTTTAATATTTGATGTTAAGTCAGGAAAAGTTTAGAGAAGGTTTGAAATTATGTTTAATGTTTCTTGAAAGTTGATAAGTGCTCTCATTATGAAGCACTGGATGAATATAGTCTGGGTAATTAGCACTCCATTTTAAGGAAATTCAGTTGTAAGAATGAGATCAAAGAAATTCAGAGACATGTTGTGATTGCTGTATTTCACTGACTCAGTTGATGTAAGAGTGTTTTGGAGATCTCAGAAAACTTAACAGGGAATAACTAAGGAAAGGATGTGGAACAGATTTACAAATATGCATCTACATACATACTCCACAATCCACCTTATGGTGCATTGTGGAGGGTACTTTGCACCACTACCAGTCATTTTCATTCATTGTCCACTCACAAATGGAGTGAGGAAAAAACGACTGCTTATATGCCTCTGTACAAGCCCTATACCTCTTGTTTTGTCTTTGTGGTCCTTACACAAAATGTACATTTGCAGCAGTAGAATTGTTTAATAGCCAGCTAAAAATGCCTTTTTATAAATTTTATCAACAGTGTTCTGTGAAAAAAAAGTCGCCTTTCCTCCAGCAATTCCTGTTTGATTTCTCAAAGCATCTACGTGGCTATCACATGTTGAGTGAATCTGAAAGTAACAGATCTAGCATCATGCCTCTTAATTGCCTCAAATTTTTCCTTTAATCCTACCTGGTTTGAATCCCAAACTCTGAAGGAATACTCAAGAATGGGTCACATTAGCTCTCTGTATGCTATCTCCTTTGTAGCTGAGCTACACTGTCCTAAATTTCTCCCAGTAAAGTTAAGTTGACTATTCACCTTTGCTACTGCTGCCTTTATGTGTTCATTCCATTTCATATCACTTTGCAATGTTAAGTCTAGAAATTAATTGTTGTGACTGTATCAATCAGCACATCAGTAATGCTGTATTCGAATATTACAGGATGCTTATTTGCAATAACTTATACATTTCTACATTGAGAGCAAGCTTCCATTCATCACAAAATAGAAATTATGTTTTAATCTTCCAGCTGCCTTCCACAGTCACTCAACGGTGATACTTCCCTGTACAGTAGAGCAACAACAGTACCAATACATGTATTTTCCACTGTCAGAGTTACCAGAATGGTTGTTATTGTTGTTGTTGTTGTTGTGGTCTTCAGTCCTGAGACTGGTTTGATGCAGCTCTCCACGCTACTCTATCCAGTGCAAGCTTCTTCATCTCCCAGTACCTACTGCAGCCTACATCCTTCTGAATCTGCTTAGTGTATTCATCTCTTGGTCTCCCTCTTTGATTTTTACCCTCCACGCTGCCCTCCAATACTAAATTGGTGATCCCTCGATGTCTCATAACATGTCCTACCACCCGATCCCTTCTTCTAGTCAAGTTGTGCCACAAGCTCCTGTTCTCCCCAATTCTCTTCAATACCTCCTCATTAGTTACGTGATCTACCCATCTCATCTTCAGCATTCTTCTGTAGCACCACATTTCGAAAGCTTCTATTCTCTTCCTGTCTTAACTATTTATCGTCCATGTTTCACTTCCATACATGGCTACACTACATACAAATACTTTCAGAAACGACTTCCTGACATTTAAATCTATACTCGATGTTAACAAACTTCTCTTCTTCAGAAATGCTTTCCTTGCCATTGCCAGTATACATTTTATATCCTCTCTACTTCGACCATCATCAGTTATTTTGCTCCCCAAATAGCAAAACTCCTTTACTACTTTAAGTGTCTCATTTCCTAATCTAATTTCATTCCATTATCCTCGTTTTGCTTTTGTTGATGTTCATCTTACCCTCCTTTCAAGACACTGTCCATTCCGTTCAACTGCTCTTCCAAGTCCTTTGCTGTCTCTGACAGAATTACAATGTCATCGGCGAACCTCAAAGTTTTTATTTCTTCTCCATGGATTTTAATACCTACTCTGAACTTTTCTTTTGTTTCCTTTACTGCTTGCTCAATATACAGATTGAATGACATCAGGGATAGGCTACAACCTTGTCTTATTCCCTTCCCAACCACTGCTTCCCTTTCATACCCCTCGACTCTTACAACTGCCATCTGGTTTCTGTACAAATTGTAAATAGCCTTTCGCTCCCTGTATTTTACCCGTGCCACCTTCAGAATTTGAAAGAGAGTATTCCAATCAACATTGCAAAAGCTTTCTCTAAGTCTACAAATGCTAGAAACGTAGGTTTGCCTTTCCTTAATCTTTCTTCTAAGATAAGTCATAGGGTCAGTATTGCCTCATGTGTTCCAACATTTCTACGGAATCCAAACTGATCTTCCCCAAGGTCAGCCTCTATCAGTTTTTCCATTTGTCTGTAAAGAATTCGTGTTAGTATTTTGCAGCTATGACTTATTAAACTGATAGTTCGGTAATTTTCACATCAGTCAGCACCTGCTTTCTTTGGGATTGGAATTATTATATTTTTCTTGAAGTCTGAGGGTATTTCGCCTGTCTCATACATCTTGCTCACCAGATGGTAGAGTTTTGTCAGGACTGGCTCTCCCAAGGCTGTCAGTAGTTCTAATGGAATGTTGTCTATTCCGGGGGCCTTGTTTTGACTCAGGTCTTTCACTGCTCTGTCAAACTCTTCACGCAGTATCATATATCCCATTTCATCTTCATCTACATCCTCTTCCATTTGCATAATATTGTCTTCAAGTACATCGCCCTTGTATAGATCCTCTATATACTCCTTCCACCTTTCTGCTTTCCCTTCTTTGCTTAGAACTGGGTTTCCATCAAAGCTCTTGATATTCATGCAAGTGGTTCTCCTTTCTGCTAAGGTCTCTTTAATTTTCCTGTAGGCAGTATCTATCTTACCCCTAGTGAGATAAGCCTCTACATCCTTACATATGTTCTCTAGCTATCCCTGCTTAGCCATTTTGCACTTCCTGTTGATCTCATTTTTGAGACATTTGTATTCCTTTTTGCCTGCTTCATTTACTGCATTTTTATATTTTCTCCTTCCATCAATTAGATTCAATATTTCTTCTGTTACCCAAGGGTTTCTACTAGCCCTCGTCTTTTTACGTATTTGATCCTCTGCTGCCTTCACTATTTCATCCCTCAAAGCTACCCATTCTTCTTCTACTGTACTTCTTTCCCCCATTCCTGTCCATTGTTCCCTTATTCTCTCCCTGAAACCCTGTACAACCTCTGGTTCTTTCAGTTTATCTAGGTCCCATCTCCTTAAATTCCCACCTTTTTGCAGTTTATTCAGTTTTAATCTACAGTTCATAACCAATAGATTGTGATCAGAGTCCACATTTGCCCCTGGAAATGTCTTACAATTTAAAACCTGGTTCCTAAATCTCTTGTCTTACTGTTATATAATCTATCTGATATCTTCTAGTATCTCCAGGGTTCTTCCATGTATACAACCTTCTTTTATGATTCTTGAACCAAGTTTTAGCTATTATTAAGTTGTGCTCTGTGCAAAATTCTACCAGGCGGCTTCCTCTTTCATTTCTTATCCCCAATTCATATTCACCTATTACGTTTCCTTCGCTCCCTTTTCCTACTGACGAATTCCAGTCACCCACAACTATTAAATTTTCATCTCGCTTCACTATCTGAATAATTTCTTTTATTTCATCATACATTTCTTCAATGTCTTCATCATCTGCAGAGCTAGTAGGCATATAAACTTGTACTACTGTGGTAGGCATGGGCTTTGTATATATCTTGGCCACAATAATGCTTTCACTATGCTGTTTGTAGTAGCTTACCCGCATTCCTATTTTCCTATTCATTATTAAACCTACTCCTGCAATACCCCTATTTGATTTTGTGTTTATAACCCTGTAGTCACCTGACGAGAAGTCTTGTTCCTCCTGCCACCGAACTTCACTAATTCCCACTATATCTAACTTTAACCTATCCATTTCCCTTTTTAAATTTTCTAACCTACCTGCCCGATTAAGGGATCTGACATTCCACGCTCCGATCCGTAGAACGCCAGTTTTCTTTCTCCTGATAACGACATCCTCATGAGTTGTCCCCGCCCGGAGATCTGAATGGGGGACTATTTTACCTCCGGAATGTTTTACCCAAGAGGACACCATCATCATTTAATCATACAGTAAAGCTGCATGCCCTTGGGAAAAATTACGGCCATAGTTTCCCCTTGCTATCAGCCGTTAGCAGTACCAGCACAGCAAGGCCGTTTTGGTTAGTGTTACAAGGCCAGATTAGTCAATCATCCAGACTGTTGCCCCTGCAACTACTGAAAAGGCTGCTGCCCCTCTTCAGGAACCACACGTTTGTCTGGCCTCTCAACAGATACCCCTCCGTTGTGGTTGCACCTACGGTACGGCTATCTGTATCGCTGAGGCACGCAAGCCTTCCCACCAATGGCATGGTCCATGGTTCATGGAGTGCCAGAATGGTTTTCATTTATAATTTTCCTCTCCTTCAACACTCCGTAGCATTGTTGGATGATGTTTCCGGACACAGGTTCCTGTATAAAATTTGATGTAGTAAGTCCCCTCTACAACATCTATAAATGCATAATGCAAATTGTGAAACTGCCTGTGTACATTCAAAAATACTGACACCAGTGATATTTCAGAAAACCATGTTTAGTAACTCAGCTTCAGTTGCTATGTCAATAGTAATATTACCATTGCCACTGGTATACCTTCCATGATACCTTATGACCACAATGTCTTCAGATCCTTTGCATTACTCCTATGATCTTCTGCACTCCCACACTCTTCATGCTTCTCAGAACCCGTGAATTCAACAGTCCTGGATGCCTCATTGTAGCTGGTTGTGTGCTCCCACCTAAGGAACCTCCAATCTCATAGACTAATACTCTCAACCAATGTGCATAGTGTAGTCTCCCATATTAAAGAGCTCAACTATTTCCTTCATTAGTTCTTAATTATCCTCACTCAAATATCACCTCGATGCTTCATTGTTTTATGCCGTTTTCATACATGCCAACATCCTTTATGACCATGGACTAGCCTCTGTGAAACACTACTTCTCCCACTACCTCATACATGAAGTCTCACAACTACGTAGATCGGAGTTGTACTTGTTCATAAATTCTTTGTCCTTGAAATCCTTCTGGCTTCAGTCTCTTGTAGCTCCTGCCCTGCATCCAGTTCCACCCCGCCTAGTATCGTAACTATTCATCCTGCACATCTGCATGTTTCCCCAGTCTCCACTTCCTCTGTTCTGCTACCCCCTCCCAATCCATTCCTCAATCTCACCATCATCGTGCACTGCACCATGCTGGTATATGCCTGTGTTGCATTCCTATTCTGTGCAATTGCTTTCTCCTTTCCAGCTGTCAGCCATCCTTCCCAAATCCCCTCGCCCACTCCCCACATTTCTTCTCCCCTCACTGACTCCAGTCAACACAACCCCACACCCCAGTCACATTGTCACACTGGAGAACTGTAGTCTCACTACTGCAGCCAGCACAATGTGTGTGTGTGTGTGTGTGTGTGTGTGTGTGTGTGTGTGTGTGTGTGTGTGTGTGTGTGTGTGTGTATACATGCATGTGCATGTGTGCGCACATGCGTGTGTGCTCTACCTCAAAAAAGGATTCATGTGAAAGCTACCAAAGCTTTCAATCTTGTTTACATAGCTTTTCATTATGTAGTGAGTTGGTACCCTTAGTCCTAAACTATCTACATTCTGTCAGGACTTTCCATTACCATATGTAGAAGAAATTAAAACTAGATACACAAAATAGTACAGTCTTATGAAGGAAGTAGCTGTGAATGTGATCTTGGTGAACCTGAATTTATTGTGACAAATTCATCAAAAAGTGCTCATAGCACCTCGGGTATGCATTTTGGAGTTCATACTTACTGGACTTTTTTCCTTGTTTTGGTCCATACTTTCACCTCTGAAGATTACCTACACTACAGTCTTTAGCAACAACAGTACAGTACATGTATTCCACTGTCAGAGGTATCAGAATGGTTTTTGCTTATAACTTTCGTCAGGTTCATTTCCAGTACAGGGACCCTTACCCCAAATTGAATCATTTATCCTTCTCGATCATCCTGGAAAGTTTGTAATATTGTCAACAGAATCATCTTGTATATACGTGCATTGACAGGTGCTGGCACCTGTAAGTTTGATGTTCTGCAGCATCAGTGGATGACATTTTTGGACATTGTTTCCTATATAAAACTTCACCTACTAAGTCCCGTCTACAACACAATGTCATGTTTCTGAGTAGAGAAGCAATTAGCATGTTCCATCAAAATATAATAGGTATTAGAGATAAAGTTAGTGAACTGCTTGTAGATGTAGACTATGAAATTATTGGTATATTGGAGCACCATTTAAATAATTGACAGTTCAGAGGCTTCCTTTACCAGGATGCAGATTAGCTGGCTGTTTTTCAAGGAGTTCCTTGCAGACTGGGGGAGTGCACATGTACGTAAAAAACAGTATTCCATTTGAGTCCATAGATGTATCACAGCACTGCAGTGAACAGATATTTGAATGTTGTGCAGGTGCAGTTGAATTTAGTGAAACTAAACTTACAATTGTTGTTGTTTATTGGTCGCCTAACTCTGGCTTCAGAGCATTTCTGCTCAAACTAGAGAGGTTTCTTGATTCACTTTATAGGAAGTACAAGAAATTATTTATGTGTGGTGACTTCAATATAAATTTTGTATATGATGGTGCAAGAAAAAGGATCTGGGTAGATCTCCTAAATTCATATGATCTGATGCATACAGCTTTTTTTTCAACTAGGGTGCAGGGGAACAGTAGCACAGCCATAGACAATATTTTTATTCATTCTGCATTACTAGATGGGCATTCTGTTAGTAAAAGGGTGGATGGCCTTTCAGACAGTGATGCACAATTTTCAACACTAAAAGGATTTTGTACTCAAACATTTACAGACTATATAGGAAAGTTAATCCAATGGCAATAGAGAGTTTTTAAAATGTAATCAAGGAATAGAGTGGCAGGATGTTTATAGTGCCGACAACATAGATGACAAATATAATGCTTTCCTAAGCACATTTCTCATGCTCTTTGAGAGTTGCTTTCCATCGGAACATTCTAAACCAGGTACTAGCAGCAAAAGGCAGCCTGAGTGACTGACTAGTGGTATTACAAAACGAAAAGTGTATCAAAATGTTAGAAGTCAGAATCAAGCTACAGTAGCCCATTACAAACAGTACTGTAAGGTGCTTAAAAATGTTATTAAGAAGGCAAAGAGTATGTGGTATGCAAGTAGAATAGCTAATTCACAGAATAAAATTAAAACCATATGGTCAGTTGTGAAGGAAGTGTCTGGTCAGCAGCACAAGGTTGATGATATAAAGTTGTTTCGTAGTAAAGATATTTCTGTTACTGATAAATCAGGTATATGTACAGTATTTAAAAATCATTTTCTGAACATTGCTGGTGAATTAAATAAAAATTTGGTTTCTATAGGGAATCATATAACTCTCTTGGGAAATGACTTTCTGAGATTGATGTCTGAAATATTCCTCCGTTATAAAGACAAGGGGGGAATTGTGTCAATAATTAAATCACTGAAGACTAAGGACTCTCATGGATATGATGGAGTGCCTAGCAGAATATTAAAGGACTGTGCTGCACATGCTAACCCTGTACTTAGCCATATTTGTAATTCTTCCTGTAGAAATGGTCAGTTACCTGAACAATTAAAGTATTCAATAGTGAAGCCACTTTATAAAAAGGGAGATTGTGGACAATTTTAGACCTATTTCTATGTCATCAGTGTTTGTTAAAGCTACTGGAAAGGCTGTGTATGTAAGGATGATTAATCATTTTATATCACATAATTTGCTGTCAAATATACAGTTTGGCTTTGGAAGTTGTTTAAGAACTGAAAATGCTATATTCTCTTTTCTCTGTGAGGTACTGGGTGGGTTAAACAAAAGGTTTCAAATGTTAGGCATATTTTTTGATTTAACTAAGGCATTTGATAGTGTTGATCACAAAATATTGCTCCAGAAGTTGGACCATTACAGAATACGGGGAGTAGCTTACAATTGGATTATCTCTTACTTTATCGACAGACAGCAAAAGGTCATTATTCACGGTGTTGAGAACATCTGTGATGTGGCGTCTTGAATGGGGTATGGTCAAATGGACAGTGACCCAGGGATCAGTGTTGGGGCCACTCCTGTTCTTTATTTATATAAATGATATGCCCTCTAGTGTCATGGGCAACTCTAAAAATATTTCTGTTTGCTGATGACACTAGCTTGGTAGTAAAGAACATTGTGTGCAACATTGGCTTGGTTTCAAATAGTGCAGTTCATGACAGAAGTTCATGGTTTGTAGAAAATAAATTAATGCTAAATCACAGTAAGACTCAGTTTTTACAGTTTCTACCACACAACTCAACAAAACTCAACATTTTGATTTCACAGAATGGGCATATGATTAGTGAAACTGAACAGTTCAAATTTCTACGTGTGCAGATAGATAGTAAACTGTCTTGGAAAGACCACATTCAAGATCTTGTTCAGAGACTTAATGCTGTCATTTTTACTATTTGAATGGTATCTGAAGTAAGTGATTGTTTGACACAAAAATTAGTCTACTTCGCTTATTTAAATTTGCTTATGTCATATGGTTCTATATTTTGAGGTAACTCTTCCCATTCTAAAAGGATGTTTTTGGCTCAGAAATGGGTGGTTCGGGCAATAAGTGGTGTAAGTTTGTGAACCTCTTCTCGACCGCCTCTCAGTATATACAGGGTGTAGAAAAACTGTGTCATGAAATTTTAACCCTTGATAGCTAATGTTGTGTAGGTCAACAATGCACAATTCTTAAACTGTGGAATCTTGGTGCCATGCGCTCCGATTGGCCGCAGGGATACCCTGTTGCCAGATGCTCTGAACAACACATGTCCCAACACATCCATTGTAGTTTTAAGATAAGATGTACCAGGAACAAACCCATCAATAGCTATTAGTTTGCGAAAAAAAGTCAGGTGGCTTGAGGTGTGATGATTACTGGGGCCGTGTTCTACGAGCACCTCTGCCAGTTACCCGGCCGTCAAAGAGTTCATTTAAATATCCGATCACAACATGACTGTTATGTGCGGGTGCCCCGTCATGCTGCAACCACATGCATAGACATATGTCCAGGGGAACCTCTTCCAGCAGGCCGGGTAGACTTTTTTGCAAAAAGTGAAGGTAATTTGCCCCAGTAAGTCGAGGAGTCAGGCAAACTGGCCTAATCAGATGGTCACCCACAATGCCTGCCCAAATGTTGAGTGAAAATCGTTCCTGATGTGCGTGAACATACATGACGTGAGCTTACATGTGAATGCCTCTGACATGAGGTGGAGACAAACAGCAAGACCTATTCGACACGTGTGCGTATCATGTTGGGGCGGTGATGGGGTGAGGGACATTTGTATGTGTGATGTGTGAACCGACAACCAGTGTGCTGCCTGTTAACAAATGAATGACAACAGGGCAATCCCACGGCCAATCTGAGAATGTGGCACCAAGTTTCAGTAGTATGGTGTGTTGTCGACCTACACAACAATAGTAATTTTGGTTCTACTGTCATCAGCTATCCAGGGTTAAAATTTCGTGGCAGTTTTTCTCCACCCTGTATATCCTTTACTGTCATTTGCTGTTGACAATATCAGCAAATTCCCAAGAATAAGCAGCTTTCACTCAGTTAATACTTGGCAGAAATCCATCCTGCATTTGAATCGGACTTCCTTAACTCTTGTGCAGAAATGTGTGCAGTATACTGCTGCACCCATTTTCAATAAGCTACCACAAGAATTCAAAAATCTTAGTAGTAATCCATGCACTTTCAAATCAAAACTGAAGAGTTTCCACATGGGTCACTCCTTCTATTCTGTTGAGGAGCTCCTTGAAAAATTAAGCTGATTCTTATGTTATATTTACTTAAACCTATTGTCTTGACTTTTTTGGGTTCATAAACATTTTATTTTTATCTGTTATTACATTTATGTAGTAATTTCATGAACTGGCACGTTCCATGACCTTGGAGATTTGCTCCTCAATTTGGTCCTTCCGAACTTGATGTGTAAATAAATAAATAAAATAAAAAATCTCTAGAAGTGTATAATATGAAGTGTGAAACACCATGTATATGCAGTGTCCCAACAGTACGAAATACTTATAGAAAGCAGTCTATTGACGGATAACAAGCATAATTGATAAAATATTGTTTTTGTGAAACATAACTACTTATTCACATGAGGTAATAAGTGCTACTGGTGGGGGATCTCAAGTTTATTTCATACTTTTAAATTTCTCCAAGGAACTATTATAGGTCCTCTGCTGTAATCTTTCATCTTTATAAACAGTTTGGCAGACAATGTGAGTATCCATCTTATATTATTTGAATATCCATCTAGTAAAGTTATCAGAAAATCAGATCGAATTGCAAAATGCTTAAGACAGAATAGCTGCATGGTGCAAAAAGCTGGTAGAGCACTTGCCCACGAAAGGCAAAGGTCCCGAGTTCAAGTCTCGGTCCGGCACACAGTTTTAATCTGTCAGGAAGTTTCATGTGGAGCCATTCCAACTCCAGTGCTGTGGCCAGCTGTGCTAGGTTTTTGGTTTGAAGATCCATGGCACAAACAGCATGATCAAGGTAGTCCCACAGATTCTCAATTGGGTTTAAATCTTTGGAGTTTGGTGCCCAGGGGAGTACGATAAACTCACAACATGCACATTCACTCGAGCTGTGTGACATGTTGCATTGTCCTTCTTCAGATGCCATTGTGCTGATGAAAAACAAACTAAATGGGTCCCCAAGAATATATGTGTATTTGTATTGATCCATTGTGCACTCCAGAATGACAGAATCACCCAGGAAATGCCACAAAAACATTCCCCAGACCATAATGCTCCTTCCGATGATTGCTACAGGGTGTTTGCTGTCAGACATTTCACACTCTACACGGCAGTGGCTATCTGTCATCTGAGAAGGCCATCTGTCACCACTCAGTGGACATGCAGTTGTGGTATTCGTGTGAAAATTCCAATGTTTGACATGGATGAACAGCAGTCAGCATGGGTGCATGAACCAGGTGTCTGCTGCGAAGGCTCATATACAGCAATGTTCACTGGACCGTCGTTGAGGGGGAGATATTGTGGTAGCCCCTTGGTTCATCTGGGTGGTCAGTTACTCAACACTAGCACATCATTCACCACTGTCATGTACTTACTCTGCACTGCTATTGCCACCAGCTGCCGATGACATTGAAAGTAGGCAGTGGTCACATTAATGTGACTGGTTGTGTATGTAATCCTAAGTATTCTGTGAATCTTTCAGGCAGGCCAGAGAACCCTGTAACTTCTATTTCTGCATCCGTGAAGGTATTTTCTCTTGCAAAGTTACTATGATCACCATCCCATGTTGAAGATATACATGTCTTTTGATATTGACTCATCATGTGCAAATAAAAATCACATCACTGCACAATGTCTGTGATTTTACTTACGGTATCTTGTTCTATGGTTTTCAGATGCACATATTATTCAGAAGCTAGAAGAAGTAGGGATACACACGGCTCCGCTGGGGTGGGATGTATCACCACTATGGCAGGTTCAATCTAAATAGTAAAAATGTAAATGTTGTGTGACTAGGGCCTCCTGTCAGGTAGACTGTTTACCGGGTGCAAATCTTTCTATTTGATGCCACTTTGGCGACTTACACATAGATGGGGATGAAATGATTAGGACAGCACAACACCCAGTCCCTAAGTGGAGAAAATTTCCAACCCAGCCAGGAATCAAACCCGGGCACTAAGGATTGACATTCTGTCACGCTGACCACTCAGCTACCGGGGGTGGACATCTGAATAGTTACACCCACAAATTATTTATTGCTTATCAAAACAATGAAAAAAATTAAAAGGAGATAGGTATATAAATTGTGTAACTTTGAATCAAAGGCTGTCAATGAGTGCTTTCTGGAATTCAATAAAAAACTGATTTCAATTTATTCGTTACAACTAAATTAGTGACCCATCAAAGAATGCCATTGAGAGAAAAGCAGCATTAGCAAGCAGCTGAAGTCATTAGTCGTGTCAAACGTTACTGTGCTTTCTGAAATAATAAATTAGGCCCATGCCAGTTCCATCACATTCAAGTTGGGATTGTAGGGCAGTAAGGGGGATACTTTGTACTTCTTGCTGGCACCATGTCTGTTGACAGTACACACACCTTCTCAGATGCTTTGTTGGCTTTAATTAAACAATTAATTTTTTTTTCATTTTATTATCAAAGATTATTTATTTATTTATTGGCTTGGAAGCACTCTTAAAATGGGAATATGAGGCCCTATGCCACTTTGTCAACCTGCCTACTGTGATATGACATGTTACACATAACTATAATAGATGCAGATGGGGTATTCAGAAGCATCACTTCCCAGAATTTCATTAGTCCACCTGGCCATAATAATTGCTCTTGGTTGACATTACCAGAATTGGAGTTGTCCTTCCCCGACAAACCCGTTCTTTGACATAATATGAGCTTTGATCATCCTCTGTGTTGCTTCCCCACATTGTAACACCCATTATGCTATCTGCTTGAAAGTGTTTGTCAAGTGTCATCTTACTGTCTATCCAGGTTTCATCCAAGTAAGACATCTGACTTGTAGCTTCCATAATGAGTTTAACTTTGATGACAAAACAGGTATGACAGTGCATAACATCAGCACACTTTAGCATCACAGTTCACTTATTACTAACATGCTGCCATACAAAACCAATTGAATTTAAAACCATGGTCAAAGAAGTGCACCTCTACTTTCAGCCAATCCTCTCTTGTAAAACTGGTAAAAGCTTGCACTAGCTAGGCACTATCGTTTTCACATGGTAAAACTCTTCAATAGTGCATGAGTAAATCGTTTATTGAACTTGTCAATATCACACAGTACTGCACCAGGTCTGCTCTTACGTGTGTGAGAGAAAAAGAAAAAAAGCATATCTCATATAGCTGAACCACAGTAAACATATCTTTCAAAAGTAAAGATTTAATGAAACTATCCATGCACGGTACTGTGTGCTTCGCACAAAAGATTACAGAAGTAATAAACAGACTTCACTAGCAGTGGCTGAATGGGAAAATCTCATCAGCCTTCTAAAACTGGACAGGCTTTTGCCTGTGTATATAACAGATCTTAATTGAGCCTGTTCAATAGGGTGATGAAGTCCCTTTTTCTGTTTTTTCTTTGTCTTAGCAAACTAAAATTTTCTGCATAACTTTTTGATTCCTGCTGTGTATGTCAGTTCTCCTTCTCTCTTATGGTCCTGATGGCGAAACATGTGAAATCCTTGACAGAAAAGGAACAGCCTTTTCATCCAATCTAGTAAGTTACTGAAATCTAAAAATCAAAATGACAAGACAACGTTGTAGTAATCTAAGAAAGGATTATATATGTTGTCCAATAATGCTGCAATTCTGTTGAAACAGAGTGTTTGATACCTATTGTTGGCAGCATCTGTAGCCAAGTGAATATCATCCATCTTCCTTCCATTTTCTCACCTTGCTTCCATGTTATCCATCACTGGCAGTTATGAAGAACCTTCCTATCATGGACAAACAGAAAGAACATAGTTAGTCTGGCTATTGAACGCTACCTCTCTCAACACCCTACCGACTCAAAACCATCGCCTTATGCCTTACACAACTGTCTTACAGTTTCACAGACAGGCTTTAATCCCAAAACTTAGACAACAAACAGATTTCTTGTGCCATATCCAGACAAATCCTTAATCCTTCTTACCATCCCCATGAACCAGTTGCAAGGGAGCACTCACCCACCTCCATAATCAACCAGTATTATCCTGGACTTGTTCAACTAAACCGTTTCCTTCACTAAGGCTTTGACTACATATTTTTATGTCTCAAGATGAGGAGCATGTCACACACAATACTTCTTATCATCCCAAAGTGGTATTTCACTGTACACCCAATCTAAGTATTAGGTTGGTGCATAACTTTACAGCGATTTCTTTCCTTCTTTCTTTCATTTTTTTTTTCATGTTGGTATTCTGTTTGCTATGGTTTATTTATTGATTGTCATTTTTTATTTGTAGTTGGATATAATGAATCTGTTATTTGAGTGCTTCCTTCAAAGACTTGTCAAGTCTCGAAAAACGAATTCACAATATCCAGACACTGAAGGCTCCAGTATGCCAGTATCGATGCATCTGAATGTGTACATGATGTGCATATGGGACCTTAAGATGGTGCACAAAATTCTGAAATTGATAGTCAAAACAAAATAAAATAACTTCTCAGGCACGTATAGCGGTTTGATGATCTTCCTTGATAAATATTTTACTTCTGTCTGTCTAACAGAATGAATGATCATTGAAAACTGTAGCCAAGAGCAGAGTTCATCATCCAGTGAAAGAACATGCTTCTGAGCACAACATGTTCAATGTCAGTGGCTGATGGACAAAAAGTGC
This sequence comes from Schistocerca cancellata, assembly GCF_023864275.1. Taxonomy (NCBI): domain Eukaryota; kingdom Metazoa; phylum Arthropoda; class Insecta; order Orthoptera; family Acrididae; genus Schistocerca; species Schistocerca cancellata. The sequence continues at coordinate 248,263,009 of NC_064628.1, read as the reverse complement.
CTTATAGATCCTTCTTTCTCCCTTCCCCTGGTGAGCTTCTATTAATTTAGGTCAATCGTGTAGTTCTCCTGGCCATGATGTCATATATCCCCATGGTCCACTCCCATCTCGATCCCTGCCTCATGCCCTAACTCCAGTCATCCTGCACTCATACCATCCTCTTATCAGTCTCCATATTCCTCTGATCTAGCTCCCTAGCTTAATCCGCTTCACCACATCACTGTGTATGGAGCAGCATTCTCCCCATGTGTGTCTAGAGCAAGCTCATTGATGTTACTTTCATACCCCATGCATCTGTTACCCCTCCCTGCCAGCTGTCAGCCACCTTCCCCAATTCTCCCTCCAACTCCTCACATCCTTTCTCCTCTTGCCCATTCCTCTGACACAGTCCCTCACAACAGTCAAGCTGCAGTGCTGGTACTATGTAGCCAAGCAGGACAATGTAACCATACAGGTACGCGTGTGTGTGTGTGTGTGTGTGTGTGTGTGTGTGTGTGTGTGTGTGTGTTTGTAAGTGTATTTTATAACTCTGAAGAAGTATTTGTCTGAAAGCTAGCAGACTTTTCAGTCCTCTCTATATGTCTATCAAAGACTCTGCACCTCAACTAAACGGTGAGTTGTTATGTTTACCACAAGTTATTTACACAGTTTAATTAGTTAATACAATATTTACCTAGTAATGGATATTATTGTCTTGGTTATTATAACGTGAGCACAAGTGTAAAAATATAAGATGTATGAGGTCTTTAAATGAAACAACAAGTTTACTAAAAAGGCAAAGGTCCCGAGTTCGAGTCTCGGTCCGGCACACAGTTTTAATCTGCCAGAAAGTTTCATATCAGCGCACACACTGCTGCAGAGTGAAAATCTCATTCTGGAAACATCCCCCAGGCTGTGGCTAAGCCATGTCTCCGCAATATCCTTTCTTTCAGGAGTGCTAGTTCTGCAAGGTTCGCAGAAGAGCTTCTGTTAAGTTTGGAGAGTAGGAGACGAGGTACTGGCAGAAGTAAAGCTGTGAGGATAGGGCGTGAGTCGTGCTTGGGTAGCTCAGTTGGTAGAGCACTTGCCCGCGAAAGGCAAAGGTCCCGAGTTCGAGTCTCGGTCTGGCACACAGTTTTAATCTGCCAGAAAGTTTCATATCAGCGCACACTCCGCTGCAGAGTGAAAATCTCATTCTGGAAACAAGTTTACTGTTGCCAGTCACTGTTTATTTATCTCCATGATGTGTTTCAATGGTTTAAACCTCCATCATCAGGTGGATTTACATTTGTTAGTATGACATTTGTGTGTGTGTTCTGTTACAAATTTTTGGAGGAACTTGCGGCACAGTCTAGTGGAGAAAACAAAACACCATTTCGGAACATGTTTTTGGGTTTCTTTTGACAGAGAATTAAACGTATATCTAACGGTAAACATAATATAACTAAAATAGAGTACCTCCAGTGGTCACAGGTTCCTTTTGCTGTTGTGACACAGTGAAGAAACCTGTGACCACTGGAGGTACTCTGTTTTAGTTATTTTATGTTTACCATTAGATTTATGTTTAATTTTTTGTCAAAAGAAACCCAAAACCATGTTCCAAAATAGTGTTCTCTTTTCTCCACTAGACAGTGCCACAAGTTCTTCCAAAAATATCGTAACACAACACACACACAAATGTCATACTAACAAATGTAAATCCACCTGATGGTGGAGGTTTAAACCATTGAAATGCATTGTGGAGATAAATAAACAGTGACTGGTAACAGTAAACTTGTTCTTTCATTTAATGTTAGTAACATTCACAGTGAAGCCTAGCCTAAAATGTTCACATTTAATGTATGAGGTCTGTTCAGAAAATCCTGGAACTTTGTTGACAAAATTTTTCTACACTTCCCTCTTACTTATTGTGCATGATCTCCTTTGAAATACTCTCCTTCACAATTGATAAACCACTCTAAATGCAGTTTCCACTTGTGGAAGCGGTCTTAGTATACCTTTTGCAGGATAACATCATGTCTCGTCTATTGTGGCAAATCTTTGTCCTTTCAGTGGGGTTTCCAACAGTGGAAATAACAAATTAGGCCACAGGGGCCAGGCCTGGAGAATAAGGAGGATGAAGCAGCACAGTGATTTCGTTTTTTGTGCATTAGTCAAGCACCAAAAGGGATGAATGTGGGAGTGTGTTATCGTGATGTAAGAGCCATGAATTGTCTCACCACGTTTCAGGTCATTTCCTTCTCATTTTTTCTTGCAGGCATTGCAACACACCCCGATAGTACCTTTGATTAACAGTTTGCCCCTGCTGCACCAATTCATGATGAACTAATCCTTCAAAGCCAAAGAAAACTACTAGTATGGCCTTGACATTTGACTTGCCCTGATGAGCTTTTTTGTGTCTTGGAGAACCCTCCCCAACCCATTGTGAAGATTGAACCTTGGTCTCAACATCATAACCATAGACTCAAGTCTCATCACCAGTTACGATTCTCTTGAGGAACATCTCATTCCTGTTTGCACAATCCAAAAGCTCTTCACAGATTGAGAGGTGTAGGTCTTCATGGTCTTGACTTGCGAGGCGTGGGACAAACTTGGCGGCACGCAATGAATTCCAAGATACGGTGTCAGGATTTCATGACATGATCCAACTGAAATGTTACATTTCTTTTGCAGTCTCTTGGACAGTCAGTCTTTGATTGGCACACACAATTTAATGGACATTCCTGACATGAGTGTCGTCGTAGACGTCATAGGACATTCTGAACGAGGGTCCATCTTTAACTTCTGTCCAGCTATTTTTAAACCATGTGAACCATTCATAACACCAAATACAGCTTAAGCATTCACCACCATAGGCTTCCTGCACCATTTGGTGCGTTCTGTAAAGGTTTTCTTGAGTTTCAAACAAAATTTAATGCAGATGCATTGCTCCCCTAACCCTGCCATCGCAAAATTCACGAACTGTGCAACACAATGTTCTACTCAGTATGGCACTGAACAGTAACTAACAGACATACAACAATGAAACTTTTGGCAGTTACACATTAAAGACAGGCGTGTGCAGGCATGCCAACCGCATTTTGCTCCAACACACCATTGGTGCTGAATTAAGAATGTTCTGGAATTTTTTGACCAGACCACATACATTGAACCATAATTCCATTTGGGCTAGTTTATCCTTGAAAGTGATTAGTCAACTTGAAGATATATGTAATGTGGATAAAGAGAACAGCACTAGTATGTAGAAACATGTAGAAATGCATAAACTTTCCATCTTTCAAAAATTGTAATTAAACTTCAAATTAAACTCGAGAAGAATATACAAAATTGCATCATCTGATATCTAAATAATTAATTACAGACTTTATGAATTAATTAGATGCATGTAATTATCATGCTCGCTTGCTTGAGAATGTTTGGAGTGTTATGGACAGTGCCCTTTGACCATCTTGGGATTTAGACTAAGCACAGTTTATTCAATTTTCTGAATTATCACCTGTCATTCATATTCCTCATTTGCAAATGAGTAGTATTATCAGGCTGTATATGTCTTTTGCTAACAAACATGTTTTCTGCTTGGTGTGTGTGACCCAGATGTGTTTCTTTTACAGGCATATTATCCAGCTCTAAACATGTTTTATTTTTCATGAAACTGATAGTTTTCTGTCATTTTACAGAGAACTATCAAGATTCATATCTGACAGAAGAGTTGATGGTAAAATTGATAAAGTTAGCAACATTGTTGTGACTGATCATCCTGATGCAAAGAACTGGCAATACCAAGAAATAATTAGACAAGGGGACACATTACTAAACCGTGTTCAGAAGCTCTCTCGAGTGATTAACATATGATCCTGCAATTATTCTACACTGCTGCAAGTGAATATAGATTGTCTGAATCATCCATTGCAAAATATTGTGCAGTTACCCTCCTTCATACAATTTCTGTGATTCGTAATGAATGTGAATTTTTATAGAAACATATTGTTCAATGTCTACCTCCATTAGCTACTATCAGTTATACTCCCATTTTTTACCTTGGAAAACAATAGTTGCAATGAACAAAAATGAGAGGAGTCAACAATTCACCGGAAGATGATTAATGATGGCACATAGGCAAATGTAACAGCATAGAGATGTCATGTTCTACCCTACCATACTTTTCCTATTTTAAGTACATTCCTTCTCACACACAATGATAAATACTCATGTGAGTGCGCAACTTCCCCCCCCCCCCCCCCCCACATGGCCATGAGTGTGTGCTTTTTTATTTCTGTATGGCTCTCTCTCTCTCTCTCTCTCTCTCTCTCTCTCTCTCTCTCTCTCTCTCTGTGTGTGTGTGTGTGTGTGTGTGTGTGTGTGTGTGTGTGTGTGTGAGTGAGTGAGTGATACAGATATACATCATACTTTGGTCAGCTCATGTAAATGGTTGATTTTCTTATTTTTAATGCTTTTATCTTCTAATTTCCATTATTGTAATAATTTTTAAAACATGTTTGAATAAATAGTTTCATTCTAATGTTTAGCATAGTGTACAACTATCTCATTTAATATTTATTTCAGACGTAATTTAAGTTTTTTTCCCTTCACCAGTATAATATATTGTATTCAAAATATTTGAAGTCACATTATTCATACTGGGCCATTCTTTATCTTATTTATCCCTTTTTGTGTAAAATTATCTAATACTCTGAAGCAGTTTCAGTGGCTAAAATGAAGGAAAACGTTTTGACTGTGTTGTTGGATTATAACTTGAAATACAGCTCGATAGAAGTACAAGTACTTTCTCTGAGAAGTATATGGAGAAGAAATAAGTAGGGGCAGAAAAGAGAAGCGAGGTGATGGTGTCAGAAGAAGAAGGGGTGGGGGGGGGGGGGGTCTTCACTGATCATTGGGTCTCAGTTCAAAGTGGGACTCATCACTGAAGACAATTCTTCTCCAGTCAAAAAAAATCCAGGTTGAAGACTTGTCTGGAGATGCCGCAGATAGCAGTGGGACACCAACTCATTGCCCACCATACAGCCTGACAACCAGACGTGATGGCCTGTGGAGCCATTTCACATCATGACAAGATCCCTTCGGTCATCACACATGGCACCCTTACAGCATAGTGGTATGTTGATGATATTCTACACTCTGTTTTGTTACCCTTAATGGCAAAGTCATCCTGGGCTTAGATTTCAGCAATATAATGCCCACCTGTACATGGAAAGAGTTTCTGCAGCTTGTCTTTGTGCTTGCCAAACCTTACCTCGGCCAGCAAGGTGGCTAGATCTCTCCACGATTGAGAACATTTGGAGCAGTGTGTGTAGGAATTTTGGCTATCAAATGCCCCAAATGGCAAAATTTGGTATGATATACTCAGGAGGACATGCAACAATTCTGTCAGTCAATGCCAAGCTGAATAACTGCCTGCTAAGGACCAGAGCTTGAGCAATGCATTGTTGACTTGCTCAATTTGTGAAGGTCTTTCTCTTGAGTAAATCATGCAATTTTTCTGAAATTATAATCTTTGTTTGTTTGTACATGTGCATCACATGTAACAACTAGTGTCCCATTTGAATAATTCCTTTGTGGTGCATCATGGGACTTTTAGAGTACTTTTTCTTCGAGCCTAATTCCCAAAGAAGAAGAGAAAGAGGAAGTGTGTGTTCAACTCTTTCCATACAATTTCATGGATCCTGTCGTTATCACATCGGGCATAATTTCCACTCTGTTGCACATCAGAATTTGCAATTTTCTGGTTGAATGTTTTTTTGATGTTGCCCTGGAACATCATAGGCTGCTCTCTTTCCATCAAATCTTTTTCTGTTGCTCACGAACATTGGGGGTCACTATTTTCCAATGTGAACATTGTATGTCAAGTCTTACATGTTCCCCAGTCTTACACATATACCTTCTCGCACCAACAATTCTGTAAACTGTATTCCCGAGTTTGTGGAAGGTACATTGTTTCAAGACATATAATGCTCAGAAAATTATCAGTAAGTTTATTCTGCTTTTATAATGTTGTGTATCACACTTCCTGCATTATTTATATAAAATATCAGTTAAAAATCAACTCTAAATTAAGTTTTTGATTAATTCGTTGCCCAGTCTTGTGCAGGGTTGCTGATTGGTCTGTAGATAACATCGGTTGTGTATATATCAATGTCCCCCCCCCCCCGGGACCTTGCTGTTGGTGGGGAGGCTTGCGTGCCTCAGCGATACAGATAGCCGTACCGTAGGTGCAACCGCAACAGAGGGGTATCTGTTGAGAGGCCAGACAAATGTGTGGTTCCTGAAGAGGGGCAGCAGCCTTTTCAGTAGTTGCAGGGGCAACAGTCTGGATGATTGACTGATATGGCCTTGTAACACTAACCAAAACAGCCTTGCTGTGCTGGTACTGTGAACGGCTGAAAGCAAGGGGAAACTACAGCTGTAATTTTTCCCAAGGGCATGCAGCTTTACTGTATGGTTAAATGATAATGGTGTCCTCTTGGGTAAAATATTCCAGAGGTAAAATAGTCCCCTATTCGGATCTCCGGGTGGGGACTACTCAGGAGGACGTTGTTATCAGGAGAAAGAAAACTGGCGTTCTACGGATTGGAACGTGGAATGTCAGATCCCTTAATCGAGCAGGTAGGTTAGAAAATTTAAAAAGAGAAATGGATAGGTTAAAGTTAGATATAGTAGGAATTAGTGAAGTTCACTGGCAGGAGGAACAAGACTTTTGGTCAGGCAAATACAGGGTTATAAATACAAAATCAAATAGGTGAAATGCAGGATTCAGTTTAATAATGAATAACAAAATAGGAGTGCGGGTAAGCTACTACAAAGAGCATAGTAAACACATTATTGTGGCCAAGACAGACACGAAGTTCATGCCTACTACAGTAGTACAAGTTTATATTCCAACTAGCTCTGCAGATGACGAAGAAATTGAAGAAATGTATGCTGAAACAAAAGAAATTATTCAGATAGTGAAGGGAGACGAAAATTTAATAGTCATGGGTGACTGTAATATGCAGTAAATGAAGCAGACAAAAAGGAATACAAACGCCACAAAAATGAAATCGACAGGAAGTGCAAAATGGCTAAGCAGAAATTGATTGAGGACAAATGTAAGGTTGTAGAGGCTTATCTCACTAGGGGTAAGATAGATACTGCCTACAGGAAAATTAAAGAGACCTTTGGAGAAAAGAGAACCATTTGTCTGAATATCAAGAGCTTAGGTGGAAACCCAGTTCTAAGCAAAGAAGATAAAACAGAAAGGTGGAAGTAGTATATAGAGGGTCTATACAAGAGCCATGTAGTTGAGGACAATATTATTTTTTGACAGCGCACTGAAAGACCTAAGTCAAAACAAGGCCCTGGGAGTAACAACATTCCATTAGAACTACCAATAGGTTTGGGAGAGACAGCCGTGACAAAACTCTACCATCTGGTGAGCAAGATGTATGAGAAATGTGAAATACCCTAAGACTTCAAGAAGAATATAACAATTCCAACCCCAAAGAAAGCAGGTGTTGACAGGTGTGAAAATTACCGAACTGTCAGTTTAATAAGTCATGGCTGCAAAATACTAATGAGAATTCTTTACAGACAAATGGAAAAACTGATATCATCTCGGGGATGATCGGTTTGGATTCCGCAGAAATGTTAGAACACATGAGGCAATACTGACCCTATGACCTATCTTAGAAGATAGATTAAGGAAAGGCAAACCTACGTTTCTAGCATTTGTAGATTTAGAGAAAGCTTTTGACAATATTGACTGGAATGCTCTCTTTCAAATTCTGAAGGTGGCAGGGGTAAAATACAGGGAGCGAAAGGCTCTTAACAATTTGTACAGAAACCAGATAGTAGTTATAAGAGTTGAACGGTATGGAAGGGAAGCAGTGGTTGGGAAGGGAGTGAGACAGGGTTGTAGCGTATCCCCGATGTTATTCAATCTGTTATTGAGCAAGCAGTGAAGGAAACAAAAGAAAAATTTGAAGCATGTATTAAAATATGTGGAGAAGAAATAAAAACATTGATGTTCACCGATGACATTGTAATACTGTCAGAGACAGCAAAGGACCTGGAAGAGCAGCTGAATGGAATGGACAGTGTCTTGAAAGGAGGATATAAGATGACTATCAACAAAAGCAAAATGAGGATAATGGAATGTAGACGAATTGAACTGGATGATGCTGTGGGACTTAGATTAGGAAATGAGCTGCTTAAAGTACAGTAGTAAAGGAGTTTTGCTATTTGTGGAGCAAAATAACTGATGATGGTCGAAGTAGAGAGGATATAAAATGTAGACTGGCAATGGCAAGGAAATCGTTTCTGAAGAAGAGAAATTTGTTAACATCGAATATAGATTTAAGTATGAGGAAGTCATTTCTGAAAGTATTTTTATGGAGTGTAGCCATATATGGAAGTGTAATGTGGACGATAAATAGTTTAGACAAGAAGAGAATAGAAGCTGTCGAAATGTGGTGCTACATAAGAATGCTGAAAATTAGATGGGTAGATCACGTAACTAATGAGGAGGTATTAAATAGAATTGGAGAGAAGAGAAATTTGTGGCACAACTTGACTAGAAGAAGGGATCGGTTGGTAGGGCATATTCTGAGACATCAAGGGATCACCAATTTAGTATTGGAGGGCAGCGTGAAGGGTAAAAATCGAGGAGAGAGACCAAGAGATGAATACACTAAGCAGATTCAGAAAGATGTTGGTTGTAGTAGGTACTGGGAGATGAATAAGCTTGCACAGGATAGAGTAGCATGGAGAGCTGCATCAAACCAGTCTCAGGACTCTAGACCACAACAATAACATGTATTTAGTTGAATTTATAGCCTTCATTTTTGTGTGACTTATGGCGTAATCGAAATTTAGCTGGTTTCTTTTAGTACTCATGTGAATAACTTTACACTTTTCCATATTCACGGTCAATTGCCATTTTTCGCACCATACAGATATCTTATCTAAATCATTTTACAAGTCGTTTTGATCATCTGATGACTTTACAAGTCGGTAAATGACAGCATCATCTGCAAACAATCTAAGACGGCTACTCAGATTGTGTGCTATGTCGTTAATACAGATCAGGAACAATAGAGCGTCTAAAACACTTCCTTGGGGAACGCCGGATATTACTTCTGTTTTACTCGAGGACTTTCCGTCTATTACTACGAACTGGTGACCATCCTGACAGGAAATCACGAATCCAGTCGCACAACTGAGGCGACACTCCATAGGCACGCAGTTTTGTTAGAAGACGCTTGTGAGGAACTATGTCGAAAACCTCCAAGAAATTTAAAAATATTGAATGAATTTGACATCCCCAATCGATAGCACTCACTACTTCATGAGTATAAAGAGCAAGAACGATATTTTCTGAATCCGTGCTGACCATGTGTCAATAAATCGTTTTTTTTTTTGAAGTACTTCACAATGTTCGAATACAGTATGTTTCAAAACTCTACTGCAAATCGACGATAGTAATATATGCCTGTAATTCAGCGGATTACTTCTACTTCCATTTTTGGGTATTGATGTGACTTGAGCAATTTTCCATTCTTTAGGTACGGATCTTTCTGTGAGCGAGCGGTTGTATATAATTGCTAAATATGGAGCTATTGTATCAGCATACTGTGAGAGGAATCTGACTGGTATGCAATCTGGACTGGAGGCCTTGGCTTTATTAAGTGATTTAAGCTGCTTTGTTACGCCGAGGATATCTATTTCTATGTTTCTCATCTTGGCAGCGCTTGATTTTAATTCAGGAATGTTTATTTCGCCTTCTTTGGTGAAGGAGTTTCGGAATAACGTTTTTAATTACTGTGCTTTAGTGGCACTGTCATCACTGACTTCACTGTTGTTTTCACGCATTAGAGGTATTGATTGCGTCTTGCCACGGGTGTGCTTCATGTATGACCACAATGTCTTTGGATTTTCTGCCAGATTTCGAGACAGAATTTCGCGGTGTGAAATTATTAAAAGCATCTCGCGTTGTAGTACGCGCTGTATTTCTAACTTCTGCAAAACTTTGCCGGTGTTGGGGATTTTGCATTCTTTTAAATTTGGCGTGCTTTTTTCGCTGCTTATGCCACAGCGATCTGACCCATTTTGTGTACCTTGAGGGTTCAGTACCATCACGTATTAATTTATTTGGTATATATCCCTCAATTGCTGTCGATACTTTCTCTTGGGATCATTCTACAACTTTACTACGCTTACGTGATCAGATCGAAATAGAGACTGTCTCTTAAAAATGCGTTAAGAGCATTTTATTGGCTTTTTAAAAATAGATATACTTTGCGTTTTTTTTAATGGTTGTGTTACGGTATTCAACCTAGCATCAACTGCCTTGTGGTCGCTAATGCCTGTATTCGGCACGCTACTCGCTATTTGTCCACGATTATTTGTTGCTAAGAGGTCAAGTACGCTTTTGCAACCATTTACACTTCGAGTGGGCTCATGAACTAATTGTTCAAAATAATTTTCTGAGAAAGCATTCACTACAATTTCGGATGACATTTTATGCCTGCTGCCGGCTTTAAACTTAGAGGAAGTGGTGGAAATATGGCCCCTGCAACAAATATGGCCCCCCGTAATATCTTAATAACATTTAGCTGAACTCTAGTGCTGATAGCTGGAACTAGTCTACTACTATCCTCACTGGCTTGTAGGAACGCAGGAAGCAAGTCAGTAAAGTGGTTGAGTGACAGTAAGGTTATATTTTTCGAGCTCCTGTTATTAACGTACCATTATTGGTTAATACTTAGATGTAAGCACCATGCATACTACATAGAACGTACTAGCAACAGTTTCAAATAGATTAAAAGGTGTGATATTATTTCGTTTTTAATTTGTTTACACTAGTTTACAAGGTGTAGGTGACTGTAATATGGCCCCCATTGGTGCTTGTAATGTGGCCCCAGGGTCCATATTACACTCCTGGAAATTGAAATAAGAACACCGTGAATTCATTGTCCCAGGAAGGGGAAAATTTATTGACACATTCCTGGCGTCAGATACATCACATGATCACACTAACAGAACCACAGGCACATAGACACAGGCAACAGAGCATGCACAATGTCGGCACTAGTACAGTGTATATACACCTTTCGCAGCAATGCAGGCTGCTATTCTCCCATGGAGACGATCGTAGAGATGCTGGATGTAGTCCTGTGGAACGGCTTGCCATGCCATTTCCACCTGGCGCCTCAGTTGGACCAGCTGGACGTGCAGACCGCGTGAGACGAGCTTCATCCAGTCCCAAACATGCTCAATGGGGGACAGATCCGGAGATCTTGCTGGCCAGGGTAGTTGACTTACACCTTCTAGAGCACGTTGGGTGGCACGGGATACATGCGGACGTGCATTGTCCTGTTGGAACAGCAAGTTCCCTTGCCGGTCTAGGAATGGTAGAACGATGGGTTCGATGACGGTTTGGATGTACCGTGCACTATTCAGTGTCCCCTCGACGATCACCAGTGGTGTACGGCCAGTGTAGGAGATCGCTCCCCACACCATGATGCCGGGTGTTGGCCCTGTGTGCCTCGGTCGTATGCAGTCCTGATTGTGGCGCTCACCTGCACGGCGCCAAACACGCATACGACCATCATTGGCACCAAGGCAGAAGCGACTCTCATCGCTGAAGACGACACGTCTCCATTCGTCCCTCCATTCACGCCTGTCGCGACACCACTGGAGGCGGGCTGCACGATGTTGGGGCGTGAGCGGAAGACGGCCTAACGGTGTGCGGGACCGTAGCCCAGCTTCATGGAGACGGTTGCGAATGGTCCTCGCCGATACCCCAGGAGCAACAGTGTCCCTAATTTGCTGGGAAGTGGCGGTGCGGTCCCCTACGGCACTGCGTAGGATCCTACGGTCTTGGCGTGCATCCGTGCGTCGCTGCGGTCCGGTCCCAGGTCGACGGGCACGTGCACCTTCCGCCGACCACTGGCGACAACATCGATGTACTGTGGAGACCTCACGCCCCACGTGTTGAGCAATTCGGCGGTACGTCCACCCGGCCTCCCGCATGCCCACTATACGCCCTCGCTCAAAGTCCGTCAACTGCACATACGGTTCACGTCCACGCTGTCGCGGCATGCTACCAGTGTTAAAGACTGCGATGGAGCTCCGTATGCCACGGCAAACTGGCTGACACTGACGGCGGCGGTGCACAAATGCTGCGCAGCTAGCGCCATTCGACGGCCAACACCGCGGTTCCTGGTGTGTCCGCTGTGCCGTGCGTGTGATCATTGCTTGTACAGCCCTCTCGCAGTGTCCGGAGCAAGTATGGTGGGTCTGACACACCGGTGTCAATGCGTTCTTTTTTCCATTTCCAGGAGTGTATAAGCAGCCTGTAAAATGTTTTTATTTTTGTTTTCAGATGCCTAGGACTAATCTGTCACCTAAACCTATCCCCAAAAGACAGGTGTGGGATAAAAACAAAAAGCGAGAGGCAGTGTCTGCTGTTGTAGGCAAAACGATGGGAGTTAGAAAAGCATCAGAACATTTTGCTGTCCCAAAAACAACTCTGGGCCTGTATGTGTGTGAGGTTAATACCTCACAGATGGCAGATGTTGAAACTAAAAAGCTTGGCAGAAAACTAGCTCTACCAGCAGCCCCAGAAAATGAACTAGTGGATTACTTACAGAATATGGAGGCCGAATTCTATGGTTTTACTCGTATGGATGTTCGAAAAATGGCCTACCAACTTGCAGTTAGGAATGGAATTGCAAACAAACTTCAGAAATGAAATTGCTGGAAGGGTTTGACTTGACCATTTTCTTCGAGGTCATCAAGATAAGCTTTCAATCAGAAAGTCAACTGGAACGTCGTATGCTCGAGCAAAGGGCTTTACCCGTGAGAGAGTTAACTCATTCTACGACTTGCTACAAGCTGAATACCAGAAACATAAATATATAGAAGATAGTGTATGGAATGTCGATGAAACAGACCTTAGTGTAGTTCAGACTGAGATACCACAAGTAATTGCAAGCAGAGGTAAACGCCAAATTTGTTCTCTGACTGCTGCAGACTGTGGGTGTCTAGTAACAGTCATCTGTTCGATGAGTGTGGGAGGTTCTTATGTTTCCCCGAAGTTCATGTTCCCTAGAATGAGTATGACAGACATTCTTATGAAAGGTTCGCCTCCTGGGTCAATTGGGAGATCCCATCCATCTGGTTGGGTTCAAGTCAAACCTAATCACGGACTGGTTGAAACATTTAGTTGAAAAAACAAAGCCAACAGGGACTTCGTCTATTCTACTCATCCTTGATGGTCACTTCTCCCATGTAAGGAATATTGATGTGATTGATATGGCAGTAAAAACTTCATCACCTTTTTCTCACTGCCTTCACACTCAACACACAAACTGCAACCCCTGGATTGTACTTTTATGGGTGCACTTAACACTCACTACACTTTTTCAGTGGATGCTCCGTGAAAGCAAACCTGTTGGACCCTATGATATAGCGTCTCTCTTTGGCAAGGCCTACCTCCATTGTACAACTGGTATTAATGCAGTAATTTGGTGTAGGTTAACAGGAATTTATCCATTAGAAAGAAATATATTTCAAGATGTTGAATTCATTGCTGGGGAAGCAGTCTTGATTCCTGCACCTGACAACCAACCGAAACAACAGGAACTCGAAAAGAGAGTTCAGACTGAAGAGTACCTGCATTTAGTGTGTCTCCAAGAGATATCCATCCCATACCTGAGAAGATGAAAACATCGTCTCGTGGGCGAAAACTGTGTGTTACTAGTCTTGTGACAGGATCGCAATATAAAAACGAATTAGAAGCTTACATAGAAGAGAAAAAAGCTGCAGTTAATCTTCGTGGCCATAGACGCGGACGAGGGAAATTAACAGCTATCAAAATGAACATGGCCGGCCGTAGTGGCCGAGCGGTTCTAGGCGCTACAGTCTGGAACCGTGCGACCGCTACGGTCGCAGGTTCGAATCCTGCCTCGGGCATGGATGTGTGTGATGTCCTTAGATTAGTTAGGTTTAAGTAGTTCTAAGTTCAAGGGGACTGATGACCTCAGAAGTTAAGTCCCATATTGCTCAGAGCCATTTGAACCATTTTTGAAAAGGAACTTGACTTACGATATATCACAGCCATCTTGTTCTGGAAACCAAACCCAAACTCGTAGTAGAGGGCATGGTGCATCTGGTCATGGAAGAGGCGTTAGTAAGAATAGTTGACAGTTAAAGAAAACTTTGATTAAGCAAGAAGAAATGGACAGTGATGGCTCAGATTGTGTTGATGATGACGTCATGGACCTACCGGTTGGTGAACTCCAACCAGATAAAGACGATGCTATTTGCCTCTTCTGTGACAGGAACTTTTCAAATGATGTTCGTGGCGAATTATGGGTGCAATGCCTGTTGTATGGGCTCACAACGAATGTGCGGGGGGTAGAGAAAGAGGACATGTTTGTCTCTTTGTCGCTAGTAGTGAGTTACTTTGTACTTTTATGGTTTTATATTTCATAATAAATATGCATTTTAATTTAAAAGTAATTCTTCGTTTTTCTTGCAGCAAAAAATCCTTAAAATATGCTGGGGCCCATATTACAAACACCGTGGGGGCCTTGTTAATTGCCCATCTTGTTCGCAGTCAAATTTATCATCTTAGGGAAACAAAATAATGATAAATATATTCTGACATTTTAAGGAATTTAATCAATATAACGTCATAGTTAACTGTCAGTAGAGTATAACTGTATCAATTAAGGTGCTATTATTGTATTAGTGTACAATATTTTATTGAAAAACAAACTGGGGGTCCATATTACCACCACTTCCTCCATTATTTAATTTTTCCAGCATATCGAGGGTAGATTGAAGTCACCACCGACTATAATTGTATGAGGGGGGGGGGGGAGTACGTATTTGAAATGAGACTCGAGTTTTCTTTGAACTGTTCCAGTCAGGTGTGTAGGTTGGACAGCAGGGACAAAAGACTACACCCCTTTATGTCCCTGCAGTTCATCCTTGGTCATCCACTCTTGTTGTTCCCTCTTTTTTCTTGTACGTATTATGCATTACTTGTCTTTCCCCCTCCCCCCCAAATACATGAATTGCCGTCACCTCTACTTTTTAACATGCCATAGATGCCTACAATTTAATAATAATAAATAGAAAACATGTAATACAGGAAGAATTAAATGAATTGTTTAATTCCATTAAAATGTTTTAGTAAAATAATTTGTTTACATTAGTGCTTAGCACATCTCTTAAGCGTAACTTCCAAGGAATTCAGAGAAATATAGTATCTGGCAGGTATTTGTTCAAAAGTTTGAGAAACGGACCTATGTGTGCCATAAATTGATTTAAGAACTGTAAAAGAAGCAAACTCTCAGTTTTGATGGTCGTAATTTACAGAATATAAAAGTACAGTGTGCACTCATCATTATCAGTATTTCGATCAGCACTGCAAGTGTATGGTTTTGCAAGTGTAAATGGGTAGGATGCTATTCAGTTGTGGACACTCAGTATTATGAAGATGCTCTTTCCGTTATTTTTTATCTTTATTTAAGGCTCTTTCCCTCTGTGTCTTGCCTTTCTCAACTTCCTATGATTTGTGGTCTTACTTGTGTACTCTTGTACAGTGGTTTTTGTTGACAACAGGAAAGGTTGGCCTGTGAATGGGTGCTTTTTTATCACTGGAATGTTATCTGCAGATGATCAGGCTCTGTGTCGAGAGTACCTCAAGCAAGGAACTGAAAATGTCCTGTGTTTAGTCTGTAATGTCTAGAAATCTTTGCCATTTTTGGAACACTGAGTTTTCATACGTTTGTAAAAATATAAACACTTTTACTAAAATGTTTACTTGTCTTATTATAACCCCCAAACCTCTTGGATCTGCATCTGACAATTATTTGCCTAAATCACGTAAGGAGAATATTGGGACGGTTCCTTTGAAAGAGCAGGGCTTACTGCCTTCTCTAACGTCCCCCAAACGAGCTAATACCGCATGTCTAATGAGTACATGACCACTCTGCAATTCACACTTATGGGTATTCGGCAGATGATTCATAAAACCACTTTCAGACTATTTCTCGATGGTTCCACTCTCGAATAACATTTGGGAAACATGAATCCCTAAATATTCTGTGTAAGTTCTGATTTCTCGTTTTTTATTATAGTGGTCATTGGTCATTTTTCTCAATGTACATTAAAGCAAAATAAAAAAAAAAATGAAAGAAATTAACTTTCGGGGGAGTAAGTTGATGAGTGAAATTTTGCGAAAAGATCTCTCTGCAACGTAAAATGTGTTTGCTTTAATGACCACAAACCCCAACTCGCCTATTATTTCCATAAAACTCTCCACTACGAGGGTGGTTTTAAGAGTTCTCGGAATCACCATGAGAGGTCCACGCTAGCGCAACGAGTTGTTCGCGTGATATTCATTAGACTGTTGCCTGTAAACAGGTGTCACGTAAGTGCTCTTGGAAGAGAGATGTGGCGGTGACGTGGCTCTTTTATTGTTCCCGCGTAGTGATTTGCGAACATGGAAAAAAAAAAAATCGAGATTCGAGCAGTGATTAAGTACTTCATAAAGAAAGGTACGAAAGCAAAGGACATTAATGCCGATTTCCAGAAGACACTGGAGGACTTTGCTCCTTCATATTCAACTGTAGCCAAGTGGAAAAATTAATTTAAATTTGGTCGGGGGAGTTTAGGTGATCGATCCGCGCAGTGGTCGGCCAAGGTGCGTCACTACTCCAGAAATAATTGCAAAAGTACACAAAATGGTTACGGAGGATCGCCGATTGAAACTGCGTGAAATTTCTCACGCTTGTCAGATGTCATCTGAGAGGATATATCACATTTTAACTGAAGAATTCGAAATGAAAAAATTATCTGCAAGATGGTGCCTCGACTCGTTGACGCTGGACCAAAAACGCATGAGAATGGACAATCTGAACAATGTTTGGCCCGTTTTAGGAGAAATGAACAAAACGTTTTGCGCCAGTTTGTGACCACAGATGAAACTTGGGTGCACTACTATACCCCAGAGACAAAACATCACTCAAATCAGTGGACCCATGCTGATTCTCCGCCACCAAAGAAAGCAAAGACAGTTCATTTGGGGGGGAAAGGTCGTGGCATCAGTGTTCTGGGAGGCGAAGGGGATTCTGTTTGTAGATTGTCTCCCCACTGGGCAAACAGTTACTGGAGAATACTATGCTAACTTCCTGGACAAATTGCAACAAAAGATACGCGAAAGAAGGCCAGGTTTAGCAAGGAAGAAAGTCATCTTCCATCAAGACAATGCGCGCCCGCACACACGTGCCGTCACCATGGCAAAATTACACGAACTAAGGCATGAATTGTTGCCACACCCGCCTTATTCACCTGATATGGCTCCGTCAGACTTCCATATCTTCCCAAAACTGAAAGTTTTTCTTGGTGGACGAAGATTCACTTCCATCGAAGTACTGATAGCTAGAGTCGACAACTATTTTTCAGGCCTGGAGGAAACTCATTTTCGAGAAGGGATCGAGCACTGGAACATCACTGGATCAATTCATTAATCTACAAGGAGACTACATCGAAAAATAAAAAGTTTCAGTGATGTACGTTTTTTCCATTCCGTTACGAGAACTTTCCAAACTACCCTCATATTTCGCGACATATTCACTTCCATATCTTCCCAAAACCGAAAGTTTTTCTTGGTGGACGAAGATTCTCTTCCATCGAAGTACTGATAGCCAGAGTCGACAACTATTTTGCAGGCCTGGAGGAAACTCATTTTCGAGAAGGGATCAAGCACTGGAACATCACTGGATCAATTCATTAATCTACAAGGAGACTATATCGAAAAATAAAAAGTTTCAGTGATGTACGTTTTTTCTATTCCGTTGCGAGAACTTTTCAAATTACCCTCATATTTCGCGACAGTACAAAACGAGCTGCCCTTCCTTGAACTTTTTCAATATCCTCCATCAGTCCTATTTGTTATGATTCTACACACTGCAGCGTAATAAGAGGGCGGAAAAGTGTAGCCTAGACATTGGTAGATAACTAAAATGAGTAGGTCAACGATACAACTGCTGTTCGGATGAAACTGGCCGATTAAATATGGCGTTAAGGGTAGTTCACATGATGAATCTAGGTTGCGCAACTCATCTCATGAAACGAGGTTTGCTCAAAAGGTTTCATGTATGATTGCAGACAGAGCGACACCAGCCTACACGTGGTTTTGTGAGTGGCGGAGTCGTGTGTGAAACGAAAGTTTTGGTAGCTCTATGAGATACCGCGGAGTGTTTGTCTGCATAAAATCACTGCATAAAGAAATAAGAGACATATTGGGGTTCGTGGTTGGATAAAGAAAAGACGTCAGCTCTGTTAGTCAGCAACATTGCTGAAATAAATTGTTGTGGAAGATCCGAGACATTATTTCCATCATCTGAGAATGTCACCAGGAGCGTTCGCGTTTCTTCTAAATAGAGTTAATGATGCAGTAAGCAATACATCCGTCAGTGTACCTTGTCTTCAGTACATATTTTACTGGAACTATAATACATATTATGGTTTAATTGTAACACCACTAGAAGCTAGGTACAAAATGGAATGAGTACCCAAATGGTTGTATGTTTATGAGTCTATTACTGAAGCATAAACTTAGAAGAGCTGTCCAATACAGTGGTTGTTATAGGTCTGTGGTCTGGGATTTTATTCCACATTGTCTTTATAGAGGAACTTCCTCTTTCCTTAAATTATACCTCCACTAACGGGGCACTAACTTGTATCCATCTTGGCAAGCCTCTTTAGTTTCTGTGACATTCAGATAGTTACTGACGGGAATATGAAATGGAACGATCACATACGCTCAGTCGAAGGTGAAATGGGTGTCAGACTGCTGCCTGCATTTTTCTTAATTCGTTTGTGTATATAATCCTAATTTAATGAAATTTGCTATGCAGCTCAGATATAGTTGACCCATCCATGTTCAAGTAGTGTAGGACAGCCTCAAGCAAAGCAAGACGTTGGTTGTTTTTGTAGTCAACATCACTGAAAGCCGGCCGGTGTGGGCGAGCGGTTTTAGGCGCTTCAGTCTGGAACCGCGCGACCGCTACGGTCGCAGGTTCGAATCCTGCCTCGGGTATGGATGTGTGTGATGTTCTTAGGTTAGTTAGGTTTAAGTAATTTTACGTTCTAGGGGACTGGTGATCTTAGATGTTAAGTCCCATTTGACCCATCACTGAAATCCCTCAAACTCTACACATATCATAAATATCTAAAAAGCGAAGAATTTCCTCTTCTCCCACTTCATATTTAAGTTCTTTTTACACCCCCAGCACGACACATAACGCCAAAGCACGTGCACTTAGTGTCGCCAAATTTGGATGAAGCCCAAAACTGTTTAGTTTCACAAAGGAATTGCACGAATGTGTGTCACACATGCACAGAGCGCGGTAGCGCAGTTGTGCACAACCTACTGGCATCACGTAGGCTATGCTATAGGTCAATTTGCTACCACAACCATTATTTATCATTCATATTCCTCGGCTTTGCAAATTTAACCAAAATGTCACCTTTCAAACTAGCCTCAACCTTGGGCAATACTACCAATCAGTCTATCAGCACAACTAAATTGTCTGACGTCAACTGAGCACCAGTTGCACCTCTTGTATCTTGATCCTTATGAAGCGGCAGGGACAACCTGTAATAATGTTGGTCCACAGTTTGCAATGAAATAAACAAATGAACAGCTCACAGTTCTAGCGTGAAACAAGAAATAATATCCAGTTCTGGTAGAATGACAATGTATGGCACAGTAACTTATAAAGTGTCTCACTGTGTTCAGCTCAGGCCAACGACCTTGCCGTTGTGGTAACACCGGTTCCAATCAGATCACCAATGTTAAGTACCAATGGGCTGGGGTACCACAGGGTTAACCAGTGAAACGGGTAGATTGGAGATGGCCTTGACAGCTGGAATGTGAGTGGTGGGGGTAATGGTGGCCGACTCCATTCTAACTGCATCTGCCGGCATTTAGTTGCGATGGATCGTTGGACGGATGAACATTGCGGCTACGCAGTTAAAGCATATTATACGAATGGTGAGAGTTTGGTGAAAATGTGACGTGCTTTTCGACGCCATTTCAATATACCGCGCAACAGGCCTGTTCCCTCGGATAACGCAATTCGTTCATGAATAAACAACCTTGAACAACCTGGATCAACGTCTAAAAAACGAGGTGGAATTGCAAAAACCGTTCGAACCCCTCAAAACATCGCTGCTGTTCAACAGGCAATGCTCAGAAGTCCACGCCGATCTGCCAAACTACATGCTCTACGTCTTGGAATAAGTAACACTTCAGTGAGAGGGATTCTTCGTCAAGATTTACATTTTCATCCATGCAAAATACAATTCTGCAGTCTCTCAAACCAAGTGACTATCAGAAACGATTACAATTTTGTGAGGAAATGGCCAGAAGACTTGAAGAAAATGACGACCAAGTAAACCATTTGTGTATGAGCGATGAGGCGCATTTCCACCTTTCTGGTTTTGTTAATAAACAAAACATCAGATACTGGTCGGAGGAAAACACTGGCGCACTTCATGAAACGCCTCTTCATGCTCAAAAAGTGATGGTTTGGTGCGCAATGTCGGCAAGAGGAGTCATAGGCTCATTTTTCTTCGAGGATATCAGTGGAAGTGCCGTGACTATTAACTCTGTGCATTACTTTGCAATGATCCAGAACTTTCTTACGCCAGAACTCGCCTGTTTTCCAGTGAATGAACACACAATGTTCCAACAAGATGGCGCAACAAGCCACACTGCAAGAGTTGCCATGAATACTTTGTTTCCCGGCGGCGTCATTTCCCGAAAGGGAGATGTTCCTTGGCCCCCTTGCTCTCCAGATTTGACAACCTGCGCCTTTTTTCTATGGGGTTACTTAAAAACAAGAGTTTTTCAGAACGATCCGCCCAGAACTATCCCAGCCCTAAAACAACGAATTCGGGAAGAAATTAAAGGAATACCAGTCAATATGCTGCAAAATGTCATGGTAAACTTCCAGGCCCGGCTGCAGAAGTGCTTAGATTCCAATTAAGGACATATGGCGGATGTTACATTAAAAAAAAATAATTTTTTCACTTATTGTACAGTAAATGGCTACCTTGGTACTTTATATTTATAACTATTAAATTAAAAAAATAAATTTTCTTAAAGAATTAGTTACTTATTTAAATCTTCCCATTTCGCTGGCTAACCCTGTACTCCTGTGGGTGACCATCCAGTCTGCCGAGCGCTGTTGGCAAGTGGGGTGCACTCAGCCCTTGTGCGGCCAGCTGAGGAACTGCTTGACTGAGAAGTAGTGGCTCCAGTCTCGTAAACTGACATACAGCTGGGAGAGCAATGTGCTGACCACATGCCCCTCCATATCCGCATACAGTGACACCTGAGTATGAGACAGTGGGTGGTCGGTACTGTTGGGCCTAAATGGTCTGTTTGGGCAGAGTTTATTCAGCTCAATGTCCTTGGATGGTGTTGGTCGGTGTTCAGTTGATGTCTGTCTGATATCCTAGATGATGGTCTGTCCAGTGTCCAGACTGGTGTCCTGTGTCTTGTTTGGAGTCCTACCCTGCACTGAGTCTACTTTGGTTGGTGATCTGGGTGTTGCTGACGAATGCTGCAGGAGATGACACCAACAGACGAGCTGCAGGGAACAGCTGGCATTTAGCCTGCAGCACAAGTGCTATTGGTTAGCGGTCGTACAACATCTTAAGTAATGTGGTGGAAGGATTTCTGTGTGGTTCATGTAACATCCAGATGCATGACACATAGCATGCAGACAAAATGTAGTGCCATGGTCACACTACTGCAGTCAGCTGCATGTGCTGCTGGCAGGCGATACTGATGCCTCTCATGTAGTCTGACGTGTACATAGAGTGATGTATTGATATTGTCATGTGGCGTTTACACAGAATAACGCTTTGCTGTTGGCTTCTGCCACGGTTTGTAAGGGTGTGGCTCGGTGACCAGAACTGGAATTGACGTGTGTGGTTTGGTGGAGGATGCTTAAAGGTACAGCAACTTGCTGGCAATGGATGTGTACTGTGGTGGTATGTGGCAAGGCAAGTGGCCAGATACTACTGTACCATACTCATTTTAGTGACTCATGATTTGTCACACCTTCTAAGTGTTTTGTCAACGGAACACAGTCTTTGGGTCGATTGTCCCGCAACATTTTCCATATGATGATTTCAGTCTAAGTTGTAATACTTCTTCTATGCGATGTGAAACTCTAATCTTCCTCTTTTAAATGTAATTAATCTGTTGAAAACAGTGAAAGGAGATATGCAGTAAAGTTATGACCACACAGACAAGCTAGCCAAGTACATTAAGATTTTGACAGCTAGCCGAGAAAGTAACTGTACTGAAACCTTGGCGAGAATAACGATCACAGGGTATCTTGAGGGTGCCGCGGTGACTGTAACAATCAGAAGCAATACATTATAATCAACCAGAACATTATGGAAAAATTTTTAAGTGAGCTCTTTGGAAGAGTCAGGGGAAAGCGATCCTACAAGAGGAGCTCTTTTGAGAGCTCTGAAAAATCAGTGAATAAGCGGCCAAACAGAGAGCGGAGTCTGTTTTGAATTAGAAGCAGTCAATAACAGGAAGTAGTCACACTAGCAGTGGTCAGGAGCAATACCACAGCTGAGCCTTGAAGTCACGATAGCAGTGGTCGTCTTTGCTCAAGTGCCAATGCTGTAATTATGGGTTTCATCTTGGGCCACATAAAAATCTATCTTATTATTATTTGGTAACCTACATAAATTAGAATGTTATGATATCCCAACAGACTAGCTACAGTAAAGGCGCGATAACGTGGTTTCCAGACCCCAACTGCTGATAGTTATAAGTCGCCACACTTCAGAACACATGTCGACTGCACTCTGTTTCAGAATACAGCCATCCTCAGGGATTCCCAAGTTGTGACATAATTGCCTGAAGAAATATTTTGCTGCCTGTGTGAGTGGATTATTAATTGATTAACAACATTAATTGTACATCTACACTGTCCAGTCACATTAATGTGACCACCTATCAAAAGTCTGAATGAAATCCGTTTTGTGGCAAGGACTGCGGCGAGACTTGCAGGAAGAGTTAAGTGAGGCCCTGGAAGGTGTGGCATGGCTCCAGGGATGTGGACTCATGCCAAATGCACTGCCCTGACCAGCTGTGCTAGGTTTCTCGGTTGAAGATCCATGGTGCTAACAACCCAGTAGGGATGGTTCAGATCCCGAGATCTGGTGGCCAGGGGCGTATGGGAAACTCATTTTGATGCTCTTCGAACTATGCATGTAAACTGTGAGCTGTGTGACACATTGTAATGTTCTGCTGGTAGAATCCATCACGCCGAGGAATACCTGCATGGATCCATTGTGCCTTACAGATTGACGAGATCGCCCAAGAAATTTCCTTTAGCTTGGATCCTTCTGACGACTGTTAAAGGGAGTTTACTTTCAGACCTTTCACACCATATGCACGAATGTCCATCAATCCGATCGGGCATAAAACGTGATTCATCTGAAAAGATCACCTGTCGCCACTCGTTGGATACCCGGTTGCGGTACTGGCTTGCAAATTCCAGCCTTCGTCGACAGTGAACAGCAGTCAGCATTAGTGAATGAACTAGCCATCTGCTGCGGAGACCCACATTCAACAACGTCCACTGAACGGTTGTTGTTGGTAGCCCTTGGTTCACCTGGGCCGTCAGCTGCTCAACAGTTGAATGTCCATTAGCTTGTATACATCTGTGTAGCAGTCATTCACTCCTGTCATCTATGGCCCATGGTGCACGACATTGCCTCGGCGCCGGTTTAGGATAGACGTCAGACAAATCGCCCCGTTTGAGCGTTACGACGTGGCCACTATACAAATCCCCCGGACACGCTTCATATGCCCTCCACTGCTAGTGCTTCCACCTGACGTCTGCGAATGGTTAGTGCACGCTGACGACGAACATAGGGGATGACACATTAATATGACGACCGTGTATTTAAATGCATTATGCAATATGAGACACTATCACAATGTTTAGTAACTGTTCTGAATGACGTTTTTCTTCTACTCATTCTTCTGTATCACAACAGTTAAAAAAAGTCATATTCCCCTTTACAGATATGTACCACTTTTGAAGATAACCGCCTCTGCGACGAGCATTCACAAATCCTTGTAACTTTCGTTTGAATTTTATACAATAGCAACTGATCGGTAGGTGGTACACACACTGATGAGTCGCCAGCACTGGAAGACAGACAAGAAAATATTCGCCCTATCACAACCTCTAACTCCGCTACTTATTTCTCTGCCCCTCACGGCCGAATTTACCAACACCAATTAAACTTTTTCTCTCCCTCTCCGTCAGAATTGGCCTTGCAAGGCCAACTGCCGGTCATTCTCAGGCTATAGGCATCACTGATGCGGATACAGAGGGCTATGTGGTCAGCAGATCGCTCTCCCAGTCTTTGTCAGTTTCTTTGACTGGAACCACTACTTTTCAGTCAAGTAGCTTTTCATTTGGTTTCACAAGGGCTGAGTGCACCTCGCCCCTCGCCTTCCAACAGCGCTCGGCAGGCCTGAACGGTCACCCATCCAGTGTTAGCCAGTCATGGCAGCGGTTAACTTTGGAGATTTGATGGGAACCGATGTCATCATTGCGGCAAGACCGTTGGATATTAAAATTACGCACATCTTAAAATATTATCGTCTCCGTAACTACTGTTACTGAGCAGGAAACCTACACTCTGGAGAAGCTCTTAACGTTAATTGTTGTTTCTGGATTTGGTTGTTAATTGCTAGATACATACTATTATAAAATATGGCTGAGAACCGTAGGCGGCACGAGCACTTGATGCGGCCAGCATGTTGCCCACTGGCCGGTCTTTGACAACCACTGCCCTACTGGATTACACTTCGATGTTGCTGCAGTAAAGACTCCGAGAAGTCTGTCCACACTCTGGGAGGGAAACTGAGTTTTTGATATGTAAGTTATTCAGCAACAATTATCTTGAGTTTCATAGCTGTTAACGAAGAACCAGCACTATACAGGTTGAGTCACGTAAGATGTAACATCCCTTTTACGTCGTGATCGTTTACACATTTCGGAACACGGTTATCGGCAGATGTTAGAACATCGAGGGGCACGTACGTTTTTGTCTGATTAGTGCTTTTAGCGCTGGTATCAAGTAAGATATTGAAGTAAGTACTTTTTTAAATGGAGTGATGTACTTTTTATAACTGCATTTGGCAGCTCTTGAGAAGACAAAGTGATATAGTGTTTGTTAATGTTGACGTTGAAACATGTGGTAAAAAAATCGAGAAATGTTCCAGAATGTGAAAGCATGGTTGCCAGAAATGGCATTTGCGGTGCAAACACTGCCAAGCTGGCATCTCTTGTCAAACCAGACTGCGCGTTTGTATACTGTAAGATAGGTCTCCGCTACGAGAACAAAGCTTTATTTCCCCTTGGACAAACTTACGATCTAGATGCAGGTTCAACTATGAACGCTGTGTAGGGAAACATGACATAAGCTAGAATCTAGCATATCGTAAAGGGCCTAGGAAAACTATTTCACACTTGAGCAGAAACAGCGAAATCAACTGTTCTTTCTTCAAAAATAAAGAGATCTTATACGCTGTAAAAAGCAACTATTGAATTAAATATCCAAATGTTAGAAGGATGATTTGACATCTCTCTTCCTGTACGTGGCTGTGTGCTTCCTATATGTAAAATACGTGTTCTCGGACAGCTGTCTCTACCTACACTGATCCAAATTATATCATATGGGATACATTCGTTGAATTACGCATTTTATTAAAAATACTTGGGAACCACCTGTACACTTCAAAATAAGTATTCTTCTTAACGTCGCTTCATACTGAACATAAGAGCGAAACGAAACTTGCAATACACGCTGTCCACTTATTTGAAATTGCAATGCAATTTAGTACAAAAGCAGATGAAATAAACGGTTTACTAACAATGACTTGGTAACTACCAAAATCACATAGTATGAATTTTGTCTTCCAAAAAATAACTTTATCCTCTATTTAAGCATGTGTTGAAACTGTTGAAAGGCACGTTTGCAATCGCCTTTAGAAAGAACGATAAACAGATGTAATTACAGCGGACGATATAGTAGAGCATGCACAAGCGATTCGACAAATATCGTCTTTTCTTCATAGACTTTGAATCTATGAGGAGTCAAATCGGGGGACCCTGCAGGCCATTTGACAACAGAATTTCGTCCTGTCTAAAATCCAAGAAAGTCCTCATTGAGTAATTGCGTTGTAACACGGGACGAATGAGCTGGACAACCTTTTTGTTGCAGCCACATACACTATCGAATATCCAGTGATACCTCTTCCAGAAAAACCGACAGAATGTTCGTCAGAAAGTGTGCATACGAATGCCCATTTAGAACGCCTGAGATGAAGTAAGGTCCCACAACGTAGTTTCTTATTATGCCGCACCATACGTACTCCACGGCCGTTAATGTTCCACCTGACGAAAGCAGTGTGGATTTTCGGCTGCCCAGTAGTGCATGTTATGCAAATGTACATTAGCGGGTTAGTAAACGTTGGTTCATCGGTAAAGAGCACACGTTGGAAAAACGTAGGGTCGTCTCTCAGTTACTGAAGGGGAAACCGTCAAACTTCTGTACTACGTTCGAAATCACGGTCGTCGAGTGCCTGGTGTAGTCACAGATGACAGGGATGGAAATTCTGTCGATGCAGGATACGAAATGACACTCGTCTGGCTGATTCCACATTCCTTGGCAATGTGTCTCATACCACTGTGCGGTTCGTAGCGAGAACAGCGTCTTCATCTCCACTGTCAGCTGCAGTGTTCTTTCTTGTCCTCTTTTTGACGTTCGAGCAGCCTGTCGGCACTAGCATCTGATAATTCTCGCAATTGCCTGGTGCGTCGGACATTGGCGATTCGGATAGGCAGCGCTATACCGCTGTGCTGCTTTTATGGCATTTCTTTTAGATTCACCATATAAAAGCAGTATATCAACTTCTCTTCATTGGTGTACGCGTCTACACGCAACGAATGTTGAAGCAGAAACGAGCGGCCTGCCGTGCAGACAAGCAAACAGGCAAATGTATTGACATTCTGACGCAGCGTAGCACGAGAGCTCTGCTTGGCACTGACTGCAGCGCTAATGCCGATTCCGGCCACCGTACTCTCATATTCTAATACACTTCTCGGATTTTTTTACTACATGTTTCAAGGTCAACATTAACAAACGCTATATCTCTGTAATCGTCTCCTCGAGAGCTATCGAATGCATGCAGATATTCAAAGTGTTCAAAGTGTGTGCGGTTCCTCCATTTTTTTTTGGGGGGGGGGGGGGGTACTTGCTCCAGTATCTCCGTTGGTACCAGTGTTACAAACAGTGACCAACAAAAAAATACGTGCCCCACGACGTTCGTAACATTTACCGAAAACCGCGTTCCGATTTGTGTAACAGTTCACGAAATACAGTGGGTCTTACGTCTTACGTGATTCACCCTGTATAATTGATCTCTAGTAGTAACGAGCAGTAGGTGGTCAGAATATAGGGAGGAACAAGCTCAGTCTTCAACTGGTATCCACTGTGAATTAGATATCTGAATGCATATAGTCTGCAACGAGTAATAGTTGATTTTCTGTCTGTCAGATTAAAAAGAGGAACAAGCGCTGTCCCTCATTTGCCTCCAATTGGGGTTAATGTATTCGATGGTGTACTGTTGCAAGGAGTTGCAAGAAGAACACTCTTCTCTGATAGAGTAAGGCAGAACCGGGAGCTGCTGGAAAGGCGTAAGATAGAGTGGTAGGGTGTACTAATTGATTTGCAATGGTTCACAGGCACTGTAACAAGTCTCACCGAATAAGGTTAAACTGTTTCAGACATCTCTTCGAATCAGGTTAAACTGTTTAGAAAATAATTTGATTCTGAATTGAATCCTTAAGCGTAAATTCTCCTCTCCGTTCCAGAAACACCTATGCTAAACAACCTAGGAGACTTTGTTCCTCTCACTCTGCTAAAGGTGGCTTACAAGGGAAACTCCCATCTCGTCCCCCCTCCCACCCCCACCCCTGAGGTTTAATGGTTAGTTGAGCCATTTGATAGCCTGTCAAAAACAGATCACAGATCAAACATGAAATCGGGAAGAAGGTATACTGAAGCGTGGAAATAATAAGCAAAACAAAAACCAAGCAACGGTCCATAATTAATCTATGCAGTATGAGCAATCTTAATGACCGTCATGTCATGGTTTTGTGGTCACGGTGTTGGGCTGCGAAAGGTGAGGTCTGGGTTCAAATTTTCCTCGTGTTCCATATATATGACGAACTGTCCGTCCGGTCATTGACGTGTCTGTTCGCTGCATTCAAATTTGTGTATGTGTCATTGTGTAATGCCCATTTGCAACAATGACGTGTGACGTAGGGACTTCCAGACGTTCGTACCTTCTATTTGTCCTACACAGGTATCACATGTTACGCCTTTTGCATTCCGTTTTGGAAGTTTGGCTCTTGAATTCCTTCGTTGTAACATAGTTCACACCCGTTTATTTGTTGTGTTTCATTTCTGTGAGAGGGCTATCCGGCATCTCGCCTGCTGCCGCTATTCATCACATGAGTCATGTGATAAGAATGTATTACCGTCGCAAGTAAATGTGATGAACAGTGCGAGCACGCGAGATGCCACATAGACCTCTCACAGAAATGAACACAATAAATAAATGGATGTGAACTATGTTATAACGAAGTGATTCAAGAGTCAAAACTTCCAAAACGGAATGTGTTAGCTGTGTAGAACAAATAGGAGGTACGTACGTCTGGAGGTCCCTTCGTTACACGTCGCTGTTGCAAACTGACATGACGCCACGGCACATACACAATTTTCAATAAAGCGAATAGACACGTCAATGACCGACGGACAGTTCATAATTTTGTGGGAAAAAAATTGGGCAGAGGGAGTTTTGGACCCGGATCTTCAACTTCGTAGCCTTACACCGTGACCATACAGGCACGACATGAGGTCATTAATGTTCCTCGATATTGCACACATTAAATTTGGACCGTTCACTTCACTGTGTCTATTTTTCTTCTTTTTTCCACTGTTCCGTACACCTTATTCCTGTTTTCACACTTGATCTGTGTTCAGCTTTTGATGGGCTATCCAATGGGCTATTTGACCGCTAAATCTGAGGGGGAGTTTCCCTTGTTAGTAGAACTCCAAAAAAAAAAAAAAAAAAAAAAAGGTTCAAATGGCTCTGAGCACTATGGGACTTAACTTCTGAGGTCATCAGTCCGCTAGAACTTAAAACTACTTAAACCTAACTAACCTAAGTACATCACACACATTCATGCCCGAGGCAGGATTTGAATCTGCGACCGTAGCGGTCACGTGGTTCTAGACTGTAGCGCCTAGAACCGCTCGGCCACCCCGGCCGGCAGTAGAACTCAGCCCACGATAAATATATAGTCACCAACGTCCCGGGGCCAACGAGGTATGCGGGCCCTGCAACCATCTTGTGACGTCGCAGTTGTCGGCTTTCCCGCTACACTTCGGTGAACGCTCGGCTCCGTGGAAGGCCCACAGGAAATCAATATTTAATTGAAAAAATACCCACTAAAGGTCTTAATTTTGTCGTGTGCTATCGACAACTTCCATGCTGTTAAACACGCAGTCTGGAATTATTATACTCGTCTGAAATATTTACTCACTCCCCGCTGGAGACGCACTTGTAACACCTGCAGAGCTACGTGCTGTAACGTACGTGTTGCTGCCTTTCTTTCTCGTGGGCCTCGCAACCTCGTAATTGCGCTACGCAGGCCACATATTGACCAAAGCTACTGTTAGGACCTGTGTCATGATGCGATAAAGATTACAAGCTTTGTTTAACACACGATACTTTTCACTTACGTTCCTGAGGGCAAAGTCCACTTGGACTGATTCCCAGTCAGACTAGTTGCAGACACTCATTCCCGGGCTGACTTGCTGCCGACAATAAATCTGACACATTCCGTGAGTCGACAGGTGGAACCGGCAAATCACGGAAACTTGAGAATAGGAAAGACAGAAGGGGAAAGATGCTTCTCTAAGAAAAAATAATAGAAAGAGCAACGTTACCGAACGTAGATAGAAACACCAGAAAGATACAGCTTTCCACCCATTTATGTGCTAGCTAGCCGCATTCCACACCATGTATTCATAATGTTGATGTTAAGAGCTCAGTGTAACACTGATAATGGTGAGTGCTCACATCGATTCTATGGTGTACTAGCGAATCCGGCAGTGCTTTGTAATTACTAAACGTGTATTGAAATTACTTATACATTCCAATCTCCTCCCCTCTCTCTCTATCCATCTCCCCCTCGCTCTCTATTGATCCACTTCGTGCTCTTTGTCTATCGATCACGTCTTCCTCCCTCTCTCTGCCCATTACCTCCTCCGCCGTCTTTCTGTCTATTTCATCATGTCCTCATCTCTCTCCATCTCCTCCCTCACCTCTCTGTGTCCATTTCCTCTCTCCTCCCATCCCCCTCTTTGCCCGTCTTCTCTTCCTGTTTCTCCCTGCCCTTGAGTCTCGTTTATTGTTACTGCAAATTCGTATTCTGTAGTACTATTCCAGCCATGTACTGTCATCGCAAATTTGTATTCTGTAGTACTACAAGTATTCTAATCAAGTCAGTATGTCATATATATAACTTTTATGTTTTCTGTTAAAAGGAACAGCGAGGAAGAGAACAAAATTACTGCTAGGAAGTAAGCAAAATTACACATAGTTCTGTAGTACTATTGTAATCATAAGCCATATACACAACTTTTCTGTTTTCTGTAAAACTGGCTGCGAGGCAGAGAATTACTCTGAGGAATGTAACAAAATTACTCATTACCGTGTATCAAATTAACTAATGAGGAAAAATACATATGGGAGAAACAACTTGTCTGACTGTGAGAAATAAAACGAAACCACACGTTTTCACAGGAGAGCACAGCACAGAATTTTGTTTTTCGCAGTCGAATTTAACAGAAAACTTGTACATTATTATTAAAAAAGTATGTAGCCCATGTCCGTCCAAATGTTTGTTAGAAATACCATGAAAAGTTTAAAGTAAATCGGTCAAGAACTTTTCGATAATTTGGTAACAACAGTACTCCTTTATACTTTACTTATATATTTGAGTCGCTTAGATGCAAAACTGTCCATGTCCACTTTTTAAAAAAAATTGAGTTGGCAACTCTGGATTGTAGAGCATAACATTTTACACATGCTTGAAATGCTATTTATGCTCAAAGCTCTCCATGTCCTATGGAAAACAGCTCACGAAAAGTGTGGTTAGATTCAAAACTGTCCATGTCCATCAGTAATTTGGGTGCAATACTTGCCTTGTCCATTTTGACAAATCGCATTGAAGGCTAGGGTCATGTGACTGTAATGCAAGATGGCTACCATAAGCATGTAAACATTGTACTTGTGTGGTCTCTTACAGCTGTTTATTCTGAAAATTATACGCATTGTCAGAATGCTATAAAATTCCAAGGGGAGCCTAATTATAATTCTGAAATCAGCCTACCAGTGTCCGTATGCAAACATGGGAAACACTTAGGACACATAAACTCGAGCTGCATTACGAACACGGTTGTTCCTATTAATGAAAAGAAACTGGAGGATGTTTCAAAACTCCTCGAGAAACACTATTGTGAGTCCTGGAGGGAACGTGAATCCCTGTCGTGGTACATGACATTACTAGGTTCCAGCGGGTCAGGGGCATCAGTTGAATCAGAATGCCTAGCAGGAGAAGATGAAGACATTGTTCCAGATACGATGTATTAAGTGGATTGCAGTTTGTCAATTTTTACACCATGTACCACGGTTTTATGTTCACCCCATATCCTCTCCTCATGTACAACTAGTAAGGTTCAAAACTGTCCATGTCCATTTCAGTTGCATGCAAAAGAGGCCATCTGAAAAGTCAGATGCAAAACTGTCCAAGTCCATTTTTATTTTGCTTGTATCTTACATACATTGAGTTCCTGATTTTTTTTCGATAGCCCAAATGGTTTTGTACTAATCCATACTTACGTATACAACATACAGTGTAGGGCAGTTTGTATTTACCCAGTGAAAACAGTTTTTCCACTTTTTCTCAAAACCGGGTGTGGAGGACATGTACAGTTTTGCATCTAGGCGACTCACTTATATACACACATAAAAAAAAAAGTTTTGCATTACCCCGGTTCCCACAACTCCCGAAGATAGACGTTGACTGTTGATATTGTATCACAGACACAGTCCATTTGACTGTTCAGAGATGTCATTAAACCCACACAAAGATGTAAACAACCATGCATGAGCAGCGCCTATTTGATGGAGGGGCGTCCGACAACCAATGAGTTCCGGTTATTCCACCAGCAAGGAGGTACACGGCTCGTGTTGTCTGTAGTTCAACCATGCCTAGGCGATCAATACCGCGGTTCGATCACGTACGCATTGTTACTTTGTGCCAGGAAGATCTCTCAACAAGGGAAGTGTCCAGGCGTCTCGGAGTGAACCAAAGCGATGTTGTTCGGACATGGAGGAGATACAGAGAGACAAGAACTGTCGATGACATGCCTCGTTCAGGTCGCCCAAGGGCTACTATGCACTGGATGACCGCTACCTACGGATTATGGCTCGGAAGAACCCTTACAGCGACGCTGCCATGTTAAATAATGCTTTTCGTGCAGCCATAGGACGTCGTGTTACGACTCAAACTGTTCGCAATAGAGTGCTTGATTCGCAACTTCACTTCCGACGTCCATGGCGATGTCCATCTTAGCAACCACGACACTATGCGGCGCGGTACAGATGAACCCAACAACTTGCCGAATGGACTGCTCAGGATTGGCATCACGTTCTCTTCACTGATGAATGTCGCATACGCCTTCAACCAGACAATCATCGGAGATGTGTTTGGAGGCAACCCGGTATGGCTGAATGCCTCAGACACACTGTCCAGCGAGTGCCGCAAGTTGGTGGTCCCTTATGTTTTGGGGTAGCATTATGTGGGGGCGGCGTACGCCACTGGTGGTCATGGAAGGCGCTGTAACGTCTGTACGATCGTGAATGCCGTCCTCCGACCAATAGTGCAATCATATCGGCAGCATATTGGCGAGGTATTCGTCCCCATGGACGACAATTCGCGCCCCAATCGTGCACATCTTGTGAATGACTTTCTTCAGGGTAGCGACATCGCTTGACTAGAGTGGCCAGCATGTTCTCCAGACATGAACCCTATCGAACATGCCTGGGATAGATAGATAAGGGCTGTTAACGATCGACGTGACCCACCAACCACTCTGAGGGATCTACGCCGAATGGCCGTTGAGGAGTGGGACAATCTGGACGAACAGTGCCTTGATGAACTTGTGGGTAGTATGCCACGACGAATACAGGCATGCATCAATGAAAGAGGACGTGCTACTGGGTATTAGAGGTAGCGGTGTGTACAGCAATCTGGACCACCAGCTCTGAAGTTCTCGCTGCACGGTGGTACAAGATGCAATATGTGGTTTTCATGAGCAATAAAAAGGGCGGAAATGATGTTTATTTTGACCTCTATTACAATTTTCTGTACAGGTTCCGGAACTCTCGGATGAGGTGATGCAAAACTTTTTTTGTTGTGTGTAATTAAACATATGTAGCCTATGTCCATCTGAATGTTCATTAGAATATTTTTGTAAAAATTTGAAGTAAATCGGTCAAGAACTTTTTGACATTTTTGATGACAACGTTTCCCCTTTATATATTACACATATGTATATATATTGTGAAGGCCTACACTTGAAATATACAGCCTGTGTCTGCACCAATGTTTATTAGAGTATCCTATAAAAATTTGAGGTAAATTATCAAGATTTTTGGTAATGTTTCCTGTTTAGATAATACATATGAAGTTAAATATTTGAAAAAAAGTTTATGTGGCATATTTCCGTCCAAAAGTTCAGTAGAGTATCATGTAAAAATTTGAAGTAAATAAGTCAAGGATTTTCAAGATTCTTGCCGACAACGTTGTATAAACACAGAAGAGCCAAAGAAAGTGGTACGCCTGCCTAATATCGCGTACGTCCCCCCGAGCACGCAGAATTGCCATAACACGACGTGGCTTGGACTCGACTAATGTCTGAAATAGTGTTGGAGGGAACTGACACCATGAATCCTACAGGGCTGTCCATAAATCCGTAAGAGTACGAGGGGATGGAGATCTCTTCTGACAGCATGTTGCAAGGCATCCCAGATATGCTCAATACTGTTCATGTCTGGGAATCTGGAGGCCACGAAAGTGTTTAAACTCAGAAGAGTGTTCCTGAAGCCACCCTGTAACAATTCTGGACGTGTGGGGTGTCGCATTGCCCAAGTCCGTCGGAAAGCACAATAGCTGTGAATGGATGCAAGTGATCAAACAGGATGCTTACGTACAGTCGCGCTCAAAAGTATCCGAACGACCTGAATTGCGTTTCGCCTGATTCGCATGCAACCGGCATAACGCAGCTGCCTAGCAGGTCCTCTAATCGCTCCTTGGTACAGTCGTTTGACTATTGAAAATGGTTCCAACAAGTCACCACTAGAAAACACTGCTCTGTATCGCAATAACTAAAGATGTAAAGTAATACCACAATACTACAAATATCAGGGAACACCTTATCACAGATAAGACTGCCCTTAAGGCTTGTAAGCTCACATTTATTACAATAAATGACATACCTGAAATGTTACCACTCTCATTATTACGCCAGATAGGTAATGCACGTAGTAAGTTCGTCGTATTCATGATTTATTCTTGGAAGTAACATATCGTACTTATTATTTAACACAAAATGACCTTAAAAATTTAAGTTATTCACGAGCAGCTAGTTGAGAATATGTATGAACTTCAAATGAGACGACGAACCGTCTCGTTCTGCATATGGATTCAAACCCAGGTCATGCAGACCAAGCAAAGATTTCGTGACTGACGGAAACTAACAGTCATTCCTGATTAGGCATACAGAGAGTGATATACCTCGATTTTAGACAGTATCAGTTAACAAATATCAACTTTAAATTACATAACGCAGACATTTTTAACGGACGCGAATCCTACACAGCATCTACTGTCCCTGTTAACGAACTACGAGAGATGTTAAATATTGCTTCTTCACAAATAACTTACTTGAAATACCGTGAGGTAAATCTTTGTGTTGGACAGGGATTCGAACCCAGAACCTAATCGGATTGATATCGAAGCACAATCAACTGTGACATATCGGATTTTCTCGGCAGTAGCTAGATGTTTTAACTGAAATGACGAGACGAAACATTAATTTTTTCCTTCCCAGGATTCCAACCCGGCACCTATCGCTGTTATATTCTAGAGAAAACGAACGTTAAATATGGGTTTGTTGCAACAGTAGCGACATGTGAGCATGTTTGAACTAGAAATAATATGACGAAGAATTCAGTGCTGACTGGGAATAGAGTCCCACACATATCGTTGTTGACTACACACAAAGAGACGTCAGCTACCGAATTTTTCTCCACCAGGAGCTCGGAATAACTTCTTGAACTTACGGGGATCTCGCAAATAGTTCTGTGTCTCACTGGGAGTCAAAAACGTCAAATGTCGGTAGTGTTGACAACGAATGAAAATACATTAAACATCAAAATTATTATCCACCAGCAGATAGGTGTTCTCTTGCTGGAGCTTGATAATACATAATGAAATCTTTAGTGCCGGACCAGTATTCGAACCCATTCACGCGCAACATGCGGAGATGTTGAGGAATCTGCAGTTTTGAACAAACAACAAATTGTAGCCGATCTGTATTATCACGAAGGGATCAAATTCCGCGTTAAGGGTGGTCTGAGTTGCATTCGCAGTTCAGAACCAATTTTATCGACATACAGAAGCTCAAGTAAAAGATGGAATAGTGTCCTGTGACCCTACATAACGTTTCTTTCGTCACTAGAAATAAATAACTATTATAAGAAAGGTTACTGGTGATAGAGTTTCTACATGTCGCCACTCCAGACTTCATTGTATTATCACGAAGGGATCAAATTCCGCGTTAAGGGTGGTCTGAGTTGCATTCGCAGTTCAGAACCAATTTTATCGACATACAGAAGCTCAAGTAAAAGATGGAATAGTGTCCTGTGACCCTACATAACGTTTCTTTCGTCACTAGAAATAAATAACTATTATAAGAAAGGTTACTGGTGATAGAGTTTCTACATGTCGCCACTCCAGACTTCATTGTGATTCAAACTAACGTCTACTTGGTAGAGAAGGAATATCATTTTTAATGTGAATTTCAGACCACAGTGCCATTATCTTCTTCACTTGGTGTAGCCAGAAGAGAATGGAATCTGTCTCTCCCTATATAAAATCATTGACACGAGTTGGAATCGAACCCAGACCGTAAGTATATGAACCTATCATCAGTCCAACAGACCACCAAATCCTATTCTGTGTGACTCATTTTTCTATCGTAACGCCGTTGCGCCACACTGGATGAGAATTCTGACACACAGGCTCCCTGTAGTAATTTGCAGCATGTTCAGTAAATTCATTTACTTGGGTTGACCGAATCACCATGAACTAGCTGCCTCGGCTACCCAGTGGATACATTCGACTCTATTTTGTAATCACCGAAATAAAATCACGTAATTGCCACCTGCACAGAACAGCCAACAGTGTAAGATGCGGAAATTTAAATAGGAAGTGTTCCTTTCCACTTGGGCTACTCTATTGCGCTTTCTGTTTGTTGAAAACGTCGTGCAGTGCAAAAGAAAAGCTGTAACTGTTTGTCTCTCAGAAGTCTAGACCCGGCCATATGCATTATCTCACAGCGCAGTGGAATGCAGAAGTTCTGGAGGAAATGTTGATTTCATGGTAAGTGTCGCGCACTGTAGATAAGATGTCGCGAGTTTGAATACATTCACTGCTACGTTTTTTAAAACGCAATTCTGCTGTCTGCTAAAGTTATCAGTCTAATGGAACTTTGAACATAATTCCCTTCACTTCTCAACCCAAAATAGTTGCATGTCAAAAAAGGACTAACTTATGCGACATTTTGTTCTTTTCAGGTTTAATAGACAGCCTGGCAGCAGATGCATCTCAAAACTTTTGTATTATGTATGGGGATAGCGCATCGTGCCAAAATACGTCAGAAAAGTATTTTCTACATTAGCTGTCGTGTGGTAGTGGCATTTTATTCTTCTTCAAACCTTGTTTGACAGCTTTAACCCAGAACAAGTTTTCTACATGCATGTAACCAATAAACTGCATGTG
Organism: Schistocerca cancellata; assembly: GCF_023864275.1. Taxonomy (NCBI): domain Eukaryota; kingdom Metazoa; phylum Arthropoda; class Insecta; order Orthoptera; family Acrididae; genus Schistocerca; species Schistocerca cancellata. Next base: position 248,225,693 of record NC_064628.1, on the reverse strand, counting down.
CATTGTCAGACTGTTACAGATAACATCAGAGAATTCGCATATATTATTGATGATTAATATCTCTCTCATGCTTACTATTGTTTTAACAACACTAAAGGAAAACTTTCGAAAATTGTGCACTGTATTATAAGAAATTAAATAAAGCTACCCACGATAACCTTACGACGAAAGTCTGTTTTAATAAAACTGAGTATCTGTACGCAAGCGTGCCTCTATGGACACGAATTAGTAAAATACTACTCATTTAGATATTGATTGGGTCTGTGTTTAATTGGTATGCTGTGACATACTCAAGGGGTATACAAATGTGGCATTTCATAAATAAAATTACATTTTCCTAGAACCCAAAATTTCCTTACCAGCAGCAGAAAGAGGCGTTATCTGTTGTGCAGCATTGTAAGTTTTTCACCATTGCACTATGAGCCGAAAGTATTTTCTTGCGATTTCCTTATCGATGTTTGATCTGACTGCTTGTAGCTCTTCCACAGAAGGGATAAAAACGTTACATTTAGTGAGACTGTAACTGCGAACCACAACAGACGCTTTTTCACAGGTGAGCACGTTACCAAAGATCTGGAGAAGAGGTATGTGTCTTAGTTTCGTCTTACGAGGCCAATAGTTGCTAGAACTCGTAAACCGCTATTTAAAGGACGAGCTTAGTTGCGAGTTCCACGTGCAACGACTTTCCTGGGTTGAAAACCGTAAATTTACAATCTTCTGATACACCTCAAGCGATAATAACTCAGATTATTCAATGGAAATGACAGGAAAAATCAAGTGAACTTTGAGGCTTAATTCCGTGCACACCAGGAAGTAAGTCGTCGATCACAGTGTTGCCAAACATCCCTCGCCTTGTTGCCAAATCTCAGTTACAGTACCAGCAGGAAGAAGACGAACCGATGTGATCCTACAGCGGGCTGGGAAGTGACCATAGCTGGCGTCTCCAAGTCACGGTTGCTACGGCCTGGAATACGTAATGCGTCTGATTCGCATTTGTGTAACTAGGTTTAGGGACTGGAGCGTTCTTACTAATAATACTCAGAACTGACTGCAAACTAAGCATCATAAATCAGTAACTCTCATAGTTGGTTTTATATTTCTTTTGTAACTGTACTCAAAACTAAGAACTCATTCACAGAAATTTTCGTGCCTCGCTGATAGTCGAACACAACAAACAAATGAAAATTTAAAAAAAGAACGCGCGCGTGTGTGTGTGACAGAGAGAGAGAGAGAGAGAGAGAGAGAGAGAGAGAGAGAGAAAAACCAAATAGAATGAGAAAGAGAGTAAAAAATTGTTGTAAAGAAATTGAATCATGGTATGTAAAGAAATCTTTCATTAAAATAACGCGTTCCACATCATTCCGAAATGTCGTATTCATGATCTATGGAACAAGAATTAATATACTGTAATCTAATCTAATCATATCATATTGAGAAATAGCAATGAAGAGTCATGAATTACCGAAACTTTTGCCAATTCCAGTAACCATATCTGAACTTGACAATAAAAGACGACAATTTTTGTAATAAACCGTTTTGTATTAAACCGGGACTCCTATCAAGACCCTTTCGTCCCAACAGTTAACTAACCACGAAAGATGTCTGACATACCTCCATTCTGAAGTAACAAAGTGTGCATGCATTTAAAGATGAAGTGCATGATGCGGTGTCCTGTGACGGAGATACGAACCCAACACATAATCGGAGTGTTAACTAAGTAAAATCAAATGTTATGTATCGGTTTTTCTTACCAGCTGCTAGAATCTAAAATAAGGATAGAAACTTTCGTGCCTAAGCGACAATCGAACTGCGCACCTACAGTGCATCCACGAATATAGCTTAAGTATCAGCTGCTTACTCACCAACAGTAAGATGTGTGTATGTTTCACCAGAAATGCGATTGTTGTCAACACATGTACAGACATTAAAAATGGACGTTAATTTTCACTAGCAGGCCGGTAAGCACGTGATAGGGCTTGAAATGATATTATGAACATTTTTGTACTGGATCAGGATTCGACCCACATACTTACCTTTGGAGGAGACCTAGAGAAGATTGCAGTCTTTGGAAAAGGAACGAAATGATTGAACTATACTGTGCCGAGAGATTCAGATCCTCGAAAGAGGAGATACGAATTCGAATCACAGTCCAGCACCAAATTTTTCAACGTCTCTAGTTCAATCAAGTACCAGTAAAATAAGAGCCCTGTTCCTTTAAATGGCTATCGGTTCATCAAATAAAATAAAATTTTCTAATGTAAGTAAGTTTACTGGCGACTGTATTTCTGTTTACCATGACTTCCGCTATGTCATTTTCCAACGTAAACCGGCTCTGCCCAGTTGGTAATGAAGGAACGTGATGTTTAATGCAGATTCTGGATTATAACGTCTTTCTCTTGAGGTTACCAGAGGTAAAGCAAATCTGTTTGTGCCTCTTAAAAGTAAATGGCTGAACCCACGCATTGCACCTGTGATAGTTCGTTTCACCAGACCATTGTGGCCACATTCCCCAGCCTCAGGAGTGTGCTGTAACGGATGATGTGCTTAGCTTACAAAATTAGTAACGGTGGAAAAAATGCGAGTCTATTCAATGTCAGCAGGATGTGAAGACTCTTCTAGGCATCATAGGCTAGCCACTTTGAAATTTTCACAAATTCAGCAAATTTCTTAGTTCGAGAAAATCCACTGTGAAGTTATGGATAATTCGATTATTAACCGTCATTATTACTATCATTTTCTTCATACAGCTGCTATAACACGTGCTTGAAGATCATTTTGGTCATTATAGAAGTAAATCTTCTTGGCAGATTAAAACTGTGTACCGGACCGACACTCGAACTCGGGACCTTTGGGTGTTACTTGAGTTTCTCCCGGCGTATTTGATAATCAAATTATCCACGGGTGTACTGCCGGTCTACAGTGTCCAACGGGCACAATATTTCGGCGATCATACATGCCGCCATCATCAGGTGAACTGACGGACTGAGCTCCTGTGAACGTGCCGGCACGGAGATCCGTACGCTATGGCTGCTCAGAGGGAACTGGATTCGGTCGCGGCGGCGGCCGATTTAAATACCCTCCGCCCGCGGCGCGCTCCCTCCGCCGTCCGCGCCCCGAGCCACGGTCGCGCGGTGGAACAGATTGTGACGGCGTCTGAGATGACGTCGGAGTGATGGCTCTGTCCGCCGTGGTCGTCACAACTATACGTTTGCTCGATTTACTCTTGATTAACCCAATCGTTGGTTCCCAGGCCTTGCTAAGATTATAGCCACAGTCACGGGTTATGAGGTCGTTATTGGTGCGAATTTCGATGGCCTCTCTAACAACGCTGTCCCAGTATCTCGACGTCTGTACCAGATTCCTCGTGCGTTCATACTCAATAGCGTGATTTTCCGACAAACAATGTTCCGCGACCGCCGACTTGCTCGAGTTCGAGTCTCGGTCCGGCAAACAGTTTTAATCTTCCAGGAAGTTTCATATCGGTGCACACTCCGCTGCAGAGTGAAAATCATTCTGGATTATAGAAGTAGTTTCCCAAGAACAGGTTCTTTCCCTGTTTGCGGAATCCTTTTCACGTTAATATCAAACATTAGCAATTACTCGAAGATTACATTAAAACTAAAGTAATTGATGAAGACGCTAGTTGATAACAAAAATGCGCTGCCTTTCTTCATTTACTTGCGCCTAGAAATGGCTATCGAGTACTGCCAAACCGAAAGGCAAGAGATCTTACTGCCTTCCCATATTCGTCGCTGTCAGTTCTTCCATATGATTTGGTCGACATGGCCTGTTTCAAGTTTAGAAAATCAATTGTTTTCCTTTGCAAAAAACAGAAAGATTTTCATTGTAAGCTATCCAAGTACAAAATTTTCGCAATATTGGTTCAAATTTAATATTCGCTTCTATAATGTAGGAAAGTATTTGACAGTTGCAAAACTCGCATCCAGCTCATTGACCTTACACTTAGTCGCTGACCATAAATTCTACCTCAGAGTGACACCGGTTTAAGTAACCTAACGTAGCGAAGAAAGCTTGCCAGTGCTCTCTCTCACTGGGAAATACGCAATTCACTCATTTGGCTTCATAAGTACACTGTAACAGTAATTTCTGTGTGTATGCAATGCATACAGGTTGTAGAATTTAGTGGTGCTCTCTCTTCCACTTCTGTATACAATATGTCTGACCTAAATGGTCCCTTTATCATTACAGGGCCTGGGCAGTGCAACATCATACTGACAATAGTAATGTGCTTATACTGACAACCTGACTGTTCGTTTTACCTGATTTTGTAATCATTTAAATAAAACATGACCTTCCAGTGGGCGACATTTCGTCCCTCTTTTCCTTCTGTGAAATTTGTCAGTAACCTTTTTGCTTTACAACCAGGGAAATGCGGCAGAGTATGGCCGGTAAAAGATTCACAAACCACGATTTAGTGCCATTAAGACGATTTCCTTAAACATTGTCGTAGCTGAAGGAATTTAGTTTCTTCTTGAATCGCCTTACGCAGCAACGTTCACGGATATCTCAAATAGGAAAACGCTCATTATCCAGGTACGAAGGTTGTAAAACAAACGTCCCACAGCTTGTGTCAGGTTGATGTTTTCGTCTGATAGCACTGCGTAAGTATTTTGTCTAAGAGCTATCACAAGAAGTGTTCCTGTAGCTGTGGGAATCATTGGTTGAATACGAGTTTAACACCAATGGGTACAGTACCGCTAAATATTCAAAATGATGATCAACTTAAGTCTGAGTTCATTCACAAACTGAGGCGTATTTATAATATTGAAGCTAGACTGTGTATCCTTGTTTTCCTTGATTGGACATTGGAAGGCGTTAATGTTTCGTATCGTCATTTCAATCCGATATGTCACAGTTGATTGTGCTTCGATATCAATCCGATTAGGTTCTGGGTTCGAATCCCTGTCCAACACAAAGCTTTACCTCACGGCATTTCAAGTAAGTTACTTATGAAGAAGCAATATTTAACATCTCTCGTAGTTCGTTAACAGGGACAGTAGATGCTGTGTAGGAATTCGCGTCCGTTAAAAATGTCTGCGTTATGTAATTTAAAATTGATATTTGTTAACTGATACTGTCTAAAATCGAGGTATATCACTCTCTGTATGCCTAATCAGGAATGACTGTTAGTTTCCGTCAGTCACGAAATCTTTGTTTAGTCTGCATGACTTGGGTTTGAATCCATATGCAGAACGAGACGGTTCGTCGTGTCATTTGAAGTTCATACATATTCTCAACTAGTTGCTCGTGAATAACTTAAATTTTTAAGGTCATTTTGTGTTAAATAATAAGTACGATATGTTACTTCCAAGAGTAAATCATGAATACGACGAACTTACTACGTGTCCGCAGCTCGTGGTCGTGCGGTAGCGTTCTCGCTTCCCACGTCCGGGTTCCCGGGTTCGATTCTCGGCGGGGTCAGGGATTTTCCCTGCCTCGTGATGACTGGGTATTGTGTGCTGTCCTTAGGTTAGTTAGGTTTAAGTAGTTCTAAGTTCTAGGGGACTGATGACCATAGACGTTAAGTCCCATAGTGCTCAGAGCCATTTTTTTGAACTTACTACGTGCATTACCTACCTGACGTAATAATGAGAGTGGTAACATTTCAGGTATGTCATTTATTGTAATAAATGTGAGCTTACAAGCCTTAAGGGCAGTCTTATCTGTGATAAGGTGTTCCCTGATATTTGTAGTATTGTGGTATTAATTTACATCTTTAGTTATTGCGATACAGAGCAGTGTTTTCTTGTGGTGACTTGTTGGAACCATTTTCAATAGTCAAACGACTGTACCAAGGAGCGATTAGAGGACCTGCTAGACAGCTGCGTTATACCGGTTGCATGAGAATCAGGCGAAATGCAATTCAGGTCGTTCGGATACTTTTGAGCACTACTGTACGTGTCATCTGTCAGAATCGTATCTAGACGGATTAGGGGCCCCATACCATTCCAACTGCACATGCCCCACACCAAAAGAGCCTCCACCAGCTTGAATAGTCACCTGCTGGCATGCAGGGTCCATGAATTGATGAGGTTGTCTCCATACCTGTGCACATCCATTCACTCGGCACAATTTGAAACGAGACTCGTCCTACCAGGCAACACGTTTCCTGTCATCAACAGTCCAATGTCTGTGTTGACGGTCCCAGGCGAGGCGTGAAACTTTTGTGTTGTGCAGTCGGCAGGGGTACACTAGTGGGCCTTCGGCTCCGAAAGCCCATATTGATGATATTTCGTTGAATGGTTCACCCGGTGACACTTGTTGATGGCCCAACATTGAAATCTGCAGCAATTTGTTGAAGTGTTGTATTTATGTCACATTGAAGGATTCTCTTAAGTCGTCGTAGGTCCTGTTCCTGCAGGATCTTTTTCCGGCCGCAGCGATGTCTGAGATTTGATGCTGCTCTCACCTATTTCTTTCCCCTCTGGGGAAGTGTGAGGGGGAGTTTGTAGCCTTTCGGCTTTTACTCCCCTGTGAACGTGTGTGTGTGATTTTTCTATAGTTTTTTGTTGTGAGTGAGTCTGGTACTTGCCTGAGGTAGGCGAAAATATTGGTGTTATATGGGAAGGAACTGGATTAAGGATTGGGTATTGGGATTTTTTCTTCGACTTAATCGTCGAAGATCATCATAGGGCGCTTATGCTTATCGCGGGACATGTCATACCGACCTAGGGAGTGGATGAGTGCGTTTCCAGATCTGGAAGAACCCTCATAGAAGGCCCTTGCCAGATCCTGGAAACGCTCTCTCAGGAGTGGGATTTCGGCTGCGGCGTGCAAGTCGTCTGTGGGGAATCCAAGAGGTAGGTGCAGTGCCCTTCTGAGGGCGCGGTTCTGCAGCCTCTGGAGTTTGTCCAGGTGCTGCTTTGCCGCGTATCCCCAGACAGGGCACGCATACTCCATTACTGGCCGGATCAGGGCCTGGTAAACGTTTACTGCTACTGGGCAGGGAAGGGAGCTGGTTGTGTTCAGGATAGGGTATAGGATGGACATTCTGGCGCAGGCCTTCCTGTGGACCTCGTCTATGTGGGGTTTCCACGTAAGACGAGAGTCCAAGGTTACGCCAAGGTACTTGGCGGTTCTGCGCCAGGGGAGTTGGGTTCCATTTAGGTGAAGGTGGAGGGGGGGGACGTTGAGGAGGTTCGCGCCTTCCGAGCCTGCGGGTAATCAGCATTGCCTGCGTCTTCTCGGAGTTGATGGTGATGCGCCAGCGACGGGCCCAAGTTTCTGTGTCATCTGAAACCTTTTGTAGCCTATGGATGACCAGGTCTTTGTTCGCGTTTCTCGTGTAGAAGGCTGTATCGTCAGCGTACTGTGCAGTGTGCACCAGGAGGGCCGTTGGAGTGTCCGCAGTGTACAAACTGTACAATACGGGCCCCAGGACCGATCCCTGTGGCACCCCGGCACGAATACGCCTTCTGGTGGAGGTGGCAGTTTCTACTTTGACGGAGAAAGTCCTATTCGTGAGATAGCTCTTGATCAGCTGAACTATACTCCCGGGAAACCCTTGTGTGTACAACTTGTATAGTAGCCCTCTATGCCATACTGAATCAAAGGCTTTGGCTACGTCTAGTAGCACTATCCCGCAGTAGCCTCTGTGGTTGAAGCCCTCTGTGGCTGCTTCAACCATTCTCATGACCTGTTGTGGAGCAGAGTGGTTCTGTCGGAACCCAAATTGGAAATCCGGCAGAATTTGCTCTCTGGTAATATGTTCTTGTATGGGTCTTAGCAGGAGGCGCTCATAGATCTTGCTGAGAGTTGGCAAGAGGCTAATCGGCCTGTAGTGCTGCGGGAATAGAGGGTCTTTCCCTGGTTTGTGTATCGCGACCACTTCCGCATGTTTCCAGCAAGCTGGGAAAACACGGGATCGAGTAATCTCGTTGAGAACGTTCGCGAGGTGTGTGATTGCTGTGGGTGGGAGTTTTTTGACTAACTGATTAGTGACACTGTCGTGCCCTGGTGCCTTTTTTGTAGGGAGGGACCTGATTACTCTTGCCACGCCCTCGGGGGCAAAAAGTATGGGTTCGTCCTCTGGGTCCTCCTCAGCATTGAGGAAGACAGTCAGTTGACGACTGACTACCTCTTCATGCTCTTCATCCTGGGGTTCTGCCGCTTGGAACTGCTTCTCGAAGGAGTCGGCGAGGGCGTTGGCCTTTCCAGCATGGCTGTAGACCAGTCCCCGCTCGGCATGCAGTGGCGGCATCCTAGCGCGTCGTTTTGTAAACTGTTTGGTCGCTTGCCATAGTGTATGATCGTCTACTTTGAGAGCTGTGAGGCGGTTTTGCCATTGCTGGTTTCTGTGCTCATTGAGCGCTACCTTCAGTTCTCTCTGTAGACGATTGAGCAGTTTTCTGGTGGCCTGATTTCTGGTGATTTTCCACTCTTTTGCCACTCTGTTCTTATGTCGAATTTGTGCTAGCAAGTGTTCCGGGAGCTGTATTTGCGGCGGTGGGCCATCCCTTTGTGGAGGGGTGGCTTCTTCCGCTGCCTGCAAGATGGTGCCTGTTAGGTCTTGTAGCGCTTTTTCTACTGTTTCAGCAGTAGGTGGCGGAGCGCGAGCGATATCAGAGGCGACAGTTTTTTGGTATCGCTCCCAGTCTGTACGTTTGTACGACGTCTGGTATCGTGGGAGTGCTACCCATTCTCCCACATCGACCTCCAGAATCACCGGGTTGTGGTCGGAGGACATTCTGTTGATTGTCCTCGCGACCACGAACCCTGCGATCCTCCTAGTGAGAGCTATATCTACACTCCTGGAAATGGAAAAAAGAACACATTGACACCGGTGTGTCAGACCCACCATACTTGCTCCGGACACTGCGAGAGGGCTGTACAAGCAATGATCACACGCACGGCACAGCGGACACAACAGGAACCGCGGTGTTGGCCGTCGAATGGCGCTAGCTGCGCAGCATTTGTGCACCGCCGCCGTCAGTGTCAGCCAGTTTGCCGTGGCATACGGAGCTCCATCGCAGTCTTTAACACTGGTAGCATGCCGCGACAGCGTGGACGTGAACCGTATGTGCAGTTGACGGACTTTGAGCGAGGGCGTATAGTGGGCATGCGGGAGGCCGGGTGGACGTACCGCCGAATTGCTCAACACGTGGGGCGTGAGGTCTCCACAGTACATCGATGTTGTCGCCAGTGGTCGGCGGAAGGCGCACGTGCCCGTCGACCTGGGACCGGACCGCAGCGACGCACGGATGCACGCCAAGACCGTAGGATCCTACGCAGTGCCGTAGGGCACCGCACCGCCACTTCCCAGCAAATTAGGGACACTGTTGCTCCTGGGGTATCGGCGACGACCATTCGCAACCGTCTCCATGAAGCTGGGCTACGGTCCCGCACACCGTTAGGCCGTCTTCCGCTCACGCCCCAACATCGTGCAGCCCGCCTCCAGTGGTGTCGCGACAGGCGTGAATGGAGGGACGAATGGAGACGTGTCGTCTTCAGCGATGAGAGTCGCTTCTGCCTTGGTGCCAATGATGGTCGTATGTGTGTTTGGCGCCGTGCAGGTGAGCGCCACAATCAGGACTGCATACGACCGAGGCACACAGGGCCAACACCCGGCATCATGGTGTGGGGAGCGATCTCCTACACTGGCCGTACACCACTGGTGATCGTCGAGGGGACACTGAATAGTGCACGGTACATCCAAACCGTCATCGAACCCGTCGTTCTACCATTCCTAGACCGGCAAGGGAACTTGCTCTTCCAACCGGACAATGCACGTCCGCATGTATCCCGTGCCACCCAACGTGCTCTAGAAGGTGTAAGTCAACTACCCTGGCCAGCAAGGTCTCCGGATCTGTCCCTCATTGAGCATGTTTGGGACTGGATGAAGCGCCTTCTCACGCGGTCTGCACGTCCAGCACGAATGCTGGTCCAACTGTGGCGCCAGGTGGAAATGGCATGGCAAGCCGTTCCACAGGACTACATCCAGCATCTCTATGATCGTCTCCATGGGAGAATAGCAGCCTGCATTGCTGCGAAAGGTGGATATACACTGTACTAGTGCCGACATTGTGCATGCTCTGTTGCCTGTGTCTATATGCCTGTGGTTCTGTCAGTGTGATCATGTGATGTACCTGACCCCAGGAATGTGTCAATAAAGTTTCCCCTTCCTGGGACAATGAATTCACGGTGTTCTTATTTCAATTTCCAGGAGTGTATCACGTCGGGCCTGCCTCCATTTTTTGGAAAATGTGTGGGCTCCACTGGACCCCATGTTTCGAAGTGGTGGGTGCGTGCTAGTTGTTGCAGTTTGGTGCCTGCTCTGGAGGTTACTCTAGAATTCCAATCAGGATGTTTGGCATTGAAGTCTCCCCCTATTATGAGTTTGCCTTCAATTTGCCCTAGAGCAGCTATGTCTCCCTCATCTATCTGGTCATGTGGGGGTCGGTAGACTGCAACAATTGTTAGGGGTCCAGTGGCAGTGGTTACTTCCACCGCCACTGCTTCGATTTTGTTGGTAGCTGGTAAGAATACCTGGTGGTGAGGGATCCCTCTTTTTACATATATGGCCTCTCCTCCACCTTGGGTTGGCCTGTGTTTACAGTAGCTAACGTGGTTGGGAACTGTCGTTTTTATTCCCGGTTTTAGGTGGGTTTCCCCCATCATGCATATGTCGATGGAGAACTCCTTCATGGGTTCTCTGAACTCGACCTCTTGATTAACAATGCCGTCTGCATTGAAGACGCACATTGTCAGGCCTTGAATATTCGGTCGTCTGTTTATGATGGGGTTTTGATACTAATGATGAAGTCGCAGAGGGGCGCGACTGCTGGACTGTTGCCTGAAGGGCGACGAGGATCTGTGTATTCTGCTTCTGGGCTTCCCTGAATTCCTTCATCATTTCCATGACGAGGTTCATGGTCTGCACCATTACGCCTAACAACTAATCCATGGGGGGGGGGGGGGGGAGTGTGTGTGGGGTTCCCTAGAGCTTCCTCCGTCATGGTGGACCTGGTCGTTGTTGCTGTGTATTTCCCGGTGTTGTTCTCGTGATTGTGTCTGGTGTTGTGATGATTGGGCCACGCTTTCATGGTTCCTCGGAGGAGAAACCACTTCCGCGTAAGTCGCCCTCGGTGTGTCCGGCCTTGGTTTAACCCAGGCCTTGTCCATGTGTGTTGTCATGTTTTGTTTTCTTGTGTGTCTAGGTGGGTTTATGGTGTTTTGCTTGTGTGTGTGAGGGGGGGGGGGGGGAGCGGCCTTGGCGCTCTTTGCCTGTTGTGCGTGTCGTTTGTGGACCTCACAACCTTGGTAACCCACTGTGTGGTTTTTGCCACACAGCGCGCACCTTATTTGTGGGTCCGTGTGTAGTAGTGTACATGTTCTTGTGTCGTGGGCCTCGGCGCACTTCCTGCACCTTACTGGCATGGTGCAGTAGGCGGCGATGTGATTCAGGCCCTGACACCTGAAGCACTGCACCGGCTTGTTCTTATGGCGCAGCGGCTCAGTGGTGACAGGCACAGCCAGGACCATCTTTATCTCCCTTTTGTTCTGGGGGATGTCCGGGAGTGTGGCCTGGTATAGTGGCCACTTGCTGTCGATGTTGCCCATCTGTTGGACCGCCCTGACGACGTACCCCTGGGCAGTCAAATCTGTTTTGACTGCCTGGGGGGACACTCGTCTTGGGAGGTATCTTATTACTATGTTTTTGTTCTTGTTTTAGTTGTGGGGAACGTGTAGTGTGGTATGTTTTTGTTTTCAAAAAGTGTTTTGACTGTGGTGTAGTTTTCTAGTGTGTGTAGTGTGATTTTAATCTTGTCTCCACCAGCAGGTTTTGCCTGGAAACTGCCTCCCCCGATTTCTGCCTTCAGCAGCTCGAAGAGCTCTTCATAGCTTTTGTCGAAGTGTTGTACTTCTGTCACATTGAAGGATTCTCTTAAGTCGTCGTAGGTCCTGTACCTGCAGGATCTTTTTCCGGCCGCAGCGATGTCTGAGATTTGATGTTTTACCGGATTCCTGATAGTCACAGATCACTTGTGAAATGGCCGTACGGGAAAATCCCCATTTCATCGGTAGCTCGGAGATGCTGTGTCCCTTCGCTAGTGCGCCGACTATAACACCACGTTCAAACTCATTTATATCATGATAACCTGCCATTGTAGCAGTAGTAACCGTTCTAACAACAGTACCAGAGACTTGTTGTCTTATATATGCGTTGCCGACCGAAGTGCCGTACGTCCGCAGCTCGTGGTCGTGCGGTAGCGTTCTAGTTTCCCACGCCCGGGTTCCCGGGTTCGATTCCCGGCGGGATCAGGGATTTTCTCTGCCTCGTGATGACTGGGTGTTGTGTGTTGTCCTTAGGTTAGTTAGGTTTAAGTAGTTCTAAGTTCTAGGGGACTGATGACCATAGATGTTAAGTCCCATAGTGCTCAGAGCCAATTGAAGTGTCGTACTCTGTTGTTTACATATCTCTGTATTTGAATATGCATGCCTATACGTTTCTTTGGCCCTTCAGTGTATATACACTTTACCGTGTATATTAAAAATATGTGACGCGTACACCACGCGTGTGCCCGACACATGATCGACACCAGTTCAGAGCGTAGTGCGGGCTGTGTCTGTGTGCGTGGTGCTTACAGCCGAGCAGTACGTGTTCGTTGTGGTAAGTTACGTGACAACGAAGTCGTGGAAACAGTGTGATCAGTTGCTTGCTGAGAAGTGTAATGGTGTCAAAGTGCCAGCAAAGATTGACATGCAATGCTTAGTCCGGAAATGGCATGAGACAGGATCTGTTTTGAACAATTCAAAAAACATTCTTACACGTGTCCGCATCTGTTCTTTATGTCCGATGAAGCCTGGTTTCACCTGAGCGTCTGTCAACTCACAGATTCTAGGCAGAGGGAAATTTGCATAACTTCCACGAAACACAACTGCATTATCAAAAGGTTGGGGTCTGGTATTTAGTGCCTGCACGCTGCATTATTGGTCACACCTTCATTCATCAAACGCTGACTTCGGCGAGTTACATTGCCAACATTTTGAAACCACCTGTGCCAGCATTAACGAAAGAGTAAAAGACCTACGGTTACTTCCAACAGGATGGAGCAGTTGCCCATACAGCCGGCCGAAACTTGGAGCCAGAAAGGTCACCGGATCTTTCTCAATTCAGAACGTTTGGAACATTATGGACAGGGCGCTCCAACCACCTCGGGACTTCGACGATCTAACGCGCCAAGCCAGAATTCGGTACGATATCCCTCAGGAGGACAGCCAATAACTCTACTAATTAATGGCCAGAGGTAGACCAATGTGTTATTGCCTTGTTCAGTTTGTGAAGTACTTTCTCTTTGAGAAGTCATCGAATTTTTCTGAAAGTGTAATTATTTGTTTGTCTGTACATGTGCGAGTACATCACATCTACTGATTTCCATCCCATACGGATGAGTATGTAGACTGGCAATGGCAAGGAAAGCGTTTCTGAAGAAGAGAAATCTGTTAACATCGAGTATAGACTTAAAGTGTCAGGAAGTCATTTCTGAAAGTATTTGTATGGAGTGTAGCCATGTATGGAAGTGAAACATGGACGGTAAATACACTCCTGGAAATTGAAATAAGAACACCGTGAATTCATTGTCCCAGGAAGGGGAAACTTTATTGACACATTCCTGGGGTCAGATACATCACATGATCACACTGACAGAACCACAGGCACATAGACACAGGCAACAGAGCATGCACAATGTTGGCACTAGTACAGTGTATATCCACCTTTCGCAGCAATGCAGGCTGCTATTCTCCCATGGAGACGATCGTAGAGATGCTGGATGTAGTCCTGTGGAACGACTTGCCATGCCAATTCCACCTGGCGCCTCAGTTGGACCAGCGTTCGTGCTGGACGTGCAGACCGCGTGAGACGACGCTTCATCCAGTCCCAAACATGCTCAATGGGGGACAGATCCGGAGATCTTGCTGGCCAGGGTAGTTGACTTAACCTTCTAGAGCACGTTGGGTGGCACGGGATACATGCGGACGTGCATTGTCCTGTTGGAACAGCAAGTTCCCTTGCCGGTCTAGGAATGGTAGAACGATGGGTTCGATGACGGTTTGGATGTACCGTGCACTATTCAGTGTCCCCTCGACGATCACCAGTGGTGTACGGCCAGTGTAGGAGATCGCTCCCCACACCATGATGCCGGGTGTTGGCCCTGTGTGCCTCGGTCGTATGCAGTCCTGATTGTGGCGCTCACCTGCACGGCGCCAAACACGCATACGACCATCATTGGCACCAAGGCAGAAGCGACTCTCATCGCTGAAGACGACACGTCTCCATTCGTCCCTCCATTCACGCCTGTCGCGACACCACTGGAGGCGGGCTGCACGATGTTGGGGCGTGAGCGGAAGACGGCCTAACGGTGTGCGGGACCGTAGCCCAGCTTCATGGAGACGGTTGCGAATGGTCCTCGCCGATACCCCAGGAGCAACAGTGTCCCTAATTTGCTGGGAAGTGGCGGTGCGGTCCCCTACGGCACTGCGTAGGATCCTACGGTCTTGGCGTGCATCCGTGCGTCGCTGCGGTCCGGTCCCAGGTCGACGGGCACGTGCACCTTCCGCCGACCACTGGCGACAACATCGATGTACTGTGGAGACCTCACGCCCCACGTGTTGAGCAATTCGGCGGTACGTCCACCCAGCTTCCCGCATGCCCACTATACGCCCTCGCTCAAAGTCCGTCAACTGTACATACGGTTCACGTCCACGCTGTCGCGGCATGCTACCAGTGTTAAAGACTGCGATGGAGCTCCGTATGCCACGGCAAACTGGCTGACACTGACGGCGGCGGTGCACAAATGCTGCGCAGCTAGCGCCATTCGACGGCCAACACCGCGGTTCCTGGTGTGTCCGCTGTGCCGTGCGTGTGATCATTGCTTGTACAGCCCTCTCGCAGTGTCCGGAGCAAGTATGGTGGGTCTGACACACCGGTGTCAATGTGTTCTTTTTTCCATTTCCAGGAGTGTAGTTTGGACAAGAAGAGAATAGAAGCTTTCGAAATGTGGTGCTACAGAAGAATGCTGAAGATTAGATGGGTAGATCACATAACTAATGAAGTATTGAATAGGATTGGGGAGAAGAGAAGTTTGTGGCACAATTTGACCAGAAGAAGGGATCGGTTGGTAGGACATGTTCTGAGGCATCAAGGGATCACCAATTTAGTATTGGAGGGCAGCGTGGAGGGTAAAAATCGTAGGGGGAGACCAAGAGATGAATACACTAAGCAGATTCAGAAGGATGTAGGTTGCAGTAGGTACTGGGAGATGAAGAAACTTGCACAGGATAGAGTAGCATGGAGAGCTGCATCAAACCAGTCTCAGGACTGAAGACAACAACAACAACAACGGATGAGTGGTGTGTGTGTATTAACAGAATTCAACTTAATTCACTGTTTTTTAAAGGAAAAGGCTGCAATAATAATATATTATTGTTATTCTTAAAATCTTAGCTAGCTGTGGTTCATTAACAGTGAGGGCGACGCCAAATTATAAATTTTAGGCGTGTGTGGGCTGGGGGGGGGGGGGGGGGGGACTGACTGACAAACTGTGGCTCCCCCGCCTAGATGCACGACTGACATGGCGTTTGTTGCTGAAGATGGATTGGGGCTACTGTTGCTTGGCAACGAGCATTTGGCGGTGGGGCGCGTTCCTGAGTCAGGTGTGTCGCCGGAAGAGCCAGTCGCCGTGGCCCGGGTGGCGCCGGAGCAGATTTAGCGCCGCGCCGCCCAAAATAGCGCACCGGCCGCGGATTCTCAATGGTGGCCATCCTTTACTGTTTTAGCCGCAGCGGTCGGCCCAGTTGCGTGGGCGCCAGTAGCTTCTTGGTCGTCAGTGGCACTGCGGCCACTGATCTGCGCCGACCGCAGTTGAAACTCTGTGCCATTGTAATTAGAAAATGATTCTGTATAACGACCACCTTGCAATAAGCTGACCAGTTCTTCTATTGAAAGCTTACAATATCGGTATATGAATTCTTAGCAATCACACACAACTGGTCGCTAGACGAAAGATGCGTACCTAACGAATGGAAAGTTTTACAAATCACGTCAGTACTCAAGAAAGCAAATAGAGATAATCCGCTGAGTTATAGACACACATCGTTTGGTATCTCGTTGTAGTAGGACTTTGGAACATACATTCTACACCAACGGATGATTATAAGTTCAGAAAAGTTGGACGATTGTTCAAGAGAAAGAGCTTCAGAAATTGAGCTAGTCAATAAATAACCCTTTGGTCCACATGCAGTCCTTATGCA
The DNA here is from genome assembly GCF_023864275.1 of Schistocerca cancellata. Lineage (NCBI taxonomy): Eukaryota > Metazoa > Arthropoda > Insecta > Orthoptera > Acrididae > Schistocerca > Schistocerca cancellata. Next base: position 248,209,421 of record NC_064628.1, on the reverse strand, counting down.
AGCAGTTATCCGGCTTGGCTTCGATTGACAGAGTTATTGGATGTCCTCCTCAGGGATGCCCAACGTAAAGTCCCGAGCGACTGGAAAAAAGCGTAGATGACGCCTGTATATAAGAAGGGTAGAAAGACGGATCCTCAAAATTACAGACCAATATCCTTAACATCGGTTTGTTGCAGGATTGTAGAACATATTCTCAGTTCGAATATAATGAATTTCCTTGAGACAGAGAAGTTACTGTCCATGCATCAGCACGGCTTTAGAAAGCATCACTCCTGCGAAACGCAACTCGCCCTTTTTTCACATGATATCTTGAGAACCATGGATGAAGGGTATCATACGGATGCCATATTCCTTGACTTCCGGAAAGCGTTTGACTCGGTGCCCCACTGCAGACTCCTAACTAAGGTACGAGCATATGGGATTGGTTCCCAAAATGTGAGTGGCTCGAAGACTTCTTAAGTAATACAACCCAGTACGTTGTCCTCGATGGTGAGTGTTCATCGGAGGTGAGGGTATCATCTGGAGTTCCCCAGGGAAGTGTGGTAGGTCCGCTGTTGTTCTCTATGTACATAAATGATCTTTTGGATGGGGTGGATAGCAACGTGCGGCTGTTTGTTGATGATGCTGCGGTATACGGGAAGGTGTCGTCGTTGAGTGACTGTAGGAGGATACAAGATGACTTGGACAGGATTTGTGATTGGTGCAAAGAATGGCAGCTAACTCTGAATATAGGTACATCTACATCTACATCCATACTCCGCAAGCCACCTGACGGGGTGTGGCGGAGGGTACCTTGAGTACTTCTATCGGTTCTCCCTTCTATTCCAGTCTCGTATTGTTCGTAGAATTAATGCAGATGAATAGGAAAAAGAATCCCGTATGTTTGAATACTCCATTAGTAGTGTAGCGCTTGACACAGTCACGTCGATTAAATATTTGGGCGTAACATTGCAGAGCGATATGAAGTGGGACAAGCATGTAATAGCAGTTGTGGGGAAGGCGGATAGTCGTCTTCGGTTCATTGGTAGAATTTTGGGAAGAAGTGGTTCATCTGTAAAGGAGACCGCTTATAAAACACTAATACGACCTATTCTTGAGTACTGCTCGAGCGTTTGGGGTCCCTATCAGGTCGGATTGTGGGAGGACGTAGAAGCAATTCGGAGGCGGGTTGCTAGATTTGTTACTGGTAGGTTTGATCATCACGCGAGTGTTACGGAAATGCTTCAGGAACTCGGGTGGGAGCCTCTGGAGGAAAGGAGGCGTTCTTTTCCTGGATCACTACTGAGGAAATTTAGAGAACCAGCATTTGAAGCTGACTGCAGTACAATTTTACTGCCGGCAACTTATATTTCGCGGAAAGACCACAAAGATAAGATAAGAGAGATTAGGGCTCGTACAGAGGTATATAGGCAGTCATTTTTCCCTCGTTCTGTTTGGGAGTGGAACAGGGAGAGAAGATGCTAGTTGTGGTACGAGGTACCCTCCGCCACGCACCGTATGGTGGATTTCGGAGTATGTATGTAGATGTAGATGTAGATGTCGAGCCAAATTCTGTCTAATTGGCGTTTAGATCGTCAAAATTCCGAGATGATTGGAGAGCCCCGTCCATAATGCTCCAAATGTTCTCAATTGGTGAGAAATCCTGCGACCTTACTGGCCAATGCAGGGTGTGGCAAACACGAAGACAAGCAGTAAAAACTCTCGCAGTGAGCGGGCGGACATTAGCTTCCTAAAATGTAAGTCCAGGATGGCTTGCATGAAGACTACCAATACGGGGCGTGGAATATCTTCGACGTACCTCTATACTGTAAGGGTGCCGAGGGTGACAACCAAAGCAGTTCTGCTATGAAATGAAATGGCACCCAAGACCGTCACTCTTGGTTGTCGGGCCGTATGGCGGGTGAGATTCAGTTCTGTAGTCCACCTCTGTCTGGGGCGTCTCCAGACACGTCTTCTGCCTGGAATCTCATTGACTGGAGTAGAATGTCTTCAGTGATGACTCCCGATTCGAACTAGGTCCCAATGACCAGCGAAGACTTGTCTGGAGACGTGATTCCAGTGCGACTGTAGGCCACTGTAGGGCCCTTCAACCAGGAGTGATGGCCTGGGTGACATTTCATTTCATAGCAGGACCCCTAAGGTTGTTACCTGCGGGAACCTCAGTACAGCTGTGCGTCAACGATATTCTACACCCTGTTATGTTGCCCTTTATAGCAGGCCATCCTGGGCTTACATTTCAGCAAGATACTGTCCGCCCACACTCGGCGAGAGTTTTTACTGCTTGTCTTCGTCATTGCCAAACCCTGCCTTGGCTAGCAAGGTTGCCGGATCTCTTCCAAATTCAGAATGTTTGGAGCATTGTGGTTTGTCCCTCCAACCAGCTTGGCATTTCGGCTGTTTAACACACCAATTGGTCAGAATTTGGCACGACATCGCTTCGGACGATATGCAACAATTCTATCAACCAATGCCAAGCCGAATAACCGTTTACATAAGGGCCAGAGATGGACCAATGCGTTGTTGACTTGCTCAGTTTCTGAAGCTCTTTCTCTTGAATAAATCATCCAATCTTCCTGAAATTGCAATCATTTGTTTGTCTGTACATGTACATCACGTTTACTGATTTCCGTCCCATTCGAATAAGTCCCTTGTGGTTGGCTTTTATTGTCTTAGATCGTATAATGTGCTCCAACATAATGAAATACAAGGGCGTTTTGAAAAGTAATGTCTTATGTGAAACTCTTACATCTTATTAAATAAAACAAACATTAACAATTAAATCTTTATTTTTCAGGTTCACATATTTATTTCTCAACATAGTCGCCCAGGCGACGAAATATTTCTCCCAGCGAGAGACCAGTTTGTTGATACCGTCACTATAGAATGTTTGGCTTCTTTGACAGCGCCACAACCTCACCTCTACTTGCACCGCTTCATCACTGTTAAAGTGAAGTCCTCGAAGTTGTTCTTTAAGTTTTTGAAGCAGCTGAAAATCGGAGAGTGAACAAGTGGGGACTATATGGAGGATGATCGATGACAGTGAACCTAAAGCGTCGGATTGCTGCAAATGTCGCAGCGGTCTTGTGTGATCTGGCATTGTCATGCTGAAGGGGGGGGGGTGCTCCATGTGTGGATGAACACTTTGAATTCGAAACTCGATTACAACACACTGTTACTCTCGCACCCACATAATTACGTTACACACTGCGGTCTAGTGACATGTGGCTGCAAATATGCAGACATGAAGAATGCAGATGCAAACTATTAATAACGTTTGTTTTATTTAGAAAGCATAAAGAATTTTCACAGAAAAAATTTGGAGACATTATGAAAGTTAACGATGTGGGGACTATATAAAAATGATTGAGAGTGTGTGCAAAATTTAGTTTAATAACAACATTTATTTTTCCCAAAACAAAGACAGACATAAATTATGCTAAGCAGGTTATGACTGAACACTGCAAACAACTAACAGGTCGTTTAAGACCACAATGGACAAGGATCCTGGGTGGGAGAAGTGAGTCATGCACTCTGGCCCTAAAAATGTGGATAATGCAATCTGAATTGATCTGATGCTGAGCAGACTTTGTCTGCTCAATCTTCAGAAGTTTATATAGGTTCGGCTGAGAAAAAGTGGCGATTAAGATCTGTACGCCCTGACAAGGACTGGAGCGGCAGTATGTCACCCTGTTTGCTTCGTGCGGTGATATAACTTGCGGCCGGCGTGATGTGTGCGGCGGTGAGACGCGAGGCGGCACCTGTGAATCGATCGTGGCCATGAAAGAAATGCAAAAATCTCACGGTCTAGCGATGAGGCAGACTGATTGCAATTTACTCTCTCTCAGAGCCCTGAAATCGTGGTAGATTTCAGTGTGTGACACACCCGTTTGCTGGTCATTCCAAAGACCAATTTGGCTCACTTATACGACAGAGCGCACCAAACGTCAAGACTGGTAAATCAAAATCGAATAAGTGTGCCCTCGCAAACGAGTAGTCTGAGACGTTTGACGTCACACTGTCGTTACAGTAAGAACTTCACCACAGGCTCCCCAGTCTAAACTACTCACAAGTAAAGTCAGTCTCAGGACAGGTTCCAAGTACCAACCACATATGCTACAGAGCTCTAGAGGCGCTAAATATCCCCTCCCACATGCCAGCACAAACTCATGTTGAACCAGGGGAAGAGTTACGAAATCTGTGTCTCTGGAAAAAAAGAAAACCGCCAATAACTGGTTTTTGTAAGTTATCATGGAGGGGGAAGATGTTTTTCTCTGAAGTTGCATTGCTTACCTTGGCAGCAAGCGAACAGATACAATCTTATATATCTTTATCTTAATTGCCTGTGCCTTGGAGCTTGTTATTCCTGCCTATGAGATATAAGAAAGATTCTGTCTCTAAACGTTTCTCAGGTGCTGAATTTTCTTATACAGCCGAGGTGGGTCACAGGCCTATTTGCAGTATCAGTGAATATGAAAACTTGTGAATTTTTATTACACGTGGCTCTGCACGCAATGCCCAGTTTATGACTCAACTGTGTAAATGTGTCACTTCAGTCCATTGTGTCCAGCCCAGCCTTCAGCTGGCTCTAATGCAGGTATCGTTGCATTGTTCTGCTGGAGACCTATCTCGACAAGGGGCTGCTCCATCCACCCTGTACTGCTGTGGACCTGTCTGGCAAGATTTACTGAGGGATGGGCTCACTGTCAATTGCTTTTGACTCCAAACATGCTATTTCTATGAGCTAAGAACTATACCAATACCTCTTGGTTTTAGCGCCCTACCAGGCTCCATCAATGTCTGCTCAGGCTGTTAACTTTCTAGTCTCCTCAAGGTGTGTCAGGTTATAACAAAATCTTTCACAACTTTCCATATACGAAAAATAGGTGAGAGAGTAACTCGTCCTCTCTCAATTACTTTTCAAGATGCCCTTGTATTTATGACAACTTCAGAAGATCTCAATTTGGATGGAAAACCGAGGGATTTGAACTCAATTTATCCCGAATATGAGTCCATAGTGCTAACCACTTTACTCTGTGGCATTGCATGGTGTAACTATTGTCGTTTTCCTTGATCCGTTTACAATCTGTGGCATCGAGTGACGCAGACAGTGTCGCTGGTGGGCAAATTTGCTGTGCTGTGTCACCTGACAGATACACAGTACTGCCAGAAACTTGTGACCCACAGTTAATGTTAGAAGATATTTTGTACCCACCTATTCTTAACTCTCCGCTATATGTATGTTATAGTGCCCTGCAACTCCACAATAAAAGTCTTGGTGGATTTCCGATTAACGATACTAAACTGACATTTGTCGGTAAAACATCACATTACCATTGCGGTTATTATGATCTGAATACGGAACAACAGCCGACTGGTAATTCCAGTCATTGTCTTTTGTTCTCCGTTACGGTACGTTTCTCTCTCACTCCTCTGTTGTAGTTAGTGCCTTTCAGTGCTTTTATTTTTGTCCGTTATGGATGTGAAGTATTGAACGCAAGACTGAACGCCACACATTCACGTTTGGTTATTCATTTATTTAATGATAAATAATAAATTTAGAAATTATTAGTTAACACAGTCGAACCTACTAGAAATAAAAATCTTATTGTAAATAAGTTGTGTAGTGTGCTAAGGAAAACATCGGAGAAAAAACTGGTGTATATAATTATCCAGAATGTATCCTTAGATTGCGCATTTTTATGTTATGCGCTCGCAGTATGGAAACAAATTAATGCGAGCTGTATATTTAGATGCGTAGTTAAATAATAATATCTAAATGGTACTGACTCTGGTAACACGAGTTTTCTGTAATTTTGTGCCAAGAGTAATGTAATGAACTAATTAATTCTCATTGTTGGTAATCATTTTGAAGTAGCGTCTTTTCCCGAACATTTGACATAATAAATTACGTATCTCTAGCATCCGCAGTGATATGAAATAATGTGCAGTATCTGTTAAACGCACGTTATGTAATGCGGAGCTGTTCAGTTTGTGCCTGGATACCACAACCGTCATCAGAGAGACATGAACACGACGTTACTGCTGCGGACGTTACTACAAACTCTCATATCAAATCTGTGCATCAGTTAAAGACTTGTAATGTAATACATGCGTATTATGTCATCATTTTTGTTTTGTCAACTATTATCTTGTCCAAAATATTGTTTTATTCAGATAACGTCTCGGTGCGATATCATGCCATGCTTCCGTTACTGCGTCGTTTCATTCTGAACACTGTTTGGTTGGTCAGCCCAGAACACGCCACCTCACGCACCGGATGCTGCGCACGTCGTTTCGTAACACGCGCTTATTTTACCGCCGACAAACAAACACTATTATTATCCGAATATACAACGGCGCAACTTTGACTCTTCACTTTCACTTTAACTAATTTCTAACGAAACACTGGTTAACAATACTTCACGGCTTTCTGCACTGATAAGGTCTATGGTAATAAATGCTGTATAGTTTTAAGCCTATGAACGCGCATGCAGGTTTCCCGTATGTGTGTATCACACCATAGCAAGTAAATTATTAACCAATGAGTAGTTAGTGTCGGTCTCTTCTTCGATACATAACTCGAGTTAAAAAATTTAAAGAGCTGTGGATACAACGTGTACTCGCTACTGCTGTGATTAAAGACTTGTTCAGTTTAGTTTCCAATTTATGGCTCAGTAGCATATTTGTATCTTTATGCGCGACACTTAGCTGTTTCCTGACGACGGTCTAATAATCGGAAAACTGGTTTGTGACAACGTAAGTATTAGGACAGCAATCACAGTCCATTGAAAATGCTTACTGTTACAGACAACGGTAGACCTTTTATCCTGCTTTTATATCTTCTGATTGAATCAGAAGACGACAGAGTTGTGTCATGGGCCGAGAAACTAACAATACTTATCGTTTCTCTCTCACCACCCCCACTCTATTAATCATAATATTGCCGAGCTGAGGTGGCTTGTGTGCCTCAAGAATACAGATAGCCTACCTCAAGTGCGACCACATCGGAGGGGTCCCTGTTGAGGGCCAGACTAACTGGTGATTCCTGAAGATGGACGCATTCTTTTTAGGAGCTGTGGGGGCAAGAGCCTGGATGATTGACTGATTTAGTCTCGTAACTTTAACCAATACTGACTTGAAATGTTGGTACTGCAAACAACTGAAAGCTAGGGGACATTACAGCCGTTATTTTTCTCGAAAGCATGAAGCTCTGCTATATGGTTTAATAATGAAGGCGTTCTCAGTATTCTGGCGGTAAAATAATTTCCCACACGGAACTTCGGCCGGGGACTACTTAAGGGGCTCCGGAACGCCCTATACTTGCAATGTTAAAATAACGCTTATAAATTACATCTTTCCTCACAAAGTATTTGAGGTAGGAAGTTGAACTTTTGACAGATTATTTATTGGAATATGGGCTACAACATAACACAGGGATTTTACAAAATTTTAGTTCAGTTATTAAAGATGATTTTTTTCAATTGTAATGAAAATTCACAACATTTTTTTGCAATTTTTTATTTATATATTAAAAAATATACAGTTTTTTTGGAAAAAGGCTGTGTTAAATTATGTAGAAGGTACTGTGTAACATTTACTGAAAGTTTGAAACAAATATGTTTGGAAGATCCTTAGAAAACATGTAATTAATATGAGAAAATAAAAGTTTTGGGAATCGAGCGACAAAGATTGGATTAACTTTTTAGTGCATTCCAGGTCCATAGGATGGATTATCTTCATCCTCTGCAAACTCCTCCTCCAGCTTCCTCTTGTTCCTCCTCCTGTTTACTCTTGCTTGTATTTCTAGACTCTTTACAGCCCTGTCTGCAGCCCGAAGGCGTTCCTTGTCTAAAGCAAGCATCGCTCGTACCATGTTAGAACCTATCTTCATTCCCATATTTCTAAATACCTTGCACCTTACAATATTGCCATCATTGAAAGTCGCAACAGCATCATACACACCAAAGTGAAGTGTTTCTATTCCAACAAATACAGTCTTGGGGATTCTCGACCATATAACACTATTTACACTTTCATTGGGGTTTTGAGTTTTTCCGTGAATACACTTTTTCAACAGTTCAGGTGCTGCTAAGTCTCTGAAAATAGGTTTTATCACCTCCATTATTGCATGAGGCAGACTATGCTTATGAGTGTACACTTCACCAGTTAGCAATCCTTTGTTATATTTACACCAACTGTCTTCTTCTTTGGGGCACAAGCTATGTTGGGGATTTTCATCGGTGGAAGAAGTATGAAAAAAAAAAGAGCCCAAACAGCCTTCTTCATTTCGTCGACACTTTGTGTATTTTGCCTAATAGCCATTCCATAATAGTTCTGTATTTTGTCAATTACACTGTCAGTTAACCTTCCCTTCCCATCTAACCCTTTACCATCACTGAGTTTTTTGTACGAAGCTTTCAGTCGCCGAAGTCTTGTTCCCATTCGCTTCTGTACGTGTCCAATACACTCAAATTTCTGCACTACAACATCATCACCATAGGGCTTCAGTCCTTGAACATGTTTGAAACTTTTAGAATCACCGTTACCAAGGTAGTTAACATATTGCACTTTATCACACGCCTCAGAACGCTGGAATATACTGGCAACACCAGCCACTTCCATTCCTGCACTACTGCCACTATAGTTAGCTTTGCAATTATTTTCATGTGTACCTTTATATTTCTGTGGACATCAACAATACTTTGATATTACTGCTACATCTAAAACTTTCCCTGTATACAGACTGGTGGCAGATACTACACCATGAAGAGATGTGTGTCCCCGTTTATGCCAGGTACCATCGAACGCTGCAGTCAGATCTCTGTTACCATTATTTTCCATTACTGCCTCTTCCACAGACATCTTCTACTTTAGACCCTATTAATTTATTATAGGTCGAAAACTTGGTTGGGGGATTTGGAAGATTCATGATGCCACAGAAAATTGCACCTGCAGTAGCACCCTTACCAACTAAACGCAAGGAATAAACAAATCTAATGTTGTGTTCGTAGATTTTGCTACCATTTTTTTCAGTTGCAGTTACTGCAACACTGTTCCAAAAGGTGGTCATGTATGAACACTTATCACATTTCAGTTGTATTTCACTAGCAAGTCCTACGTGCTTTATTATGGAGAGTTTCAGACCAACTTCACTACAATGAATACATCTTACACAGTTTGAAAAAATTCCTTTGAGAACCGACATATCAAATATTTCATTCACATCCGATTCGCCCATAAAACATTCATAGTTTTCACTCATTGAACCAAGCTTCTTCTGTGAAGTATTTTCTTTCCCACTTTGACTGCTATGGGCAGGTGTACTTGAGAGGTTAGGATCACTCACTTGGTTATCGTCTTTATTGTTTACAGTAATAACACATACTTTTGGCTTTCCAACATTTCTCCTTTTCTTAAAAGCCTTCAGAGGATTTCTAATAACTTTACTTTTACTCATTATTATACTTCAACAAAACAGAGACTCAAGAAACAGAATTAATTACGAATATTTTCGAGATAACGACAGAGTAAATAAACATGAAACAATCGACAATCACACCAGCGATATATATTGAACCGTCACAGGTTAGCCACAACACATACTTTATCTCACATCACTAAAATGTACCTGATGAACATGGACGTTAATAATAACACCATTTGACAGCAGTTTAACAGCGCCACAGTGGGTCACGCCCATGTAGAACACATTTCAAAAACAATTTAAAAATAGTTGTAGTCTTCGGAATTGAATAAATTATATATCTATTAAAAGGTAATAGTTTGCAGATTCAGAAAAAGCAAAAAAGTAAAAATTGAACTTTTCATGATTTTGAGCCTTTCCGGAGCCCCTTAAGCAGACGTCATCAGGTAAAACAAAACTGCCCGGAGCGTGACTGGAAGATCCCTTAAGCATGTAAGGAGGTTAGAGTATTTGAAAAGGGAAATGGTTAGATTGTAGTTATATGTAGCGGGAATGAGTGAAGTGAGGTGGCTGGAAGGCCATAATTACTGATCATGTGAATACAGCGTTCTAAAAAATAATCAAATAGGCGTAACGCAGGAGTAGGTAAAGTAATGGATGAGAAAATGTAATTGCAAGTTGGTTACTGCCAACAGCATAGTGACTGCATTATCGTAGCTATGGTAGAGACAAAGCCGGAACCCATCATAGTAGTGCAAGTTTATAATATGCCTACTACCTCCGCAGATTGTGAAGAGGTAGAAACAATCTGCGGTGAGTCAAAAGATATCATTCAGATTAATGTAAGTGTAGACTTCCGTGACCGTTATCACTGTCAGTATAATTCTTCGTCGGACATAAGAGGGAAAGGAAGATAAGGAAAAAAAAACTGGGAGTGAAAGCTGTCTGGTAAAATTTTGCTCAACGCTTAATTTAATCATTGCAAACCATTCATATAAGAACCACGAAATAAAATTGTATAAATGGAAGAGACGTGGAGACACAGGATGATTTTAGATACTTGTACATTATGTAATAGTAAGACAGAGACTTTGGAATCAGGTTTTAAACTGCCTAACATTTCCAGAGACAGTTCTTTTACTCTGGCCATAATTCATGAACTAAAGATTAAAACTGAAGAAATTGGAGATGAAACCAGGCTAAGCTGAAAGATGATAATGATGTTTGGTTCGTGGGGCGCTCAACTGCGTGGTTATCAGCTTCCGTACAAATTCCCAACCTTTGCTCAGTCCAAACTCGCCTCTTTTATGAATGATGATGAAATGATGAGAACAACACAAACGCCCTGTCATCTCGAGGCAGGTGAAAATCCCTAACCCCGCCGGGAATCGAACCCGGGACCCCATGCTCGGGAAGTGAAAACGCGACGGCGAGACGAGGGGCTGTGGACTGAACTGGAAGAACGGGAGTTTGACATGATAGACACAGTGGTAAATACGATGTAATGTTTGTGTAGCACCAGCAATTAACCACTTTTTTATATACATTTTTTAATTCCTTAGTAATGTTTCCTTAGATCCAATTTCAGTTCATCTTGCACACATTGAGAACGCAGCATTGACAATGGCCAGTTGCTAGTCTAAAAAATCCCTGTTGGGAATGAATACTAAAGCTCAACTCCAAAGAATAATCACTCTGGGGTCCGGACAGTATTCCCAAAAATCAGTAGCTTCTCATTGTTAACATTGTAATCCTCCGAAAACAGCTATTGGATTGTCTCAGTTCCCGCTTAGAGCTGATTCGAAGCAGACGTTATATTCTAGTAACATTCGCCCTCTAGTATTACGGGTAATTCTAAAATATTTCTTTTTGCTGATGACACTATCTTGGTAGCAAAGGATATTGTGTGCGACATTGGCTCTGTTTCAAATAGTGCAGTTCATGACGTAAGTTCATGGCTTGTAGAGAAAGAAACTAACGCTAAATCACAGTAAGACTCAGTCTTTACAGTTTCTAACACACAGTTCAACAAAACCCGACGTTTAATTTCACAGAACGGGCATATGATTAGTGAAACTGAACAGTTCAAATTTCTAGGTGTTCAGATAGTAAACTGCCGTGGAAAGACCACGTTCAGGGTCTTGTTCAAAGACTTAATGCTACCATTTTTACTATTTGAACGGTATCTGAAGCGAGTGATCGTTCGACACGCAAATTAGTCTACTTTGCTTATTTTCATTCGCTTATGTTGTATGGTATCGTATTCTGGGGTAGCTCTTCTCATTCTAAAAGGATATTTTTGGCTCAGAAACGGACAGTTCGGGCAATAAGTGGTGTCAGTTAGCGAACCTCTTGTCGAATCCTGTTTAGCAGTCTGGGTACGTTGACATTGGCCTCTCAGTAAATGCATATCTTCTTTACTGTCTTTTCTTGTAACAGTATCAGCTTATTCCCAAGAATAAGCAGCTTCCACTCAGTTAGTACTCTGCAGAAATCCAATCTGCGATGAATCGCGCTTCCTTAATTCTTGTGCAGAAAGGTGTATAGTATACTGCTGCAGCCATTTTCAATAAGCTACCACAAGAATTCAAAAATCTTATTAGTAATCCATGCGCTTTCAAATCGAAACTGAGGAGTTTCCTCATGGGTCACTCCTATTCTGTCGAGGAGTTCCTTGAAAAATTAATCCAGTTTTTATGTTATATTGTTTATTGCGTTTACTTATGGCTTGACTTTTTTTGGATTGATAAACATTTTATTTTATCTGTCATTACTTTTCTGTTGTAATTTTATGCACTGACACATGCCATGACCTTGGAGATTTGCTCTCCGATTGGTCCTACGGAACTAGACGCATAAATTAATAAATAAATACAAAAGGTCGAAGTGTAACATTTTCACCGTTTTCTTCAATTTTGAACCGATTAAACTAAAACTATTGATGTTTGTCGAACGTGAAAATGTTCTTATTGTTTGAATAATTGACGAAAACATAGCTTAGACGGACACCGTCCTAAAAGGCCTCGGAAGGCTCAATGGTACCTGCCGATGGGTGTCACAGGATGCGGATATGGAGGTACATGTCGTCAGCACACAGGTCTTCCGACTGTTGTCAGATTTCGTGACCAGAGCCGCTGCTTCTCAGTCAAGTAGCTCCTCAGTTAACCTCACCAGTTCTGAGTGCACCCCACTTTGCCAACGCTCCGCAGACCCGGACGATGACGCATGCAGGTGCTTCAAAATGGTTCAAATGGCTCTGAGCACTGTGGGACTTAACATCTGAGGTCATCAGTCCCCTAGAACTTAGAACTACTTAAACCGAACTAACCTAAGGACACCACACACACCCCTGCCCGAGGCAGGATGCGAACCTGCGACCGTAGCGGTTGCGCGGTTCCAGACTGAAGCGTCTAGAACCGCTCGGCCACAACGGCCGGCATTCAGGTGCTAGCCAAGCCCAACAGCGCTTGACTTGGGTGATCTGACGGGAACCGGTGTTACCACTGCGGCAAGGCCGTTGAACTTAGTCGGAATCAATGTTAAAAGTCGGGCATACAGCCACTATACCAACAAAGACGCTCCATGTTATCGATTGTCCAGGGTACCTACACATTTAAAGTGAAAATGACGCTCATTGTATAGAATGCTGAAGACAATACTTTGAGATGTGAAGCAAATGGACGTAAAAGAATATTTTTATTAACATAAACAACTTTCCCTTATAGCAACTGTTCAAGGTAACGACTATCAGTTTCAATGCATGAATGACAAAAGCGATCAAATTTCAGTCACAGTCTCTCAAATAGCCCAGCTGTCAGTTGTACCACGAGGCAAACAGTTCCTCTTTAGTTTCATTTGGGATTTCATTAGTGAAACCACATTCCTCGATACGTAAAATTCTCTCATCCTTCGGCCGTTTGCTCACAGGATCCCACTTTTGACTGAGGTTTGTAAACCTCATATTACATGAAATATTCATTTCTGACCTCTGATTCCTTATCTAAAAATAATCAGTTTAGAGTCTGTATATGAAGGTTCCCGAAAGAACTGATACCATTGATGACCGTGCAGCTTCTCTAGAATGAAATGGTTATTAAATCGACACCCTAGCTGCAAACAGGAGTTGATATACATCATTGGGGACATGTTGAAAATGTGTGTCCCGACCGGAGTAATGAGTGTGATGGGCAAACATCTATTAGGCGCACTACGAATGTAGTGGTGTGGACATGTTGGGAATGTGGGTCTCACGGAGAGTGTGCAAGGGATAAGTCCCTGCAGGCACAATATTCTCTGTGCCCTCGGTGGCTCAGATGAATAGAGCGTCTGCCAAGTAAGCAGGAGATCCCGGGTTCGAGTTCCGGCCAGGGCACACATTTTCAACATGTCCCCAAGGCTGTGTACCAATGCCTGTTTAGAGATAGGGTGCGATTTAATTATCGTTTCAGTTTAGATTCCTTAACATTCCGAATAATTTTGGCACTACATTATTGGGACATCCCGTTAGTGACAATTGAGAACTGTGCTGCAGGTAACAACATGTGTTACAAGTCGTCGCCTGCGTGCTCATCCTGTTGTTTTTTTCTTTGACAGTATCGGTTATGGGGAAGGAGGCGTTCTTCAACCTGGAGTTCATTGGCCTGTCCTCCCCTGACCTTCCTAAATGGGTAGACGTCTGATAAAAGAAAAGGCCGGGTCAAGGACGAGTGATTTCCCCAAATCGGCCGGTATTTTTCACACATCCGTTGCAAAGAGTCGTGGCTGGAGGTAGCGCCTTTCAGAAGCTCTATAAGCGGAGCTGAAAACGACTGGCTGGAAGGGCCAAATGTTAAATAATTTCGTGGATTGGTTGGCACATCGCGAAATCGAGGAAACGATCGGTAACCCTCCCGGGGGGTCGGAATCGTGGGCTCTCTGGAGTGGACGTGCTGATTCGAGAGCGTTACTGATTTCTGCTTTAGGAGACGTACTGATTCACGAAGTGTTTCTCCTAGTACAGATAGCTGAGAGAATTGACAAGGACGCTTCCAACGCGCGTGTGGGCGCTGTTCAACGGTTTCGGTAGGCAAGTGTTGCCACTTAGCGAGTGTACTCAAGCTTAGCAGACAGAATCCTCATACTATGTTGTGGAGCCAACAAATTACTCTGTCCAGCAACATTAAAGTGACCATCTATCAAAAGCCTGAATAATCACCTTCTGCAGCGTGGTCCGCTGCGAGACGCGCAGGAGGAGAGTCAAAGAGGTTCTGGCAGATACTGACAGGGATGTGGAGCTGTGGCGACTCTAGCGCCGCGGCCAGCTGAGCTAGTTTCAAGGTTGAGGACTCATGGCTCGAACAGCCCGATCGAGGTGGTGTCAAAGAATCTCGATTGGGTTATAATCCGGCGAGTTTAGTGGCCAGAGGAGTAAAGTAACTCATGTTGGTGCTCTTTGAACCACGCACGTATGCTGTGAGCTGTGTGACTCGTTGCATTGTCCCGCTGACAGATGCCATCGTGCGGAGGAAAAACAAACTGCATGGTCCCAAAGGATAGGGAGCATATTTTGTCGATCGATTGTGCTTTCCAGAATTACCAGATAACCCAGGAAATGCTAAGAAAACATCCCTAGACCGTAAAGCTCCCTCCTCCTGCCTTGAACCTTCGCTTTAAGACATTTCACGCCCTACACACCAACGGACATGTGTCCGATGCAGGGTAAAACGTGATTTATCTGGACATACCTCCTGTCGCCAGCAAGTACCGGAACTTCAAGCGCTGATAGAAAGCACCGAAGCTGAAATCGTTATAGGTACAGAAAGCTGGCTGAAGCCAGAGATAAATTCTGCCGAAATTTTTACAAAGGCACAGACGGTGTTTAGAAAGGATAGATTGCATGCAACCGGTGGTGGAGTGTTCGTCGCTGTTAGTAGTAGTTTATCCTGTAGTGAAGTAGAAGTGGATAGTTCCTGTGAATTATTATGGGTGGAGGTTACACTCAACAACCGAGCTAGGTTAATAATTGGCTCCTTTTACCGACCCCCCGACTCAGCAGCATTAGTGGCAGAACAACTGAGAGAAAATTTGGAATACATTTCACATAAATTTTCTCAGCATGTTATGGTCTTAGGTGGAGATTTCAATTTACCAGATATAGACTGGGACACTCAGATGTTTAGGACGGGTGGTAGGGACAGAGCATCGAGTGACATTATACTGAGTGCACTATCCGAAAATTACCTCGAGCAATTAAACAGAGAACCGACTCGTGGAGATAACATCTTGGACCTACTGATAACAAACAGACCCGAACTTTTCGACTCTGTAAGAGCAGAACAGGGAATCAGTGATCATAAGGCCGTTGCAGCATCCCTGAATATGGAAGTTAATAGGAATATAAAAAAAGGGAGGAAGGTTTATCTGTTTAGCAAGAGTAATAGAAGGCAGATTTCAGACTACCTAACAGATCAAAACGAAAATTTCTGTTCAGACACTGACAATGTTGAGTGTTTATGGAAAAAGTTCAAGGCAATCGTAAAATGCGTTTTAGACAGGTACGTGCCGAGCAAAACTGTGAGGGACGGGAAAAACCCACCGTGGTACAACAACAAAGTTAGGAAACTACTGCGAAAGCAAAGAGAGCTTCACTCCAAGTTTAAACGCAGCCAAAACCTCTCAGACAAACAGAAGCTAAACGATGTCAAAGTTAGCGTAAGGAGGGCTATGCGTGAAGCGTTCAGTGAATTCGAAAGTAAAATACTAGGTACCGACTTGACAGAAAATCCTAGGAAGTTCTGGTCTTACGTTAAATCAGTAAGTGGCTCGAAACATCATGTCCAGACACTCCGGGATGATGATGGCATTGAAACAGAGGATGACAAGCGTAAAGCTGAAATACTAAACACCTTTTTCCAAAGCTGTTTCACAGAGGAAGACCGCACTGCAGTTCCTTCTCTAAATCCTCGCACCAACGAAAAAATGGCTGACATTGAAATAAGTGTCCAAGGAATAGAAAAGCAACTGGAATCACTCAACAGAGGAAAGTCCACTGGACCTGACGGGATACCAATTCGATTCTACACAGAGTACGCGAAAGAACTTGCCCCCCTTCTAACAGCCGTGTACCGCAAGTCTCTAGAGGAACGGAAGGTTCCAAATGATTGGGAAAGAGCACAGGTAGTCCCAGTCTTCAAGAAGGGTCGTCGAGCAGATGCGCAAAACTATAGACCTATCTCTCTGACGTCGATCTGTTGTAGAATTTTAGAACATGTCTTTTGCTCGAGTATCATGTCGTTTTTGGAAACTCAGAATCTACTATGTAGGAATCAACATGGATTCCGGAAACAGCGATCGTGTGAAACCCAACTCGCTTTATTTGTTCATGAGACCCAGAAAATATTAGATACAGGCTCCCAGGTAGATGCCATTTTCCTTGACTTCCGGAAGGCGTTCGATACAGTTCCGCACTGTCGCCTGATAAACAAAGTAAGAGCCTACGGAATATCAGACCAGCTGTGTGGCTGGATTGAAGAGTTTTTAGCAAACAGAACACAGCATGTTGTTATCAATGGAGAGACATCTACAGACGTTAAAGTAACCTCTGGCGTGCCACAGGGGAGTGTTATGGGACCATTGCTTTTCACAATATATATAAATGACCTAGTAGATAGTGTCGGAAGTTCCATGCGGCTTTTCGCGGATGATGCTGTAGTATACAGAGAAGTTGCAGCATTAGAAAATTGTAGCGAAATGCAGGAAGATCTGCAGCGGATAGGCACTTGGTGCAGGGAGTGGCAACTGACCCTTAACATAGACAAATGTAATGTATTGCGAATACATAGAAAGAAGGATCCTTTATTGTATGATTATATGATAGCGGAACAAACACTGGTAGCAGATACTTCTGTAAAATATCTGGGAGTATGCGTGCGGAACGATTTGAAGTGGAATGATCATATAAAATTAATTGTTGGTAAGGCGGGTACCAGGTTGAGATTCATTGGGAGAGTCCTTAGAAAATGTAGTCCATCAACAAAGGAGGTGGCTTACAAAACACTCGTTCGACCTATACTTGAGTATTGCTCATCAGTGTGGGATCCGTACCAGATCGGGTTGACGGAGGAGATAGAGAAGATCCAAAGAAGAGCGGCGCGTTTCGTCACAGGGTTATTTGGTAACTGTGATAGCGTTACGGAGATGTTTAACAAACTCAAGTGGCAGACTCTGCAAGAGAGGCGCTCTGCATCGCGGTGTAGCTTGCTCGCCAGGTTTCGAGAGGGTGCGTTTCTGGATGAGGTATCGAATATATTGCTTCCCCCTACTTATACCTCCCGAGGAGATCACGAATGTAAAATTAGAGAGATTAGAGCGCGCACAGAGGCTTTCAGACAGTCGTTCTTCCCGCGAACCATACGCGACTGGAACAGGAAAGGGAGATAATGACAGTGACACGTAAAGTGCCCTCCGCCACACACCGTTGGGTGGCTTGCGGAGTATAAATGTAAATGTAAAAGTGTGCGTCCAGTTTCTGTATTGGCAAGCAAATTCCAGCCTTCGGCGTCGATGAATAGTAGTGCGTGAACTAGGCGCTTGCTGTTGAGGCCAATAAGCAGCCTCATTCACTGAATGGTCATTGAGAAAATATTGTGGTAGCCTCTTGGTTATCTGGGTCTTCACTTGCTCAACAGCTGCACGTCTGTTTGCCCGTACACATCTCCGCAACCATCGTAAATGCCTTTCATGTATTGCCCGTGGTGCGCCATACTTTCCTCGAAGCCGCGCGGGATTAGCCGAGCGGTCTCAGGCACTGCAGTCATGGACTGTGCGGCTGGTCCCGGTGGAGGTTCGAGTCCTACCTCGGGCTTGGGTGTGTGTGTTTGTCCTTAGGATAATTTAGGTTAAGTAGTGTGTAAGCTTAGGGACTGATGACCTTAGCAGTTAAGTCCCATAATATTTCACACAAAACAGCCAGGCCAGTTTCCTCGGAGTCGGTCTTGGATAGCGTCGTTTTGCCATCTACTTCTACATTCATGCTCCGCAAACCACCGTACGCTGCGTGGCGGAGGGTAACCTGTACCACTACTATCATTTCCGTTCCTGTTCCATTCGCAAATAGATCAATAGAAAAAAGACTGTGTATATGCCTCCGTATCCGTGTGAGTCCTACTTCTTCGTATCTTATCTTCCTGGTCCTTACGCGAAATGAATGTTGGTGGAAATAGAATCATTCTGCAGTCAGCCTCATATTCCGGTTCTGCAAATCTTGTCAGTCGTGTTCTTTGAAAAGAACGTCATCTTCCCTCTAGGAATTCCCATTTGAGTTCTCGAACAAACTTCGCCATTCACTGTATCTTTAACCACAGCGTCACGCGAATGGTTTAGAAACTTAGCCGTTTCGGAAATGCTTGCACCCTTGTCCAGAAAGCCGATGATCATGCCCTCTTGGAAGTCAGTTAAATCACTCCGTTTCCAAATTGCGACGACGACTGCACTACTTTTTACGTCCCACTGACAAACTTTGTATAACCTCAACTGCTAGTGCTGCCACCTGTCGTCTACGTGTCATTACTACGTGTCATTACTGCACGCTGACGTCGAACGTAAGGGGCTGTCACATTATTGTTAGTGGACCGTGTAGTCGGGTGGTTGGTGTTTCAGTGAAGTACTTGGAGGAGGTTTCATTGAAGCTAATGAATTACAGGCGTTCCATGGAAATAGGTGTGTGGTGTTTTTGTGTGACTCATTCTTTCCCTGTTGACTTTGAACTGTATTCATGTTTTCTCGCTATGGAGATTACCAGCGGAAGTTTCTAGGAGCCAGCTGGAGGACGCTTGTGAACTGCAAGCGGTGTACATATTCCAGTCCAGTGACCGAATTACTGAATATTTCTGAAAGTGATTGGATAGCTATAGGGCTTTTACCTATTGACTTTGGAGTACTGAGAAGTTTAACCATGTCATGCGGGCCAAAGCGAAGCTGGTGGTTCTTTTTAAAACAGACTGGAGAGTGTGGCAATGCGGATAATTAATACTGGTTTGACAATAAACACTTCCAATTAAACCTGCTGAGTAGTACATTGCGTAATTTGTCTTGCGCGCAGCATACTGCTGAAAGTGCGTGACCTCTACCCACGGCCACGGAAACTCTGAAGAATGGTTGAAAGGAATGTCTCACTTGGGTACGTGCCATCCGTGAGTAGTACGCTAACAATTCGGCTACCCGAACATGCCTCATGAACTAATTGAAAGGTTAAACCTGCCACAAGCTATTCCTCGTTATTTGGGGAATTACTACCAGAGAGTCAGTCTGGCTTCGGTCCTTCTAAAGGGACCACAGACATATGCGTAGCTATTCCGCTTTAGGAAAAATGCGGGGAACAAAATAGATCTCTTTACATGACCTTTATTGACCTCGTTAAGGCATTTGATTCCGTAAAGCCTAAAGCTTTGTGGAACGTTTTAGCTCTGTATTATTTTATACAAATTTATTGCCATCTTTAAATCACTCTACACAATTATGAGAGAAGCTGTCATTGGTAACGACTCTATCGATGAGCCATTCCGTATCAAAACTGGCGATAAGGAAGTATGTGTAAGGGACAAAAGAATATCAGTGTCACAGTCGACCGGGTGACTCTTCAAGTAGTTAACACCTTTCCTTACCTCTCATCAAGTGCAAATATATATTCGGAAATTCAAGGCAGAATTAAGCGTGCTGGGATATCCTTTGCCAGATTAAGATCTCGAGTATTCGACAACCACGATAGCAATGCTGCAACAATGATCCTTGTGAACAAGTCAGTTATATTGCCACTCTGCTTTATGGATTTGAGTCGTGGGATTTTTACAGACAACATCTCAAAAAGCTGGAACAGTATCATCAGCGATGCCTGAGGAGGATTCTGCGCAAAAATGGCAAGATGGACACACAAGTATCAACATCCTTGAAGAGGCATATAGATCCAGAACAGAAGCGAAGGTTTTAAGACGCCAGTTATGATCAGCAAAGCATGTAGTCCGCGCGCCCAGTAATCGCATTCCCAAAGAAGTGTTTCACTCAGAGTTACCAATAGGCCAACGATGTGTGGGAGGTCAAAAAATGGTTCAAATGGTTCTGAGCACTATGGGACTTGACATCTGAGGTCATCAGTCCTCTAGAACTTAGAACTACTTAAACCTAACTAACCCAAGGACATCACACATATCCATGCCCGAGGCAGGATTCGAACCTGCTGTGGGAGGTCAGAGGAAACGATTTAGGATGTAATTAAGACTAATATGAAGATGTGTCACATTAATTTTACAACTGGGAGACTTCAGCACTCTCGTTCAACCTGGAGATTACTAGTCCACCGTGGCGCACTTTTTATGCAAGAAGACGGCTACTGATAAGGAGCAGAGTAGAAGAGAAAAGGAAATGCTGAAACGAAGTGGAAGTTTAGAACCTTCTCCACCTGTCATACTGTCGCAAACTGCGTACCTTTCGCTTTGGACTGTACAGTCGCCTCCGGACTCACAGATGATTGGAAGATAAACCTACTCGACTACGAGCGTTTGCTATGATGATGATGATGATGATGATGATGACGGCGATGGTGATGATGATAGTGGTGGTAGTGATTATGATGATGATGATGACAACTCTTCGTTCCTAATAAACATCAACGACGCCCTCCGACCACCGCTGGACCGGTTTCTGCGAGAGAAACGATTTAGTGGGTAGTTTGGCTTTTCCATCATGGGATGTTAATGTTACGGAGTTCCTAAAGAAAGGGAGAAGCCTTTGAGGAATTAAAGCTTTGAGTCAGTTCCTGAGGCGTGCTCGGGTAGTGCAGTATCTCGGAAGGCAAGTAACAGGCCACAAACCTAGTGCAGCACACATTATCAACATATCGCATTCAGTAAGCATATCACTTCTCTGTAACAGTAGAATAATTTAATCTCAGCTCCGTATAATTGTTTGAAGACCTGATTGTACTAAAAAACGTGAACCATTACAACAAGACGTAAGGTAACATTCGGAACGATATGGCAAACTTAAAAATGGACCACGAATGGATGCTGATACTCAGGACAGAAACCAATGGAAGAACGTTAACTGTGGACTTACAAATCCGATCCGCAATAGTTGACTCCTAAATGAACGGAAAACAAGATGTTAACATCGTGGCGGTTCTTCTGTTTATTGCTTCATGGTTTTGATATAATTTATAAGCGTCCAGCTTCTGAGCGCTCACTTCGCATATACGAGGTATGATCAAAAAATACGGCGAATGACTTGCTGTAGCAGCAACAGCTCACGCTATAACCATTTGATGTAATTTATCCGATAGCGTGATCCGTTGACACAGACAACGTCAAGTTGGAACAAGTTTTGACTTGGCTATGTTCGTCCAGAGACGCTAGAGTGAGGTTGTGTTTACCGTGTCTGTCGCGCATCATGGGTTTCGAACAACGTGTGAATATTAAGTTCTGTTTCAAGTTGCAAAAAAGTGGCGAAGAAATTCATAAAATGTTGAAATTGGTGTATGACGATAATGCTGAAACTGTAAAGACTATTTAAGGATGGTACGAGCGACGTAAAAACGGAAATGAGTTGTTAGAAGACAAGGAACTTTCGGGACATCGATTAACTTCGAAAACAGAAGAATACGTGCAAAAACTGTAAAAATTGTTCTTTCAAAAAGGCAAATAACTATTGGAGAGCTTACCAAAGAAATTAGCATCTCGTATACGAGTACGTGCAAAACATTTCAAGCGATAATTTCCAGATGAAAAAATGGGCTAGTGGCAGTCTTCATGGCGACAACGCGCTGTGTCACATTTCGCTTTTGATTCACGAGTTTTTGACCGGAAAAAGTGATCATGTTTGTCCTGCGTTACTCACCAGTTTCAGCGCTGTGCGACTTCTGGCTCTTCCCAAAAATTAAAACCGTGCTTAAAGGTAATCGTTTCACACCATTCCTGACATTGAGAGGGTCACGATAGAGCGGCCGTACACCTTTCCAAAGGAAGCTCTCCAGAAATGCTACAAATAATGGATTCAACGTTGGGATAAGGGCATCGATAGCCAAGGAAAGTACTTTAAAGGAGATTAAATCAAATGTCACGTAAGCTTGTTGCTTTGTTTCTAATAAAATTATTCACCGTACGAGGTGCATTCAAGTCCTAAGGCCTCCGATTTTTTTCTCCGGACTGGAAAGAGATAGAAACATGCACATTGTTTTAAAATGAGGCGGCGTTCATTGTCAATACGTCCCAGAGATGACAGCACCGTACGGCATATGGAATTTTACCGCCAGCGGCGAGAATGAGAACTGTTTTAAATGCTTAAAATGGCGACGTTTTCCTTACTTGAACAGCGTGCAATCACTCGTTTTCTGAATTTGCGTGGTGTGAAACCAATTGAAATTCATCGACAGTTGAAGGAGACATATGGTGATGGAGTTATGGATGTGTGGAAAGTGCATTCGTGGGTGCGACAGTTTAATGAAGGCAGAACATCGTGTGACAACAAACCGAAACAACCTCGAGCTCGCACAAGCTGGTCTGACGACATGATCGAGAAAGTGGAGAGAATTGTTTTGGGGGATCGCCGAATGACTGTTGAACAGATCGCCTCCAGAGTTGGCATTTCTGTGGGTTCTGTGCACACAATCCTGCATGACGACCTGAAAATGCGAAAAGTGTCATCCAGGTGGGTGCCACAAATGCTGACGGACGACCACATGGCTGCCCGTGTGGTATGTTGCCAAGCAATGTTGACGTGGAACGACAGCATGAATGGGACTTTCTTTTCGTCGGTTGTGACAATGGATGAGACTTGGATGCCATTTTTCAATCCAGAAACAAAGCGCCAGTCAGCTCAATGGAAGCACACAGATTCACCGCCACCAAAAAAATTTCGGGTAACCGCCAGTGCTGAAAAAATGATGGTGTCCATGTTCTGGGACAGCGAGGGCGTAATCCTTACACATTGCGTTGCAAAGGGCACTACGGTAACAGGTGCATCCTACGAAAATGTTTTGAAGAACAAATTCCTTCCTGCACTGCAACAAAAACGTCCGGGAAGGGCTGCGCGTGTGCTGCTTCACCAAGACAACGCACCCGCACAGCGAGCTAACGTTACGCAACAGTTCCTTCGTGATAACAACTTTGAAGTGATTCCTCATGCTCCCTACTCACCTGACCTGGCTCCTAGTGACTTTTGGCTTTTTCCAACAATGAAAGACACTCTCCGTGGCCGCACAGTCACCAGGCGTGCTGCTATTGCCTCAGCGATTTTCCAGTGGTCAAAACAGACTCCTAAAGAAGCCTTCGCCGCTGCCGTGGAATCATGGCGTCAGCGTTGTGAAAAATGTGTACGTCTACAGGGCGATTACGTCGAGAAGTAACGCCAGTTTCATAGATTTCGGGTGGGTAGTTAATTAGAAAAAAAAAATCGGAGACCTTAGAAGTTGAATGCACCTCGTATTTTTGATCACACCACGTAATGTCAATTCTGCTGTTCAGACTCGGTGAACTGTCTATAAAAGGGGGTCAAACGTAAAAGTCCCCGGTTATATCAACGCATCCAGTACATGACGTCTTAGTGAGGCTCTAAATTCGTATCTGACTGCGTATTCTCTCTTACTTCCTATGCTAACGAAAGTTCCGTCGCTCTGGGGGTATAACAGTGCAAAGTGTAGTCCATCACAATCAAGAAATAATCCTCTCCCTGCATCACTCAGTATTCGTTAAATTTAAAGAAAAGCTGCACTGCACTGTAAGTTAGTAAATTAATCATCACATGGTCACTAATACCTTCTTAATACACAAAGAAAAGCCATAAATTGCTTGAGTAAAATAACTTTACCGTAGCTATTATCCTGGTCTGAAGTCAGTGAGGGAAGGATATAGTATGAAAACTGGCATTAAAAAATCATCTTTTAGCTCGGCGACAACTTCTGTTTATTCTGCTCTGTCCGGGCTACTGCTACGTTCCCATCACCGCTCATGCCTGCTCCGTCCAAGTACTCAATCTCTTGGATTGAAGCACTGCGTGCCTGCTCGATACTCCATAAGAAACAGATTTTCAAAACAATTATAAAAAGGATTTTCCCCCGCCGACAGTCACAGTTCCGTCACTCATTAAACATCTTTAACGTAACTTTTCAATGTCACGTATTTAAGTAACACTTTACTTGTGGGGGTAAGAAAACAGATGTTCAGCGGATGTAGTCGGGCTGTTACAACATAACGGTACTGAAGGGTGGAGGTACCAAGTGACCAAATATCACTGATGAACGAAATGGGAAAAAAAGGAGTCTTACTTAATATGGTGCTGGAGAATGTAGTTCGGGATATGAAAACAGAAGTCAAAGGGGTGACGCTAAGTGGAAGAACACAGTTATTGGGACATGAAGACGACATTGCAACCATACAAGAGTAAGAAGAAGAGACCATGAAAACTTTAGAGGACTTAGCAAATGGCGGTAAGACTGGACTGAGAATTAATATGGAGAAGGCTGAAATGATTAAAAGTATTCAGAGAAGCCCCGAATAACGCCCCATTAGACTATGGAACATAGCCAGAGTGGAAAATTTTAAATATTTTGGCACCTGGTTCAACAGGCATGATAACCTAAAACAATAAATTAATCGACGTGTTGTCTATGGATCTGAACTTTATTTCAGTTTGAAGCAGATAATATCGTCAATAAATCTGTCAATTAATATCGAACTTAAAGGCTATAGTGCAGTGATAGTATTAGTGTTGTTATCTGGGACAGAAACCTTTTAAGCGTTACAAAAAGAAGATGAAGAGGACCTGTTGATCTTTGAAAGGGGGAGATGTTTGGACCAACCCGTGAAGAGACCGTCTGGAGGCGAGGAGAATAAGTCTGGCAGAGCACACTATCACGAGTCCAGACACTTGCCAGGTTTATCGGAAAACCTGATGGAAGCCGTGAAGTTGGAAGACCAAGGAAGAGATCGGGTTTCCGTGAGAACGGGATCCAAAGTGCACAAGACTGCATAGGGGGTGAACATGAATAAAACCGACAAACTGCAGGGACCCATTCCCGACTGGAAATGAAGGAAAAAAGGTCCTACGAACATATGTCCGGAAATGGACAGTGTACATGCAACGACCACAAATCGTCCCGGAAAACAGTACAGTGTTCAAAGTAGCCTTTACGGAATGCAGTGCACGCGTTCGCATGTTGCATCATGGACAGCCGCACTCTTTCGCACATTTCGGCCTCTCTCCGAATAGTGTCACAGGGGTCGCGACAAGCTGTTGAAGGTTCTTCACATCAGGAACTAGTTCAGCATACATAACGCTTTTCAGATGGCTCCAGAGGTGATCTACAGGGCTTCCGCGTCGTATACAACGACTAGGGAAGATGTTGCTGAGATGTTAGCGAACTATAATGCAGAAGTGGGGTAGTACTCGGTCATGCAGAAACCACATAACTTGTCGTATTGCCAAATGTATATTCTCAAGCAATCCAGGCAGAGTATTCCGCATGAAGTCCAGGTACATTTCTCCATCGAGGCGTTGTGGAATAATGACCTGTCCAAGTATGTGGCCTCCAAGAATCCCTGCCCACACATTGCTGCTGAACCGATGCTGATGAGGTGTCTCAACTATTTCCCGGGAATTGCCTGTATCCCACAGATGAGGATTGTGCAGACCGATGATGCCAGTTCTGGTAAAGGTGGCTTCGTCGGTAAAGAGAACTGATAACAGAAATCCAATAATTGTGATAGTCCAGTGCAAAAACCATCGGCAAAAGCCTTCCCGTAGAGGGGAATCCGCTGCATCACCTCGCACTCATTGCATTTGATAGGGATACTAGCGGTTATTATGTAGGATACACATAATCGTACTTTTGCTTACACCATGTTGGCGGACCACATGCCTGGAACTTGAATTATACACTCCTGGAAATGGAAAAAAGAATACATTGACACCGGTGTGTCAGACCCACCATACTTGCTCCGGACACTGCGAGAGGGCTGTACAAGCAATGATCACACGCACGGCACAGCTGACACACCAGGAACCGCGGTGTTGGCCGTCGAATGGCGCTAGCTGCGCAGCATTTGTGCACCGCCGTCGTCAGTGTCAGCCAGTTTGCCGTGGCATACGGAGCTCCATCGCAGCCTTTAACACTGGTAGCATGCCGCGACAGCGTGGACGTGAACCGTATGTGCAGTTGACGGACTTTGAGCGAGGGCGTATAGTGGGCATGCGGGAGGCCGGGTGGACGTACCGCCGAATTGCTCAACACGTGGGGCGTGAGGTCTCCACAGTACATCGTTGTCGTCGCCAGTGGTCGGCGGAAGGTGCACGTGCCCGTCGACCTGGGACCGGACCGCAGCGACGCACGGATGCACGCCAAGACCGTAGGATCCTACGCAGTGCCGTAGGGGACCGTACCGCCACTTCCCAGCAAATTAGGGACACTGTTGCTCCTGGGGTATCGGCGAGGACCATTCGCAACCGTCTCCATGAAGCTGGGCTACGGTCCCACACACCGTTAGGCCGTCTTCCGCTCACGCCCCAACATCGTGCAGCCCGCCTCCAGTGTTGTCGCGACAGGCGTGAATGGAGGGACGAATGGAGACGTGTCGTCTTCAGCGATGAGAGTCGCTTCTGCCTTGGTGCCAATGATGGTCGTATGCGTGTTTGGCGCCGTGCAGGTGAGCGCCACAATCAGGACTGCAGACTGCATACGACCGAGGCACACAGGGCCAACACCCGGCATCATGGTGTGGGGAGCGATCTCCTACACTGGCCGTACACCACTGGTGATCGTCGAGGGGACACTGAATAGTGCACGGTACATCCAAACCGTCATCGAACCCATCGTTCTACCATTCCTAGACCGGCAAGGGAACTTGCTGTTCCAACAGGACAATGCACGTCCGCATGTATCCCGTGCCACCCAACGTGCTCTAGAAGGTGTAAGTCAACTACCCTGGCCAGCAAGATCTCCGGATCTGTCCCCCATTGAGCATGTTTGGGACTGGATGAAGCGTCGTCTCACGCGGTCTGCACGTCCAGCACGAACGCTGGTCCAACTGAGGCGCCAGGTGGAAATGGCATGGCAAGCCGTTCCACAGGACTACATCCAGCATCTCTACGATCGTCTCCATGGGAGAATAGCAGCCTGCATTGCTGCGAAAGGTGGATATACACTGTACTAGTGCCGACATTGTGCATGCTCTGTTGCCTGTGTCTACGTGCCTGTGGTTCTGTCAGTGTGATCATGTGATGTATCTGACCCCAGGAATGTGTCAATAAAGTTTCCCCTTCCTGGGACAATGAATTCACGGTGTTCTTATTTCAATTTCCAGGAGTGTATATTCTCAAGCAATCCAGGCAGAGTATTCCGCATGAAGTCCAGGTACATTTCTCCATCGAGGCGTTGTGGAATAATGACCTGTCCAAGTATGTGGCCTCCAAGAATCCCTGCCCACACATTGCTGCTGAACCGATGCTGATGAGGTGTCTCAACTATTTCCCTGGAATTGCCTGTATCCCACAGATGAGGATTATGCTGACCGATGATGCCAGTTCTGGTAAAGGTGGCTTCGTCGGTAAAGAGAACTGATAACAGAAATCCAATAATTGTGATAGTCCAGTGCAAAAACCATCGGCAAAAGCCTTCCCGCAGAGGGGAATCCGCTGTATCACCTCGCACTCATTGCATTTGATAGGGATACTAGCGGTTATTATGTAGGATACACATAATCGTACTTTTGCTTACACCATGTTGGCGGACCACATGCCTGGAACTTGAATTATAGTTCGTCTCAATATCCTATAGAGTCTGGTCCTCCAAATCTGGTGAAAGCGCAGTCCGCTGCCTCTCTGCAGGTTCGCCTGTCTGAAGGGACTCACGATCACACAAACGCCCAAATAAGGTTTGAAATGTGTGATTTGATTTGTGTCTATGAGGGTACTCGTGTCAGTATAGCCGTGCTGGCTCTCAACCGTTTCCATCTGCTTGTCGGTACACAACACATCTCGGCTTATTCCCGACATGTATATCGGAACATCCTGCCGCTTACAGTACGCTGCGTCAATCACATAGCCTCGAGGCCCACGAGGAAGACAGGCTGTGGTGCATATATCACAGCAAGTGACACTGCAGGTTTTACGAATGCCAGCAGCAGTCTCCGGCGTGGAGCGAGGAAATATTTCAGACGAGTTTAAGAATTCTCGATTGTGTGTTTAAATGTATGCAAGTTCTCGACAGCACACAACAAAATTGAGACCTTCAGTGTGTACCTCTTCTCTTAAATGTTGCACAGAGCCGAGTGATCGATAAGTGTGGCGGACAAGACGACTAGTGTGACGTCACAAGTTCGTTGCAGAACCTGTGTATCTCGCTGGCCCCGCAAAGCCTGTGGGGCCAACACAGTAGGAACACACGGCACGTGGTCATAGGAACTTTCTTTCGTCAGCGCCACCTACCGCGACAACGATGCATTTCCGGATACATGTTCATAGGACCTTTTTTCCTCCATTTACAGTCAGGAATCAGTCGCTACAGTTTGTCGGTTTTATTAATGTTCACCCTATATGCGGAGCGACATTGTCAGTTTCCGTGATCTCCAATAAGTGTATATGTGAGTCAGAGTTGATGTAGGGCAGTTTCTGCTAGAGCCCTTCAGTAACAGTGCTCCTCCATTACGCCGGCCAGCAGACGGCCAGCGTCGAGGCAACGGTGCGGCTGTAGCAAAAAGTTAGTGGCGCCGGCGCTGGGTCAAGGCGCCAGTGGGGTAGCCCACCGGCCACAGCCGGCCGCCGCAAGCAGGGCACAGCCGGAGCGCCGACCGCATTCCCCGCCTGCGCCTGCGCCCCAGTTCTGCCGCTGCGCGCGACAGGCTTGGCGAAGCAGGGTAAATATTGTCTCTGGAAAAAAAAAGAGAGACAAATTCTGCTGTCGCTTTTTGTTCAGTCCGCTGCTCTGGTTTTAATATCGGAGCTGTTTACAGGGGACTTCTGAGCGTGTCAAATGGAAATTTCCCTGTGACGTAAGCGTGTGTGTGGTTTCGTACCTACATATAAAATCGAAATGAAACAGAAGTTAGACATTTCTCAACGTGAAAGCTAGGCAACGGAATATTAGTACTCTGACTATGAAGGTGTGCTTTATCACAAGCCCTTTAGCAGCAAGAATCATACACGTAAAATTGTTCAGTCCAGGAAATCAATGTTATTGCTATCTAAACAATCAAAATGAATGAAAAAAACTGCGCCTGACAATATTTAACCTTTTGATGGTGAAAGAACAAGTTATTGAGTTCCACAAATGACAGGGCATCTCCTTGTCATCGTAGTGCATTACCCGAAATGAAACCCGACTATTCAAATGTCTTCCGTGCCAGTTTTAATATGCTCTCAGTGTTCGTCTCACCTGCAATCATTATAACTACAAAACTGGTACCATGCGACCGCCTTCTGAAATAAAGCGTCGTGCCGTGCATGTTTGTACTGGGGCATGTAATGAACACTTCAATTCTACCCTCCAGCTACACGCACCACAATGTCTCGAAATGAACTGAAATAAAAAAGGCGAGACGTGTAGCCATTTAAGATGTTTCAAAAGGGATAAACCTTTTTGGCCGAAAGGTAAACGAGATTGTCAATGAAAACTGTTGTAGGCTGCAGGTTTTACTTGCAATCTATACAGGGTGAATCACCTAAAACTTGAACCGCAAATACTTTTGTGCATACATACACTTTTTTTGATGGCAAAATGCCTATTAATTTAAGAAAAACTAAAAGTATTTTAAATTGGGATGTCGGTGGTGTTTGTTTGCAGGATTCTAGTGCGAGTCGTGCACGAGATATCGAATTTGGAACAACACTGTACAATATCTGTGGTAGCACACACTGAAGAACAACACAGGTACATACACTAGTTATATCGATTCTGACCATTTCTGTTCAAAATGGCCACCGGCAGCAGCAATACACGCTTCCAGACTCGTATGGAAGGACGGCTGCCCACGTGCTGCGCCCCAGCGGAGATGTCCCAGCAGGCTGCAGTGATAACTCGTTGCGTGTCATCGGGTGTAGTTGGTGTCCTTTTAGTTAGCGTCTTTCAGCTTTCCCCACAGAGAAAAACTCCACAGAAGTGAAATCTGGGGAACGGGTCCTCTGTGTCCAATCACATGATTTGGAAACAATTCGTGAAGACGTGCGACTGCGCCGTAGTTAACGTGAGGATCAACTGCAACAGCAGCAAGAACATTAATTTCCCCCTCTTATGTCGTCACTTGTTTCTGCCTGACGCATACGGGTGTTATTCTTTCATGTGGACATAAAAGTTGTGAAACAGATGAAATAAAGGAAAAGGCAAGAAAGTGTAGTTACCAGTCGAATATCCAAAATGCAATAAACTGTGCTCTTCAGTTCAGTTTAGTAGCTCCCTGCTATATTAGCAGGTCGTTTGCGTTCCCATTTCCTGCGATCCATTGCTTCCTTCTTAGTTGCTCTATGTGCTGACGTCCATCACATCACCGAGGATCTGAAATCATCCTCCCTCATCTCCTCTTTTCTTCCATATATCCTTTTAAGACTGTTTATATAATCCCTCCTCATTTCTTAATATACCTCCAATCCAGTTTCGTTTCGTTCTTTTTATTACAACCAGTGTCTGCCCCGATAGCTGATTGGTCAGCGTGACAGACCGCCGTCCTACGGGCCCGAGTTCGATTCCCGGCTGGGTTGGGGATTTTCTCCGCTCAGGGACTGGGTGTTGTCTTCATCATCATTTCATCCCCATCCGGTGCGCAGGTCGCCCAATGTGGCGCCGTATGTAATAATACCTGCACCAAGGCGGCCGGACCTGTCCCGCAAGGGGCCTCCCGTTCAATGACGCCAAACGCTCATTTCCATTACAACCAGTAATTGTCTTTGCTGTTCTACTCTTCTAAGTATCTCCCCATTTTTCAGTGTATCCACCCAACTTATTCTTTCCACCATCCGTCATGTCCACATTTCAAAAGCCTCCAGCCTTTCTCTGTCTTTCTTCCTCAGCGTCCACGTTTCAACATCATACCTGAGGACAGTCCAAACAAAGGATTTTATTAGCCTTTTTCTCAAATCTATGTCCATATTGCTGCAGAAAATTCTCCTTTTCTTATAAAATGCCTCTTTAGCCATTGCTATTCTGGTGTTAATTTTTGTGCAGCTCTTTCAGTCGATTTATATTCTGTTTCCAAGGTACTGAAACGTTTGCACAAGCTCTCATACTTCTCCATTCGGCTTTATCTTTCCTTTTTCTTTTCTCCTAGTGCCATTTCTTTTGTTTTCTTTGTATTGATTTTCATTTGATAAATTTTTCCTTTAGCTTCAGTGGCATCCGCTATATCCAATAATTCTTCTTCAAATGGTTCAAATGGCTCTGAGCACTACGGGACTTAACTTCTGAGGTCATCAGTCCCCTAGAACTTAGAACTATTTAAACCTAACTAACCTAAGGACATCACACACATCCATGCCCGAAGTAGGATCCGAACCTGCGACCGTAGCGGTCGCGCGGTTCCAGACTGAAGCGCCTAGAACCGCTCGGCCACACCGGCCGGCAATTCTTCTTCACCTGTTCCTAGGAGAACAATGTCGTCTGCAAACCTTAAACACCATTTTCTTCTTCCTACAATTTTACGCCCTTGTCGTTCAGCGGGCAGCGATCAGTCGTATTTTCTAAGTGCAGATTGAAACGGGTAAGAGACAAACAGCAGCCTCGTCTTACTCTTTTTCCTAGCTCTGTCCAATTGGTACTTTCTGCTCTCCCTTTAATTGATGCTTTTTGATTTAAATACCAGGGCGTGCTGAACGGTAATGCCTCCTAATTTTTTATGTGAAAACTCTTATAAAGATTTTTAAATAAAACAATCGTTATTAACATTCTATGTCTTTATTGTTCAGGTGTGCTTATTTATTTCTCAATATAGTCATCCTGGCGATGAACACATTTCCGCCAAAGAGAGACCAGTGTGTTCATACCGTCACAGTGGAATGTTTCACTTTGTTGACGGAGCCACAACGTCACCTCTGCTTTCACCGCTTCGTCACTATCAAAGTGGAGTCCTTGAAGGGGTTCCGTAAGTTTTGCGAAATGCATGAAAATCGGATGGGGCCAAGTCAGGGCTGTATGGAGGGTGATCAATGGCAATGAACTCAGGGCGTCAGGTTGCTCAGTTCTCACAGCACTCATGTGTAATGTGGCACTGTCATGGTGAGGGAAGAGGTGTACCACGTGTGAACGAACTCTTCGAGTTAGAAACTCGTTAACAGCACGCTGTTTCTCACGCACCGTCGTAGTTACGTTACACACCGCTATGTTACACGCTACCATTCGGAGCCCTCTTGCTGAGGGCTGCAAGTATGTAAACATCAAGAATAAAGATGTACTCGTAGAATGTTAATAATATTTGTTTTATCTAAAAAGCTCTTAGAGTTTTCACATACAAAATTCGGAGGCACTACTTTTGAGCACGCACTCGTCTAATGAGCTTATAAATTATCTCGCATTCCAGTCTACTCTCTTTTTCCCTGATTGTAGTTGCAAATTACCCCAAGCCACATCATCAAAGGCCTTTTCTGGGTCTGTAAAACACGTACATCAGTCGCTTTCCTTTTCAATAGAATTCTCTCCAAAACTGGCGACAGTCCTATTGCCTCTATTGTGTCTGCATTCCGTCTATAACCAAATTGGTCTTCAGCTTCGTTGGGGGGGGGGGGGGGGGGGGTGAGGAGGGGGGATGGGGAGGGAGTGACGTATAGCCATACAAGAAGTCATGGTAGTTTTATTATATATTTTTAGTTTTATTTCATTATATAAATGAAATAGCACAATTGGCTGCATTTTAGGTATTCGACTGGTGAATTATACACTTTACCTTTTCTTTTGAAATCATCTATCTACCACTTTTATGTCTACGTGAAGAAATAATACCTGTGTGCAGCATCTGTATATGTTGAGTCCATCGACTTTGTATATCTGTGTATACCTCAGCATAAGGTCTTTGCAATAGCTGTTTCATTGTCGTTTGCCCGCATTAAACTTTGTGTGCCCAGACCGTGCATGGTGAATGCGATGGGATGCGAAAGGTGCGTAGTTTTAAAAACTATGACGTGCACCCGTGGTGACGGAGCTAATGTTTTCAATTTTATGACATTTAAGACACCTGCGCTCATCGGCACTTTAACGGTGGACGCAGTTTAAATGTACTCAGGTACAGAAACTTGTATACATCCTTTTACCATTATCCTCATCTATAAATTCCTAATACACCCCATCCTTCCACCTACGCCAACATTTCCTGGATATCCGAATCCGCTAAATTCTAATAGTGTCTTGAAACCTCAGAAAGACATGCACTCTACCTCGGCTTCCACATCCGATTACCTTCCCCAACTCCTTCTTCCCTTCCTAGAGCAAGTTCCAATCCAATGCACTAATCGCTAAACCCCATCCTGGCACCCAATATCCCAACTATTAATAACCAACCTAGGCCTAGGTACCCTGCAGCGCCCCTACAGCCACATTCCACCTTCAGTGCACTTTCGTGGTTCACCCATCGTCTTCCCAACGGAATGTCAATTCCGTCCCGAGATATACCGCTCTCTCCAACCCTACCCACAACGCTCCACTTCACACCGTCCTTCCATTTTTCTCCCTCCTCCTTCCACCACTGTACTGACTTTTAGTCGCTGCCCGTGGTTCCACAGCGTCCCATTGACATACTTATCATTCCACCTCCGTTACGGCCATAATCGTTTTCATGCATCACCAAAACAACACAGCATCATTCACATTATCTTCAGCGATTACATTGTATTTGTAATATAAAATCATCCATAAAGTTCTAAAAATTATCAATATTGTCCATTAATGTGTTTTTTTTAAACTTCATCTAAATATTGTCCACAAATGTGCTTTTTTTTAAAAAGATATTTATTGTCATCTGTTTTTATGTATTTTAAAACATCTTTCCAAATTAGGCAACCTTTGGCTGAAGAGTAGTTTTATCTGCTGCTAGCCCGCCCCTTCATGGAGAATTGAAATTACGATAAAGAAAAAGAGGGGACATGACATAATGGGCCATCAACGATTTTTTTGTAATGTAAGGTATATCTTTCCTAGCATATCACAGGATATGATCTGCTTTTATCTTAAATTCGTAAGTGATTGCTAGTACAACGAACGTATGGTGCTTCCGTTTTATGGTGTAAGACCAAAACTCCAAAATCGGAAAACAGACAGCTGTAGATGGCATAAAATCATTTAAACAACTCATCACAGCCACGGACCCAGTCTCATTGAGGACCACCGAGTACAAAAATTTGTTAACTACAAAATCTCCCATCAGGACATGTGGAAGGCCGTGAGGTCTCTTTCACCAACAGATTAACGAAAGCACCAGAATTGTTCTACGATCGATTGGCTTTTCTACTACAAACCTACACTTGCTTACAAAGAGCATCCAATCTGTGGCGTCGTCGGAAGAGCGTGGAGTCAAAGCAACAGAAGATAGTCGCTGCAAGCCGAATCGCCGAATTAGCGACACCAGCGTAGTCACGCTCAGAATTGTTCCTCTACGCCACCGCAACGGCTCTTCAACTGACGGTCGAGCGCAGGACCGGTCAGCCCATTCCGCGATCATCGACTGAAGACCTGGCCAGGCGTAGCGCTCTGGCGGCGCGGTGCGTGGAGCAGCGGTTGGCAGTGGCTTTCAGTGGCCAGGGACGCCACACAGGAAGCGGTTCCCAGTGAGCGGCTGGTTGCGGTACACGGAAAAAAATGAGTCTTCCAAATATCTTGCTGTAAAAAATACTGAATTTAAACGAAACAAAGCTACTTAAACTCCTGGCGTTAATTTTTCGGCAGAGATTCTCCTTTTCTTAAAAAAAATTTAAAACCGCTTCTTTCGGTTTTGTGAGTTTTCTACATTGTAAAATACTTCTCATTCGATTCAGCGGAAAAATAATTGGCACAAAAGTTGATTTTTGCTTGTCTTATAATTTCACATTATAGCTTGATGATGAAATGTTTGTTTTGTCGATATTGGTCATAGTTACTGTGATACCTATTTTCCAGTTACTATGTACACTCCTGGAAATGGAAAAAAGAACACATTGACACCGGTGTATCAGACCCACCATACTTGCTCCGGACACTGCGAGAGGGCTGTACAAGCAATGATCACACGCACGGCACAGCGGACACACCAGGAACCGCGGTGTTGGCCGTCGAATGGCGCTAGCTGCGCAGCATTTGTGCACCGCCGCCGTCAGTGTCAGCCAGTTTGCCGTGGCATAAGGAGCTCCATCGCAGTCTTTAACACTGGTAGCATGCCGCGACAGCGTGGACGTGAACCGTATGTGCAGTTGACGGACTTTGAGCGAGGGCGTATAGTGGGCATGCGGGAGGCCGGGTGGACGTACCGCCGAATTGCTCAACACGTGGGGCGTGAGGTCTCCACAGTACATCGATGTTGTCGCCAGTGGTCGGCGGAAGGTGCACGTGCCCGTCGACCTGGGACCGGACCGCAGCGACGCACGGATGCACGCCAAGACCGTAGGATCCTACGCAGTGCCGTAGGGGACCGCACTGCCACTTCCCAGCAAATTAGGGACACTGTTGCTCCTGGGGTATCGGCGAGGACCATTCGCAACCGTCTCCATGAAGCTGGGCTACGGTCCCGCACACCGTTAGGCCGTCTTCCGCTCACGCCCCAACATCGTGCAGCCCGCCTCCAGTGGTGTGGCGACAGGTGTGAATGGAGGGACGAATGGAGACGTGTCGTCTTCAGCGATGAGAGTCGCTTCTGCCTTGGTGCCAATGATGGTCGTATGCGTGTTTGGCGCCGTGCAGGTGAGCGCCACAATCAGGACTGCATGCGACCGAGGCACACAGGGCCAACACCCGGCATCATGGTGTGGGGAGCGATCTCCTACACTGGCCGTACACCACTGGTGATCGTCGAGGGGATACTGAATAGTGCGCGGTACATCCAAACCGTCATCGAACCCATCGTTCTACCATTCCTAGACTGGCAAGGGAACTTGCTGTTCCAACAGGACAATGCACGTCCGCATGTATCCCGTGCCACCCAACGTGCTCTAGAAGGTGTAAGTCAACTACCCTGGCCAGCAAGATCTCCGGATCTGTCCCCCATTGAGCATGTTTGGGACTGGATGAAGCGTCGTCTCACGCGGTCTGCACGTCCAGCACGAACGCTGATCCAACTGAGGCGCCAGGTGGAAATGGCATGGCAAGTCGTTCCACAGGACTACATCCAGCATCTCTACGATCGTCTCCATGGGAGAATAGCAGCCTGCATTGCTGCGAAAGGTGGATATACACTGTACTAGTGCCGACAATGTGCATGCTCTGTTGCCTGTGTCTATGTGCCTGTGGTTCTGTCAGTGTGATCATGTGATGTATCTGACCCCAGGAATGTGTCAATAAAGTTTCCCCTTCCTGGGACAATGAATTCACGGTGTTCTTATTTCAATTTCCAGGAGTGTATTTCCTAAATCTGATTAAAGAAGTTTTCGGGAAGAATTCATGAAATTCGGAATTAGCCGTAATACTAAAGTAAGAAAATTCAAAATAGTTTGAAGATTACAGTAGTTTATTTACAATTTATTTTGTTGTAGATGGTGTTTTTCCACATACCTGGCAAATACGAACAAAAGTAGAATAGTTGTATTTTAACTTCAAGCAGAACACTCCACTGTTTTCAGGACAGTAAAGCAAGTTTGCATTAAAATTCGGAATGTTTTGCAAAACTACATAAGAAAATATCTGAACTGTGTCAACACTTACGAAGCTGAGCCTGTCGTAGACACAGAGGCATTCTCTCCAGCATCTCACAACGCTGTTAACTGCAGAGCTATCTATGTTGCAATTTCAGTAAAGCACAGTTTCGTAGACTACTACAGTATTACATTTGAATAAATGAATACCTTTAAAGGGAAGAGAACCAAGCCACATCTCTGCTAAACTGCATGCAAGATCTAATTTCTTTTTTTAGTGTATCCAGACATAATTCTACATCTACATGTATACTCTGCAAATCGCTGTGAGGTGCGTGGTAGTGGGTAAGTCCTATTGTACCAGTTATTAGGGTTTCTTCTAATTATATTCCCGTATGTAATGCACGAAAAATGACTGTTTAAATGCGTCTGTGCATGCTGTAATTTGTCTAACCTTGTCCACACTATCCACATCAGAAGGGGTTGTAGCATATTTCTAGTCGTAATTTAAACCCGGTTCTTGAAACTTTGTAAGTAGGCTATCTTCCAGTATCTACCAGTTCAGTTCTTTCAGCACCTGAGAGACATTCACCCGCGAGTCAAACGAACCTATGACCATCCTTGCTGCCCTTCTCTGCATGTGTTCAATATCCCCTGTTAGTCTTGTTTGGTATGGGTTCCACGTATTTGAGCAATATTGTAGTATGAGTCTCAGACGGGTGTTATTAATCAAGGAAAACCTCCAGTTGGGAAACGGGGTCAAAATTAATTGGTTACTGTCGGGTTGCAATTTAAAATTTCTTTATTGATTACTTCAACCATTAAAAGTCATTTCTTTATCACTTGACCAGGAAGAGATCCAAAAAAAGCTAGTAGGCATCAGTGCCTTTTCAAAACAATTTACTTTACAGTTAACGGCCAAGTCATTTTACTTAAAACCGACTTTGATAAAACATTTGATACCAAATCAAAATTTTCCAAGTAATGAAATTAAAAACTTTACTTTACCGTTAATAGCCAAGCCATTTTACTTAAAACAGACTTTGATAAAGCATTTAATAACAAAATTAAAACTTTCCAAGTAATGAAACAAAAAAAACCACCAATTTGCATACAATTTCTCTACCGAACAAGTAGGGAGCCAACTTCTTTTATACTTTGACACAACAAGATGTTAAATTACAAGGGCTCGCTAACAGGGAGGCAGAACTAGCATTTTCAAGGGATGCCAAGTAGATTAAAACAATCAGAGTAAATATACAGTCATTCACCTTTTACAATAACTAACAATTTTAAAGCCACGTATTTTAAAAACGCACCAATGAAAGGCAAACTTAACCTTTTTAAGCAGTGGCCAAAAAACAATCAGAGTAAAATACAACCATTTAACATTTTACAATAACTAAAAACTTTAATACCATGTCCTGCCACCAAAATGTCCTGGGATAGAAATAATTAACCGACGGGTTGTAAGGGCGGCCACAATTGTCTCAGGCTAGAAGCGGACTAACAGACCCACAACGCCTCACATTCAGCAATCACATCGACCTCACGCGAGGCCAGGGGAGGAGGAGGAATCAAATCAGGAACCATAATCCCTGCCCAAAAATACACTTCCTCCCAGGCAGTACTAATAAGAAGCCAAAAGATCACTGTCTATAATTACACTGGCGACAGGGACAGGAAATCCGAACGCAGGAGGCCACAAGGCAGAAAAGACGCTGGTTGCACAAACCAAAATTCTTCAATTAACATCTAAACCTTAAACGAACTTAACTTGCAGTTTATCAGAGAAATAGCCGGTGAACTCCGATGCAGAGGTTCCTCACACTCGACCGTGTACACGTCGCCAGCGTACCCAACTGGGCACAGTCACGCAGCCACGCGCTCTGTCACCGGAGACCTAGTCTTCTTGCACCCACGGCGGCGAAATACCACTCCTCAGGTTAGGCGAGTTATTAGTCCATCATTCCCGCCTCCAGACGGAAAATTTAAAGACATCCGTTGCCGCTCCCACCAAGTAGTGACTCGGAACCACAGCCGTGGCCCCAGGGTGCTCACAGCAAGAACTTACAGCCTTGTCCCGTCAACTCGTCCCACTCGTCTCGCACCGCCAGGATAGACCACGCGGCTTCCCGGAACAACAGCCAACTCTCCACCGCCACGCCACGCCGCGGTCTCCTCGCGCGACATTCTCTAATTCCCGATTTTAAAAACCGACCGACCGACTCGTCACCGCTAGGCAACCAACCGGCCACCCCCCCCCCCCCCCCCCAGAGATCTTATTCCATTACACAAGGCTAACAGGAAGCAACGATTCGAAGGTCAATAAGACCAGACACGCCGCCAGAGGGGAATCTCAACAGAATCGTACGCAGCATAACGATAAATATGAAAGAATCAATTAACGATGGAATGGAAGGACTCAGAACAATCTTTACAGCGCGATATATGTTGAGAGCCGACACACGGCTCAGAGTCAGATGAGTGTTTTGCAAGCAATCGCTTTGTAGACTGACTGCACTTCCCCACTACTCTACACATAAACTGAAGTCCAATGCTTGCCCTGCCTTCCCCGTGACTGGGTCTATGTGATCGTTCCATTTCATCCCTACAAAGCGTTACAACTAGGTATCTGTACCAGTTGGCTGATTCAAAATGTGACACGCATGGCCATATTGGTGTATCACCCGGCGTGATGCTATGGGGTGCCATAGGTTACACGTCTCGGTCACCTCTTGTTCGCATTGACGGCACTTTGAGCAGTGGACGTTACATTTCACATGTATTACGATCCGTGGCTCTACCCTTTATTCGATCCCTGCGAAACCCTACAGTTCAGCAGGATAATGCACGACCGCATGTTGCATGTCCTGTACGGGCCTTTCTGGATACAGAAAATGTTCGACTGCTGCCCTGGCCAGCACATTCTCCAGATCTCTCACAAATTGAAAACGTCTGGTCAATGGTGACCGAGCAACTGGCTCGTCACAATACGCCAGTCACTACTCTTGATGAACTGTGGTATCGTGTTGAAGCTGCATACGCAGCTTCTTTCAGACAGTACTTCACAACATATAATTGCATGATTTGCAGAAATACGAGGTTGCTATTAATATTGCTCGAACAGTCCAGGCGTGTACTACCGGTCCATAGTGTCCAACGGGCACTACGGACACTATGGACACTATGGACCGGCAGTACACCCGTGGACTGTTCGAGCAAGAAATACGCCGACAGAAACTGAAGAATCACGCTATTAATATTGTCCAAAAGGCCATAAATGCACAGAAAGAATATACATATCATTCACATAGAGACTTTGAGGTAAGATTACCGCATGCACAGAGGCATTCAGACAATGATTCTGCCCGTGCTCCATACGTATATGAAACCCTAATATTTGGTACAATGGGACGTACCGTCTGCCATGCACCTCACGGTGGTTTGCAGAGCATAGCTGTAGATGTAGTTGTAGATGTAAATCTCAACACACTTCCTGAGGTATACCTGAAGTTAAGTCAACACCTGTTGATGACACTCCATCCAAGATAGCTTTCTGAATCCTCGCTAACAAAAACTTCTCAGTCCAGTCACAAATTTCACTTGATACCCCACATGATCGTACTTTTGATAAGAAGCGTAGGTGTGGTACTGAGTCAAACGCTTTTTGAAACGCGAGAAATACTACGTCTACCACCCGACTGCCTTTATTTATGGCTTTCAGGACGTGTGAGAAAACTGCGAGTTAGGCCTCACATGATCCGTGTTTTCGAAACCCATACTGGTTGGCATGGCGGAGGCCATTCTCTTCTAGATACCGCATTACGTTTGAGCTCAGAATGTGTTCTAAGATACTACAAAAAATTTATGTGGAGGATATTGGACGGCGGTTTTGTGGACCACTTCTCCTACCCTTTTTGTAGATGGATGTGACCTATGCTTTCTTCGAACTACTGGGCACGGCCTGTTCGAGAGATCTACGACGGATTACAGTTAACAGAAGGACTAACT
This sequence comes from Schistocerca cancellata, assembly GCF_023864275.1. Lineage (NCBI taxonomy): Eukaryota > Metazoa > Arthropoda > Insecta > Orthoptera > Acrididae > Schistocerca > Schistocerca cancellata. The sequence continues at coordinate 248,168,233 of NC_064628.1, read as the reverse complement.
CAGCCACAGTAAAGAATTTGATAGGGATTCCATGAGGTCCTGAGGCTTTGTTCGATTTTAACGTGTAGATAAACTCTTTACTGACTGCAAATGTTCAGCATATAATTTCTAATAAGATACGGGGCATTGCTTTAAATTCGTTTACACTAAAAGTATGGAGAAGAACATCTTCGGTTGTTAGTGTTAGAAACAAGCATGAAAATAAATAGTTTTGACATCAGAAATACCATGTGAGGCTAGACAATTAATTTTCGTTTGAATGAGATACATAAATGACTTATATGAAACTCTATTTCGTGCGTGTTGCTTCTTGTTTTGTCTGTATGACTGTTTAATACTTGCAGTAATATCTTTCACATGCTTCAAGATGTAATACACACTGATTTCTGGTAATTAAAATTGTAGTGTACTTTATTTTATGTAGTATTGCATGTCTGAAAATGAGAAGTTTAGCAAAAATATTTATCAATTTGAAGCGTGCTTCAGCCTTCTTCTAAACGTTCTTTAATCTGCATTACCTCTGTTGAATAAGAAGTTGTACTTCCTCATCGGTTCTATAAGCTTTTCTGTTTGCATGATTTCCACTGAGTGCACTACACGCTCACCGATACGACAGATGTGCCTCCGGCTGCTGGCTCAGGCGACACTGTGAGAACACAGCCTAAAATGCGGCTGCAGGCGCTCACAGCCTCTGACCGCGGCGGCGAATCTGCATTCTGAAATAGACTGGCGCTGCCCGCGGCGGCTGCTCTGTTGCCGCGGCGGCAATACCGCCCTTTGTGTGACCGACACGATGCAATAAGCAAGTATTTCAACGACTCAGCCTGCCCGCCGCGGCTCAAGGTCGCATTGCCTTCTAGCACTCCAGCTGGGTGATCAATGTACATTACTGGTCACTAAAATTGCTACACCAAGAAGAAATGCAGATGATAAACGGGTATTCATTGGACCAATATATTATACTAGAACTAGAACATTTTCACGCAATTTGGGTGCATAGATCCTGCGAAATCAGTACCCAGAACAACCACCTCTGGCCATAATAACGGCCTTGATACGCCTGGGAATAGAGTCAAACAGTGCTTGGATGGCGTGTATAGGTACAGCTGCCTATGCAGCTTCAACACGATACCACAGTTCATTAAGAGTAGTGACTGGCGTATTGTGACGAGCCAGTTGCTCGGCCACCATTGACCAGACGTTTTCAATTGGTGAGAGATCTGGAGAACGTGCTGGCCAGGGCAGCAATCGAACATTTTCTGTATCCAGAAAGGCCCGTACAGGACCTGCAACATGCGGTCGTGCATTATCCTGTTGAACTGTAGGGTTTCGCAGGGCTCGAATAATGGGTAGAGCCATGGATCGTAACACATGTGAAATGTAACGTCCACTGCTCAAAGTGTCGTCAATGCGAACAAGAGGTGACCGAGACGTGTAACCTATGGCACCCCATAGCATCACGCCGGGTGATACACCAATATGGCCATGACGAATACACGCTTCCAATGTGTGTTCACCGCGATGTCGCCAAACACGGATGCGACTATCTTGATGCTGTAAACAGTACCTGGATTCATCCGAAAAAATGACGTTTTGCCATTCGTGCACCTAGGTTCGTCGTTGAGTACACCATCGCAAGCGCTACGGTCTGTGATGCAGCGTCAAGGGTAGCCGCAGCCACGGTCTCCGAGCTGATAGTCCATGCTGCTGCAAACGTCGTCGAACTGTTCGTGCAGATGGTTGTTGTCTTGCAAACGTACTCATCTGTTGACTCAGGGATCGAGACGTGGCTGCACGATCCGTTACAGCCATGAAGATAAGATGCCTGTCATCTCGACTGCTAGTGATACGAAGCCGTTGGGATCCAGCAGGGCTTTCCGTATTACCCTCCTGAACCCACCGATTCCATATTCTGCTAACAGTCATTCGATCTCGACGAACGCGAGCAGCAATGTCGCGATAGGATAAACCGCAATCGCGATAGGCTACAATCCGACCTTTATCAAAGTCGGAAACGTGAAGGTACGCATGTCTCCTCCTTACATGAGGCATCAGAACAACGTTTCACCAGGCAACGCCGGTCAACTGCTGTTTGTGTATGAGAAATCGGTTGGATTGGTTCAAATGGCTCTGACCACTATGCGACTTAACTTCTGAGGTCATCAGTCGCCTAGAACTTAGAACTAATTAAACCTAACTAACCTAAGGACAACACACACATCCATGCCCGAGGCAAGATTCGAACCTGCGAGCGTAGCGGTCGCTCGGCTCCAGACTGTAGCGCCTAGAACCGCACGGCCACTCCGGCCGGCAAAATCGGTTGGAAACTTTCCTCATCTCAGCACGTTGTAGGTGTCGCCACCGGCGCCAACCTTGTGTGAATGCTCTGAAAAGCTAATCATTTGCATATCACAGCATCTTCTTCCTGTCGGTTAAATTTCGCGTCTGTAGCACGTCATCTTCGTGGTGTAGCAATTTTAATGGCCAGCAGTGTATCCGGCAGAAATCTACTTTAAATGTATTCTGAGTGAGTGACTTGGGAATGACTGAAAAGTAGGGTCTTTCTGCCTCTTTCTTACTTCCTCATCACCTTTAAAAATTTTGGCTTGCGTATATATTCGCGATCTTTTTGACGTGCAGCTCACCTATGACTCTCACAAGCTCCTCTAACTGTAATTGGCTTACACCCACTAGTCCATCGCTGTAGGTCACTCATCCCATCCACTCCGCCGAGTGAAGTGGCGCAGTGGTTAGCACACTATACTCGCATTCGGGAGGACGACCGGTGAAACCCGCGTCCGGCCATCCTATTTAGGTTTTCCATGATTTCCCTAAATTGATTCAGGCAAATTCCGGGATGGTTCCTTTGAAAAGGCATGGCCGACTTCCTTCCCCATCCTTTCCTAATCTGATGGGACCGATGACCTCGCTGTTTGGATCCCTCCCCCGAATCAACCAACCAACCAACCCATCCACTCCCATTTGACCATTCTCACTTACTCATTCAGCCCAACTCTTTATCTCTTTGTGTCTCTCTCATCACTGTCCCCTTTGTTCTGTCTCCTTTGTTCTGTTCTACTACTCCTGTGTCCTCCCACTGTCACTGTCTCCCTCTTCCTGTCTCTCTTCCTGCTACTGTCTCATTCATTCCTTCCTACTGCTGCTGCCTTTTCTCACTGTCACTATCTCTGTCTTCCTCGCTGTCACATAGACTCTGTCTCTCATTATCACTAGTTTTCTCCGACTTCCACTATCTCTTTCTCTTTATTTCATTCTCACTGACACTGTCTCCTTCACTGCCTTCGTAGCACTGTTCTGTCACTGTCAACAATGTTCCGCTTCCACTAAGTCCCTCTACTTCTCTTATACTGCCATTGTCTCCTTCGAATTTTCTATACTACAACCACTGTCGACTATCTTCGAGTATTTGTTACTTTTCTGTTTCTTATCCGATGCTCTTCTCTCTCAGCAAAAAGAAGTGCGAATGTGATCACATACCAAAATGTTTGGGAAAATTTTTAAAAGTGCGAGAAAAGTAGAATGAGGCAGCTGGTGACCAGCTTTTCAGTCAGTCTTTTAAAAAGGAGCATTCACCTTTTTTGTGCTTTGATTGTAGCATTTTTCCGCTGGTGCCCTTCTTTACCCTGCTGCAACAGGGCATGTCACTCATATGAAAAGAACTTTACGGTCAGTAAAATTTTGACATTTTTCTTATGTGAATTGAAATAATGCAGTCTAGTTTTATATCTCAGACCGAAGTTTACAAGCACAAATATTTTGTATGTGCTCCAGTACTACAAACTGGGGTTGCTGCATAAAACCGTCTTGGAATCCGCGGCTCGGTTTTGGTTCCCAAAAACCATGTTTTTGGGGTTATTCTCAATAATGAACAAATATTTTTATAAACGTGAGGGCAGCACTTCTTGATAAATGCCTAGAGAATATACCGTTAAAATATGAGCAGTTCGCTGCGTTTAGTTATTTAGATACCAGCTACTACGGCAAAAAAAGCTTTTTCGGGTTTTTTTAGGAACCGCCCATGACCTAAACGGTGCCCTCATCAGCCCCGTAAGATGCATTATAGACCACATCTAAAGCGAAAAGCGATTTGCTCCATTTACCTAAGCTGGAGGAAGTGTGTAATTTTGAAATATTGGTAGTTACAGTAAGACGATCGTTTTGCTTGGTATACAAATAATCCCTAGCTCAAGAGCTATCCAAAATACTTGATCCGACCTTTCTGTCACCAATAGAACCTGGGATACGAGCCCCTGAAAAATTTCGGTTTTATGTGTGACATTTTGGACCATATTGGCAGCGCATGCTGTCACATGATCCCGATAACGGAATCTGTTATGTTTGCAGATGGCGACCGATTAGAGGAAAATATTTGTATTACAAACGCAGAGGTACACAGTTGCGTAACACGTACTTTTACTTATAATATTTACATTTAACCTAAGATGGCAAAGACGAGAAGCAGATTCTTAACTTCTTCTGTTGGATTTACAATAATTTGTGCCACTGAATACTTTCTTTGTTTTGACGATTTGCTGTGCAGGAAGGACAGATTGGGAACTTGAAATAGTAACAGGAAATTCCAACTTAGGACACAAGCATTTCGGTGTACTTAAGGTGCACCTAGGGAAAGGAAGGCCAGGTGGCGAGAGCTTGGTGGAGTCATTTGCGTTAGGATTTCGAGGGGTGGGGAGAGGAAGCATGCTGTCAAGTCTGGGGCTGGTGGCAGACAGAAAGCTGGTCTCAGTCGACTGACTGTTTGCAGCCTCTGCTGCCTCACGTCACATCCTCCGGCTCTTCCTATTGTTCGCTAATACAAGCCAAATTTGCAGACTTACTTTGCCAGCAATATCCAACTCTGGGAACCGCGCTTAGCTCGGCAATACCAAGGCGAGCTGCAGAGCAGCCTTCCACCTGTAGCACATAAAATGGAGCGAAATAACTCGTAATAGATTCCCTAATTTTCGTACAAAGGGGTGGCCGCCTACACGTTGCTTTTAGGAACTAGTGATTGCGGCGTAAGCGTCGATGGTAGTCCTCCAAAGACCAATGTGTCTTCTCCGATATCGGCGTGCGCCAGCTTATAAAGAGGTGCGTAAGGATACAATCAGCTTCGCTGTGGGCATGCTCATTTTCGGCGGCGGCTGTCTTCTTATGTAGCGAACTGTTAACTTGACTTCAATAACATAATTAATGAAGTTGCTTCACTCAAAGCAAGGAAATACAAAGTACGACGTACCATCAATCATCCAGAACATTATGACCAACGAACTGCTATCAATAAAAACCCGTCCTGGCGATAGTAGCGTCACCTGGAGAGGAATGACTGCTAATCACACATACACACGGTGCATGTAGTATCAGTGAGTGTGGTGTCCATGTGCAGAATGGGGAGGTGCGCGATCTATCTGAGGTAATGTGCCATGTCACAAGGCCGGGAGTGTGATGTAGTGGTTCGAGGAACACAGTAGCGAGTTCCAATTGATGTGCTGCCCCCCAAACTCGTCAGATTTGAACCCGATCGAACACATCTGGGATGTGATTGAACGTGGCATCAGAGCTCATCGCCCCTATCCCCGAAATTTACGGTAATTAGGTGATTTGTGTGTGCAGATGTGGTGCCAAATTTCTGCAGCGGCCCACCAAGGCCTCATTGCTTCTATGCTACGACGCGTCGTCGCTGTTATCCGTGCCAAAGGTGGATAAACCGGCTATTAGGTAGGTGGCCATAATGTCTAAGCTGATCAGTGTATAAACGCAGTGTCTAAAATGGATGTTTTCTCAGTTTTTAGTTGCAGCCCTTTTTCTTGTATTTCTGATAATAATTTATACACTGTTAAAAAGTTTTGAGGAGCAAATAAAACCTATTCTTCGTTATATATCATACTAAAACTGTGATGCAGTAGCTGCCATAAACAATAACATCAAGTCGTTTTACGTGATGAAATCACTAACTAACTAACTCACCGACAAAATTTCGTATATTGTTCAGAGAGATTTCCTGAGTATTTTAATATAATGTACCCACGTCTCCGGTGCGCCTTTACTGAGTATTAATTCCGTTGTGCCTGAATCGGTTTGATGCCTCAGTTACGTTTGTTTATTTGGAAATATCTGACCAAAATACACAATAAGGCGCAGATGCAAAAGTACTGTAATGCCATTAGCATCACTGTGAGAACAGCTCAGCACAGTGTTGTTGTACCACACTTCCCTCGCAGTTTATGTACCCGTACACGAGGTGCATATGACCCAGGTGTTCATCGGGAAAATTATCCATATTGCTATGTATCACTGTTAACTTACAACAAACACTACCACAAAAACAAATCCGAAACAGAACAGAGCGGTACTGAAGGCAAACTTGAGGGCAAAGAGTGAAGTGTTCTCTACTGCTGCTAGCAGCAAGTACTGTGAGTGTGCATGGAACAAATTTTTCCAAAGAAGACACACAGCGCCTGCAATGACATTACACTGTTGTGTATATACACTCTAAGACACAAGAAAACCCACGCACCACCAAGGAATTATCTGATATCTGAATGGGGCGGCAATCCGTAGATGTGATTGGCATGTACAGGCAAACAAATGATTACAGCTTCAAAAAAACTGAATGATTTGTTGAGGAGAAAAATCTTCACAAATTGAGCAAGTCAATAATGTGATGGTCCACCTCTGGCCATTATGCAAGCAATTATTCGGTTTGCATTTAGTGACAGAGTTGCTGGGTGTCCTCCTGAGGGATATCGTGACAAATTCAACTGGCGCGTTAGATCGTCAAAATCTCGAGATAGTTGGCGGGCCCCTACCCATAATGCTCTGAATGTCCTCAGTTGGGGAGAGATCCAGCGATCTTGCTAGCCAAGGTAGGTTTTGGCAAGCACGAAGACAAGCAAGAAACTCTCACCTTGAATCGGCAGATGTACATGTGCACACAAATAAATCATTACATCCACGGTACCCTTACAGCACAACGGTACGTCGACGATATTCTTCACCCCGTTTTGTAACCTTCCATGCCAAGCTACCCTGGGCTTACATTTCAGCAAGATAATGCTACTTGTCTTCATGCCTACCAAACCGTGCCTCGGACAGCAAGGCCGCCGGATCGCTTACCACCTGAGAACGCTTGGAGCATTATGTGCAGGGGCCCTCTAACAAGCACGGGATTTTGACGATCTAACGCGCCAGTTGAATATAATTTGGCACGATAGCCCTCAGGAGGGCTCCAACAAATCTGTCAATCCATGCCAAGCCAAATAACCACGTGGATAAGGGCTAGACGTGGACCAACGCGCTATTGACATGCTCAATTTGTGAAACTCTTTCTCTTGAATAAATCATCCCATTTTTCTGAAATTGGAATCATTTATTTGTATGTACACGTACATCACATCTATCGATTTCCATTCCATTCGGATAGTCCCTTCGTGGTGCCTGTTTTTTTTTTCTTAGAGTGTATTTTCATTATAATACAGATAAGAGATAAATGAAGGTAGAAATCAACGGAATGAAACTATTGTCTGACAAGGCACCGGAGATTAAGAATCGCTTGTACCAAAACATTCAGACAATATCCCCGAAAACGCGCCTAAGTTCTTTCAGTGCAATTTGGAATTACTCTTTGTAACTACTTGTTCGATGTTTTCTCAACAGTTATACACAAGTTAATATTCTGAATTAAGAGACCGCTCGCACCTGGATGGGAGCTATGTCACTGTATAGTACTGATATCCAATTCAATTGCCGCGCGTAGTAGCCGCGCGGTTTAGGGCGTCTTGTCACGGTCCGCACGGCTCCCCCCGCCCCCCCCCCCCCCCGTCGAAGGTTAGAGTCCTCCCTCGGGCATGGGTGTGTGTGTCGTCCTTAGTGTAAGTTAGTTTAAGTTAGGTTAAATAGTATGTAAGCTTAGGGACCGATGACCTCAGCAGTTTGGTCCCATGAGACCTTACCACAAATTTCCAATTTCCGACTCAATGAGGTGACTTCGAAAAACGTACTGACAAATGTCACTGTTTTTAAAGTAACCTAACCTAAACTGTGCAGTTAAATCTTATTTCCTTTCACATATATTTGTGTGCAGTCAATCTCTGTTAACACTTTGCGTAACACGCCATCATTACACACAGACACACACACACACACACACACACACACACACTCACACACACACACACACACACACACACACACACACACAGACACACACACACACGAAACAACAACAACAATAACCTGCCTGCAAAAACTACTACAGTGTGCAACTAATGCGCATTCAAGGAGACAGGGGATTAATCTCGTTATTGTTGAATTTTTCGGCACTGCTGGTATGGATACCAGCGGAAAAATCCCCCCTGTCGGAGCACAAAAAAGGAGAATGTGCTTTTGTTTAAAAGGGTACAGCTGCCACATTCTATCTTCCTAATCACCTTTAAAAATGTTCCCGAAAAATTTTGGCTTGCGAACTTACTAGCGCTCACTTCTCACTCCTACAAGTTTTCCTGACTGTAACTCTCTCACAGCCACTGCTCCATCGCTGTGAGTTGGTCGTACCCATCCACCCCCAACTGCCCATACTCACTGGCTCATTCAGCCCAATTTATTGCCATTATCTCTTTGTGTCTCTTTAATTATCACTGTCGCCTGTCTCACAGCCACAGTCTCTTTCGTTCTGTCCTACTATCACTGTCTCCTCTCACTGTCGCTGTCTCCCTCTTGGTCTCTCTAACTGCTACTATCTCATTCACTGTTTCGTTCCTACTGCCACTGTCTGCTGCTCTCTCAGCATAAAAAATGCACGAATATATTCACATGCCAAAATTGTTGGGAAAATTTTTAAATTAGCCGAGGAGGCTGGAATAAGGCAGCTGGTACCCCACATTTCAGTCGTGCTCTTTTAAACTGCGGCATATTCGCCTTAATTTAATGTGCATGACTTTTCGATCGCGCCTTAGGAAAGCTGAGTTCTGCAAGTCTATGGTAGTCTGACTCCAAAAATGGTTCAAATGGCTCTGAGCACTATGGCACTTAACAGCTGTGGTCATCAGTCCCCTAGAACTTAAAACTACTTAAACCTAACTAACCTAAGGACATCACACACATCCATGCCCAAGCCAGGATTCGAACCTGCGACCGTAGCAGTCGCGCGGTTCCGGACTGCGCGCCTAGAACCGCGAGACCTGTCTGACTCCAAGGTAACGGAAATCTCAGTATGTTGTTATGAAAATGGTGGCAAACAGCTGCGCTAATATCGTATTATCAAACAAAGAGTAAGGAATAGAAAAAAAAAAAAAAAACAGAAACGAATGAGATTCAAATGAGCAGTGAATCAGACAGAGAGCAGTGTCTCTGGGTTTTATAACTTTGTTAGTTTGCTTCCACGGCTAGAAACATACTATGTGATACCAACCTTGCAGAAACGCTACACATGCCTAAGTGTTTCGTATCTTTATGCCGGAGGCGAGGTGTTTTCGGGCCTTAAGCTTGTTTCTTTCCACGTGGTGTCAGAACGAGGACACACAGACGAACGTCTCCCTCCGCTTTTGTGTGGACTGTAAACAAAATGTGAACAGAAACAGGTTTTCCTGATAGCCAACGGAATATGAATTTTTTCCCGCGGATAGGCAACTAATTCGAAATTTATAAATTTTCGTTTTTTGACGATTATGGTTCTGAGTGGATCAATACTGTGTTAACCGCAAAAGGAACCCAGTTTGCACGATAAAACGAGTCTGGAAATTAAATTTCCGTTTACTACATGTAGGGAACTAGTCCTGGACATGGCGGTGGCACTACGTGGCTGGTTTGCGAACTACATTTCACAGAATATGACAATTTTCATCTGTCGTGAAGGTGAGAGAGGAAAGGGCTCAAATGAAGTGTCTACGGCGTTGAACTGGTCCATCGAAAATAAGATCAACAAGGATGTAGGAATGTTATACGTGTTGGGGGACTTTTGTGTGTGCCAGAACAAAAGCTATACTCTGGTTAGGACGCCTTTCGTGAAGCGTCTGCCACTGCGTTTTTTGTTTTTCCCCATAACGCTCCCCCACTTTCTAAAGGTCCTTACGTCGAAAGGTGGCGGTCTCCTCATTCGATCTCATCTATTAATATCACTTTATAAGGGTCCCACACTAATGAGTATCCCTCAAGAACTGGTCTTATTTTTTGTAAGCTATTTCTTTAGTGGACGACTTACATTTTCATTAACGTTCTTTCACTGAATTTCAGCCTAATATAGTCTTTCACTGCAGTTAGCCCTATGTAGTTATTCAACTTCAGATCACTCCGGACGATTACTCCTAAGTACCTTACAGCTGCGAATGTTTCCATTGGTTTATCACCAATAGCGTAATTGAACAAGAATGGATCTATTCGTCTATTTATGTGGAATGCTCTATATTTATTTTCGTTCCTCACCAACTGCCAATGCCTAGTTCAGTCATCGATCCTCTGCAGGTCTTCCTGAATTTTACTTTGGTCATCTGGCGTTGCAGCCTCCCTAAAGACAATAGCATTGTCTATGAACAGTCTTATGTAGATAACGTTGTTATCTCCTGAGTAATTTCAATGTATTGTAAATATTAACGCCCATGTACCGCTGCCGAGGGGTACTCCCCAAATTATCTTTAGGTCTGTGGATTTCGATGCGTTAAGATTAATATGTTGATTTCTTTTTACTACGAAGCCCTGAATCTAGTCTGTTACTCGGTAAACTCGAGTTTTTTTCATTAGCGATAATGCGGAACTGGATCGAGTATCTTCCAGAAGTCAAGTGACATGACATCAACCTGGGCCCATTTGTCTACGGCGCTCCGGATTTCATGGACAAACAGACCGAGTGGAGTTTTGGAAGAGCCTGGTTTACGCGACCCACATTGTTTTTTGTGAAAGAGGTTTTCGCCCCCCAAAAACGTTGGACTAGGTGAAAATAAAAATTGTTCGTATTTCTGCCACGGATTATCATCAACAGTATATCTTTTTTTCCCTCTATTGTAATTTCCATTCCCCATCAGGGGTGGGCTCGCAGCAGCATAAGCACTACTGCTCTTCAGCTGAGGGACATAAATAGACAGGAAGACATGTAAAACAATATAAAGGAGAAAACATGGTGGAATATAGAAACAAAAAAGGTGGAACAGAAGAAAAGAAAGCATACAAAGCGGTGATTGTAAAACACACATTAGATTAAAAGGCACCAGGCGAACTATGGCCGGAGCATAAAAAGTTGCAGAGCGATTAAAACAGCACGGAACAGTCATGGACGATAAACAGGTTGAGCACACAATTAAAACCACATCACTAGATGACACTGTAAAATGGCACCGAAACACAACACACTAAAGCAGCACACTGATAAGAATAAAAACCTGGTGTGTGGGGAGGGGGGGGGGAGGGGGAGGCAAGGGAAAAAGGAAAAGGGAAAAGGAGGCGAGGAGGAGGGAGAGAAAGGGGGATGAGGTGGGGGGCATGCCAAAGGAGGGCTGGGGATGGAAGGGGCAGGAGAGGAAAACAGCCGAGGACTAGGTACAGGGACTCAGGGGGGAAAGAGGGAAATCCAATCTGGGAGGCGGAGGGGTGAGGAAAAGGGGGGTACGCTGGGGAGGGGAGGGGCGGAACAAAGCCAGGTTACAGTTGGAAGGAAGGGTAGAGGTCACAGTGAAGTTCGACATCGAGGAGGGAGATTCTGGAAATTTCCCTGATGAAGGAGATGGAGGGTGTGGTGGTGGAGAGAGGGAGGGATACAGCGATAGAGGCACAGCAGTGGGAGAGGGGTGGAGAGGAACGAGGAAACCAAGGGCTGGGGGATCAAGCCTGCGGACAGTGTAAAGGATGCGGAGATGTTGGAGGAAAAGGAGGAGGTGGAAGAAGGGGATGAGATCATACAGGAGTCGCAGGATCTCATCTCTTCTCTGTGTACATAAATTAAAGTCGCCTCCTTGCATCCGTCTGCATGTGCAGGCTAATCTCAGGAACTGCTGTAGGAATTTTGATCCAGTTTTCAGTAATAGATACATCGATTCACAAGGAATGTTTGTGTATGTAATTAAAAAGTATTTAGTACAAACTGTCTGAATTATGATGAGTACAATTAAAGTCGTGGAAACGATGCCATTGCCACCTAGTGAACAGCCGCCATAACTCGAGATAGCATCAGTGCCTTAAGGGAGCAGAAAGCATAATAAACCTCCCATCTGCTGTGCTAGTCTGGTGATAGAGTGCTTGCTATAAGTCGAAAGGTTGTGGGCTGCATTAATTCTTTTAACTCTGTGTTTTAACGTACATTCCCCTCTCATTGATGTAGAGATTCGTCACAAACTAAATGTGGCTCGGATTCCACGTTACACTGTAGCTGCCCTTCCGCCTGTTGGATAAATGGTTAGGGCCATGCAAGTCGCCTAAGTGACATCCTGCTGACTAAAATCGTTTCAGAGGAATTGCAAAATGAAAAAAAAACATACTAGTCCAAAAGCAGTGGTTTTCAGTTATTTTATGCTCAGAGTAAAACGCAGCATATAATGCAGCTTCACTTCGTTTATATAAAGGAAGTTTTGCAGCAGTGCAATAGAAGGTTCAACTTTCAGCGTGCTGCTTTCCTTGAGTCAAACATAGATGCGATCACGATTCGCTGCATAGTTGGGTGAAACAGATTATTTGTTTGGAGGCTTTCAAATTGTAACGAAGACTGGTAAACGAATCTCAAGTGCCGAGAAAGAGATTTAAGCTGTTTAAAGATCATAGAGACATGAGCTGATGAATACGCAAGATTTCGAAATATTTCTACAGATGAGAGACGTTTTACGAAATTCGGTGACAATTTCAGACTGCCAGTTTCCGCATTCCTCAGGTTACTAGTCGGAAATCGTACTCGTAATTAACTTCAAATTCTTCGAACAACGGCCAGTGAGCTATTCAACTTTAAAGTATCGTAATAACTATGACAAATAAAAATATAAGAACCCCATTATCAGGCTGTCACGTGAGATTTACAGTTTGAAATAATCAAATATTTCTAACCAGCAGTTTCCCTGCAGTCGTTTGAGAACAATTATTGCATATTGAAAAACATTCGAATTCAAAATATGTAGCTTTTCAATTTTAATGCATCAAGTTTCCCGTAAAGAATTTTAGCAACTTTGCTTCGGTTACAAACAGTACTTTTTTTCAGCAGCGCAGCAGACGACGTAACTTTCAGTTGTCACTTTCCTTGAGTCTAGCCAAGACATGGACACGATTGCTTGCCTGGCGCGTTGAACAAGTCTGCCATAAAGAGTCCACGACAAAGAATTGCGCCAATAAGTCCCAACAGTGCACCACCGTATGTGCTAATCTTCACAAGGTGTGCTGCAACACGATGTGACGTTATGATTCCAAGTAGTACTGTAATATAGAAGAATTCAAGGAGCCCACCTGTGTACGTAGGAGCTAATACGCAGATCCGATACAAAGGGAATGATGGACACGGCCAAGATTTTGTGGGTGAAAACGGCGATCTAACGTAGTATTATTAATTGGTAAGCATAAATCTACAGCAAGAGAAAGACTATTTCGTCCATGCAGAACTTTCTGGCGCCGAAAAATTAATCTCATTGTTTTCATACGTCTAAACATTTATTATATATTTTTATTATATTGTTACGAGCTAAACATATAGGTCACGCGTATCTTTTCTTATTGATTTCTTTTATTAATGCCACCTCAGCCAACCCCGTTACGTATTGAATCACTTACACATACGTACACCCATGATTCATATGCAATATTTATATTCGTTGTAAGCATATTGCTTGGATCCGGATGTGCTTACAACTCTGCTACGTTACTACAGACGCCAATTCAATACGAAACACGTGATATTCATGCCTCCAGACAACTTTCCTGACGTGAACTATTTACATCGTATTGGTTATTATATGAAAGTGATGATATTCACTTCCTCAACGTTGTTCTCTGAATTTCATTCTTGGCCCACAAGCAAAATACGCTACGCGAGTCAAGTTGACTGGCCGTAGTGATCTGCTGGTACCCGTGCAAGATCGGGTCGGGTCGCTAGTAGGCATTTAGTAATGTGCATCTTACCGAACCCTACTCGAAAACGCGAATGACCTGCGTTTTATTTCAGTCGATAGGTAACTTTGGTGCGCGCATTTTACACGTATTGGATTTCGGTGATTGGTTTTTGTCCGCCGTCAATATGTTACCATTGGTGGCTGTTGATGGGTGATATCGGTAGGTTCAGTGTTCACCATCTTCATGTTTTCGCGGCGTAAAAACTGTTCCATAAAATTTCGGGCGTGCATCCGCATAAATTCAGTTTCTTCTTCTAATATTTCGACTAAATATCGTCTAGACATCTTCAGAGTGAGCCGAGGTGACTAACACTCCAGCACTTGCTCCGTCCTTCTAAACTCGAGGACCGAACCACTGCGTATGCGGCCAAAGATGATATGGTATGTTGATGACACGTTTGTAGTGTGGCCCCATGGTGAAGACAAGCTAAAAGAATTTTTAAATCATCTGAATTCTATCCACAGACAAATTCAGTTCACGATGGAAATCGAAAAAGATGGATGCCTTCCATTTTTGGATGTGTTGGTACGGCGCAAAGATGATGGCACTTTGGGACATGCAGCGTATCGAAAACCGACCCACACGGATTTATATTTACGTGCAAATAGCTGCCACCGTCCTTCGCAGACGATGAGTGTACTCAGAACTTTAGTACACAGAACACACGTCGCTGCTGACTAGAGCAATCTGGAGGACGGGCTTCTACACCTGAGAAGAGGTTTTGAATCCAACGGGTAACGCACTACAAATGAAATTAACAGTGGGTACAAGAAAAGCAGAAAAAGACACGGAAAGTTTTAAATCCATGGGTTTCCTGCTATTCGTGGGAAGCCTTTCGTCAAAAATAGGACGAATCCTAAGGAAACACAAAGTGAAAGTGATTTTTCGCCCTCCAAAATGGTTCAAATGGCTCTGAGCACTATGGGACTTAACATCTGTGGTCATCAGTCCCCTAGAACTTAGAAATACTTAAACCTAACTAACCTAAGGACATCACACACATCCACGCCCGAGGCAGGATTCGAACCTGGGACCGTAGCGGTCACGCGGTTCCAGGCTGAAGCGCCTTTAACCGCACGGCCACACCGGCCGGCTTTCGCCTTCCACCAAAGACTGCAGCACTCCTGGGTCCCGTTAAAGATGGTTTGGTGCTTCGGAAGCCTTGGGTTTATAAGATCCTCTGTGAGTGCGGCCGTTCATACATCGGATAGACGACGCGCACAGTCCAGAGAGATGCACAGAGCACCGCAGGTCTCTTACAACCTAATAAATCTGCGGTGGCAGAGCGCTGTATTGACACTGGGCACTCTGTGGTATACGATAATGTCGAAATTTTACCCTCGACTTCATCTTTCTGGGACACAGTAGTGAAAGAAGCAATTGAAATTCGGTTGTCGACGAATTTAATTACTAGAGATAGCGGCTTCAGCTTCGACAAATCATGGAACCTGGCAATTTCTGTAATTAAATCACAAAGACGCCGCGACGGTACAGCTCACCGAGACACATCGATATCACCGTGTAGATCGACTGCGTAGCCATAGATTTAATTTCCATGCATATGTTACACCTCTTTGCCGCCTATCAACGTCTCTGGCGCCTTGTGTATCTTTGGCTGCATACGCAGTGGTTCGACCCTCGAGTTTAAAAGGACGGAGCGAGTGCTGGAGCGTTAGTCACCTCGGATCACTCTGAAGATGGCTGGACGGTATTCAGCCGAAATATTAGAAGAAGGAACTGAATTTATGCGGCTGCACGCCCGAAATTTTACGGAACAATCAATATTCACCAATTCGACAGTAGTTCAATTCGGATGTACTCTTAGGATTCGTTTCCCGAAGATTATATTCGTTGCTTCTGAAGACAGTGATTCACACGGTTGGTGATTCAGCCTCCAACTGCAGGCCTTGGCAGTCAGGCGACACGGTTGGACTCACTCGAGGAATGTCCGAGACGTGGGGCGAGATGGGCCAATAAAAAAGGAATTACGGCAGGCCTTGAGAGCCAGCTGGGCTCTGGAGAGCGCGTGCCAGCAATAACACTGCTGGCGCGCCATGTGGAACGCTAGCAGCCTCTGCAACCGGCTTAACAGCACCCGCGGGCTCCGTTTTGCTCATACCCGCCGTACCCTGGCTGGCGACGGTGGCTCAGTGCGGCCTCGATCACGAGGAGCTCGCGCGACACGAATCTCGTTCGCCCCAGTAGTCTCATTACCCGCACAACGCAAAGAGCAAATTGGGAGTTGCTATAATTTTCCTCTTTGATCTCAACTTACCTGGCAAAATGTTATCCGCCTCCGTCTTTGAACCAATGCAACGACATTTATGAACGAAAATAAATAGTCCTGAATATTGTAACACAATACAAATATTTTAGAAAGAACAACATTTCTGTCATGATGGAGACTCCAGTGACAGTCTAAATAGTTTTTAAAAAGTAGTTTATTTTCCGGCACATCATAAGCCATTGGTTGTGGCATCATACACAACCATTAACCCGAATCAGGGGAATAGGGCCGCCTTCCATATCACGCACTTGAGAAATTCTTGCTTGGCAAATCCACGCGGCGGGGACGGGCATCTCTCACATCAGCTGGCCGATGTGAAACGATGGCTGAGTTCAGGCATATACGAGGTATAACGTGGAACCCATGGACAGGGCTATGGGCAAATATCTTAACGGCACCTTCGGTAGAGGAGGAGACCTCCGGAATGACAGAGATGGCGGATGAGGCAACCCATCCTGCCTGGGGTAATTAGAGGTGGATATCACTGGCTTGTGGAGAAAAGGGATCTTCAAACGCTAAGGGAGTACCCCCTGAAAGAAAATCCTAATCTGTGTTAGGCCTAGCAAGTCAGCACCTGAGTAAATATATACGTCAAAACTAAACCAAGCTTTGGATAGACGAATGATTTAAACACAAGACATAATAGTTCTTCTAATTTCGCTTGAAGTAATGAGGGCAAATACCTGATGTTCGTCGAAGATACCAGAAGACACAAAACCCTCCCGAAAAGGAACGACTGAAAAGTGATATACTCAGTAGCCTCATTCTCACCAGCAAAAGTGAAGAGCTAGCAGATCTTATGCACAGGCATAAGCTCAGGATATTGGGGTTGAGTGAGACAAAGTGGAAAATCGATGAGAAGATATCAATGAGGAATGGAGTGGTAGCAATAGTGAATCCAAAAATGGAGTTGGCCTCTTCCTCCATAAATATATACACTTACAGATAACGTCAAATGCTTGAGTGACAAAGTCATACAGATGAGACTATGGGCTGGTAATACACAGCATACTGCTTTTCAGTATGTGCACCACAGACGGGGTGTGCCACGGAGAAAGAACATTTCTTTAATGAACTTGAAGAACAAATAGAGGAGAAAAAAATCATTAAGGGCGATCTGAATGCTCAAGTTCCTAAAGAAAGACTAGGATGTGAAAACATAATGTATCCTAATGGTTATGGGAAAAGAAACGTGGGAAGAGAGAACCTAATTATTTATGTGCGCGAAACAACTTGGCCGTACTGAACACGTGGTTTCAGAAGAGAGAAAGTCATAAAATAACGAGATAGCAGCTGGGATGGCAAGCTCAAGACTATGATAGACTTCATCATCAAATGGAAAAGCTGGTCAGTATGTTACAGACGTGGAAGTCATGACCAATGAGTGCCTAGATAGCGACCGGTGGCTATTAATTGCTGGCCAAAAAGATGTTTAAGTGCCAAGAGGTTAAGACTTGGCTGTTGAAGGACGTGAAAACGGAAAGAAACTATGGAGCACGAATATAAGTCAAATTACCCAAAACTGAGACAAGAGGAGTAGGAGAAGAATGGCGTTTTTCCAAAATAACCATTGTTAAAGAAGCCACATCTGCGGATAAACGAGTGGCACACTAAAAGAGAAGGAAACACCTTGGTGGAATGTTCGGGTGAAGAGAGCAGTAAAAGATAGGAATGTACTGAAAAGAAAAATAGACCATGAAAAATAAGAAATAGATGATAGACGAAATGAATTAGCAATTGAACATCTAGCACAGGAATATCGGAGAAAGAAACTATCTGTAAAAAGACTGAGCCAGGAAGAGAAGGAAAAGTGCTGGGAGGACTTTACTACAAGCGTAGAGGAAGATTGTCAGGGAAGTGGGTAATTACTATACAAAGTACAAAAGAGTAAACAAAATGAATACATAGATATCCTTGCACTGGAATCAGATGACGGTAACTTAATATGAAAGAGCAAGGGATCAGCAATGAAATGAAAAAATACTTCAACGTGCTGCTAAATAGAGAATGAACGACTTAGAGTAATTAATGAAGTCCAATCCAACGGACACCCATTAACATGGCGTGAGGCAGAAACAGCTTTAAAGAGCATGCAGAAAGGGAGGTCGACAGGTTTTGATGATCTAAACTCAGACATAATAAAGGCAGCTGGAATATTAGGTTTAAATTGGCTGTATGGGGTGTTATCAGTAATTAGTGATTTGGGCGGAAGACAAAGAGTGTAGTAAAAGAGTCATCATCCGTCTGTTCAAAAAGGGCAATCGACGAAATTATAGAAGCATCACGCTGCTGTCACACACCCTGAAGCACACAGAAATGATCATAGAAATGAGACTTAAAAAGACAGTAGAACCTTTGCTTGAAGAAAAACAACATGTATTCACGAAAGATCGAAGTACTAAGAACTCTGACAGAAAAGCACTGGGAATATGGAAGGAATCTTGTGATCGTATTTGTGGACACTGAAAAAGCGCATGACAGTTTTCCACGAAACAAGATATGGGGATGATTGGACTACCTAAAGGTGTCAAAGTACCTAACTGACAAAGTGAAGATGCTATACCAAAAGTTTTACAGCTGTGTCCAAATAGGCAATGGACGATGAGAGTGGTCTGAAACAAAGAAAGGTGTTCAACACGGAAGTGCTCTGTCACCACTCCTGTTTGTGATAGTAATGGATAAGATCACAAAATGTATCAAGAAAATAGACAGCGAACCAAATGCCCTGATTTTTGCTAATGGTTTGATAATACGAGGAGAGACAGAAGCTGAAGCACAGAAGAAACTTAATGACTGGAACAACACATTCAGAAACTTCGGAATAAAACTAAGTAAAAGAAAGACAATAGAAATGATCGTCGACATGCAAGGAACAACCTCAAATATATTTCTAGAAGGAGTCAAAGTAGAATCTGTTTCCCATTTCAAGCACCTATGAAGCATGATCTCGAAAGACAACACCGGACACAAAAGCATCCAGTTTTTACTGTCAAATCGGAAATCTTCTCTGTGAGGACAAAATGCCACGAAACGCAAAAGCCACCGTCTACCACACCTCTTTCGTATCAGTCCTTACATATGGTTTGGAAACATGAGCCCTACTAAACAAATACCTCAGCAGAATTCAGGCAACAGAAAGGAGATTTATTTGAACTATGAATCAAACAACTAGAAAGGACAAAATCAGGAATGAGGTGACTAGAAAAGTTGCTGGTATTGAGGATCCTGTTGCTTATGTCATAAAGCAACGCGGGCTTCAGTGGTACGGACACATAACGAGAATTGCAGTTGTTTAACATTTGTAACTGTGGAGGGTGGTCATACAAAATGTTGCATTTGGTGTTAGGCTTATTATGATAGCCCTCTGTGTCTGCAAGGCGTACGAAATCGAATTGTCGTGTCGATTTTGCTTATGTTAC
Source organism: Schistocerca cancellata (assembly GCF_023864275.1). Taxonomy (NCBI): domain Eukaryota; kingdom Metazoa; phylum Arthropoda; class Insecta; order Orthoptera; family Acrididae; genus Schistocerca; species Schistocerca cancellata. The sequence goes on along the minus strand of NC_064628.1, from coordinate 248,148,439 downwards.
GACAGACATGTATTTTAATAAGCTATACAGACATTTTAGATGTGGCGGTATTTAATTTCTGCTTGATAAGTGTGAGACGTCTCGCAGTATACTGTGGTAAGTCGTTGTCTGTAAGATATCGACTGTGACATTCTCTTTGGAATGGCACATCTCCCACTGTTACTGTCTTTGGTCGTGTGTTTACAATTTATATGCTACATATACTTGGGTTGTCAAAGTAAAATTTTTGGTAATAAAGAAAACGCCTTCCTCTTTCCCTCCTTCCCTAATAACATAGTTGTGTTTGTGTATGTGTGTGTGTGTGTGTGTGTGTGTGTATGTGCGTTTATGGTGCTGTAGTTGGTTACAGGTTTTTATTTTTGCAAGCCATATTTCTCAGAGACGCAACTGCACAGATCGAATACTCACTTTGCATACTTATATTATGTAGACAGCACTGCTGATGTATTGTTTTAGATTACTGTGATCAGTAATGTGGGACAAATACAGGCTATAAAGCTTTTAGGGTGGCTGCTGACTGCAGACTTTGGTTATTTACATAGATTGTTGTGTCATTTGTACAGTACTAATAGCAATAACTGACAATGAATAGCTACATTTACATTTTTTCTAGTGAATAACACGACGCATTACCTCTGTTCCTATGAAATTGGTGCTTGAAATTAACTAAAATGCTGAAATATATACTTCGAGGAGGTACTGTGAGCAGTTAAATTCAGTCTCTATTTGCCTGATAAGCTAACATCTATTTTTCTGCAGAATTCTTCTCTAGTAATAGCATAGTGTTTATTTAAGCTGCAGCTCAGTTCCATGACTCAAGCAGCAACAGTTATATTAAATTTCATTATATACTTGTATCTATTTTATAGTTGTGATACTATTATAATCTAATTTATAACTAGCCGGCCGGTGTGGACGTGCGGTTCTGGACGCTTCAGTCTGGAACCGTGTGACCGCTACGGTCGCAGGTTCGAATCCTGCCTCGGGCATGGATGTGTGTGATGTCCTTAGGTTAGTTAGGTTTAATTAGTTCTAAGTTCTAGGCGACTGATGACCTCAGAAGTTAAGTCGCATAGTGCTCAGAGCCATTTGAACCATTTCAGGTGCTGGTGACTAGAGGAATGGGGATTTGCCATTACTTCATGTTTTCTGGAATTTGAAGGAAAACTCATCTTCAACAGATACCAATTCCTAATTTGTTATTTACATTTTCTAAGCAATTTTATTTATAGAAAAATATCGTTTTTAAGTGCAGCCATTTTCTGGTGATAAGATCAAGCAGGATGTGAAAATGAACTTGTCTTTATTTACGTTTTCAGAGTTTGTGGGAAAATGTTTATGGTAAAAAACTCATTTTCCCCGAATTAGAAGTCCTGTTTTGTTATTTATATTTAATACACAAATATTAGTTTTAACTGCTTACAGAGAAATATGCTATCTACTCTTTCAAATCTTCCATGACGAATGATATATAGCTTCAAATCAAAATTACCAATGTGAGGGCTGGTGAGTCAGCCGTTAAATGAATTGTTGGAAGTCCACAATACAAACATAGTTGTTGAGCAGAGGCGCGATGCAAAATATGATGTGCATGCAAGTTGCAGCCGAATCTCACTCCCACAAATGCAGGCGAGCGGTGGTGCATTCATGGTGGTGGTGGTTCATGCAGAATTTTGAGAAGTGCGGGGGAGTGACATGGACCGGCCCTCCCCTCCTCTCCTCTCCTCTCCTCTCCTCTCCTCTCCTCTCCTCTCCTCTCCTATCCTCTCCTCTCCTCTCCTTTCCTCTCCTCTCCTCTCTTCTCCTCTCCTCTCCTCTCCTCTCCTCTCCTCTTCTCTCCTCTCCTCTCCTCTCCTCTCCAGTGCTGATGGTGATATCAGTGAAAAATGACATGTACAATTGTCTCAGATGTGACATGACACCATGATAAAAAAAAGATGCTAACAGATTATGAGTCGGCGTTTTTTGCTACAGTGCCGACGACCACAGTATTGTCGTATCATATGACTCGTAAATATGCTCATGAAAACGCAAGCTGAGGCAACTTCGCGTAGGAAAGCATCCAAAAAATCTAAAAGCCCAGGGTGGAGCGAGTGCGAGAGGTACGGTAGCTCTGAGCACTATGGGACTTAACATCTACGGTCATCAGTCCCCTAGAACTTAGAACTACTTAAACCTAACTAACCTAAGGACAGCACACAACACCCAGTCATCACGAGGCAGAGAAAATCCCTGACCCCGCCGGGAATCGAACCCGGGTACGGTAGCATCGGAACGGAAATGAAAAAGGGTTATATACTTGGCCCATTGGGCATACGAGTACCATCGACAGTCCAAACTTGTAATTTATCAGTCTTCTAATCATTGTACACTGAAGAGCCAAAGAAACTGGTACGTCGTGTAGGGCCCCCGTGAGCACGCCGAAGTGGCGCAACACGACGTGGCATGGACTCGACTAATGTCTGAAGTAGTGCTGGAGGGAACTGACACAATGAATCCTGCAGGGCTGTCCATAAATTCGTAAGAGTGCGAGGAGGTGAAGATCTCTTCTGAACAGCACGTTACAAGGCATCCCAGATATGCCAATAATGTTCATGTCTGGGGAGTTTGGTGGCGGTGAAGATCTCTTCTGAACAGCACGTTACAAGGCATCCCAGATATGCCAATAATGTTCATGTCTGGGGAGCTTGGTGGCCAGCGGAAACGGTTAAACTCAGAAGAGTGTTTCTGGACCAATTCTGTAGGAATTCTGGACGTGTGAGGTGCCACATTGTCCTGCTGGAATGCCGAAGTCCTTCGGAAGGCACAAAGGACATGAATGGATGCAGATGATCAGGTATCTACACGTATCAGGGGTAACATATCATTCCAACTGTACACGCCCCTCCACCGGTTTGTACAGTCCCTTGCTGTCATGTAGGGTCCATGGATTCATGAGGTTGTCACCATATCTGTACACATCTGTCCGCTCGATACAATCTGAAACGAGACTTGTCCGACTAGGCAACAGGTTTCTAGTCATCAACATTCCAATATCAGTTTTGATGGGCCTAGGCGAGGCGTAGAGCTTTGTGTCGTGCAGTAATCAAGGTTACACGAGTGAGCCTTCGGCTCCGAAAGCCCATATCGATGATGTTTCGTTGAATGGTTCACACGCTGTCACTTGTTGATGGCTCAGAATTGAAATCTGTAGCAGTTTGCGGAAGGGTTGCACTTCTGTCACGTTGAACGATTCTCTTCAGTCGCATTCATGCAGGATCTTTTTCCGGCAGCAGGGTGTCGGAGATATGATGTTTTACCGGACTCGTAATATTCACGGTACACTTGTGAAATGGTCGTACGGGAAAATCCCCACTTCATCGCTACCTTGGAGATGCTGTGTCCCATCGCTCGTGCGCCGACTATAACACAACATTCAAACTTATTTAAATCTTGAGAATCTGCCATTGTAGCAGCAGTAACCGTTATAATAACTTCGCCGGACACTTGTTGTCTTATATAGGCGTCGCCCGCCGCAGCGCCGTATTCTGCCTGTTTACATATCTCTGTTTTTGAATACACTTGTCTCTACCAGTTTCTTTTTGCTCTTCAGTGTGTATTCAGGAAAGGAAATAACGAAGGCCATAACAAAAGGTCGTCCGCAAGATTTTGCAATGTAGCATTGTTGCCTACACCACAGAGGTTACATGACAGCGGTAACGTAAAAGGACGGGTAGCATTTGAAAATGACTTATTTTTTCGTCGTAAGCGGTGACTCAAGAACAGTTGTGTAATGCAGCGCTCCATGAACTTGAAGGATGGTGTCGAATGATCAAGTTGTCACCAACACCTCACAAAACTACATACCTCATGCGGAAACCTAGCAAGAACTCCTAAAATAAAATTAAACGATGTGACGATTATAAGAAGCATAGCAGTGAGATATCTAGAGGTAGTCCTGGACGAAGTTCGTAATATTGCACTTCATATACTCGTAGAGCAAGCAGACAGAAAAGGTACACAAGAGATGAAGAACATTATAAACTTCGCAGACAGGCAATTTCGATATTCCTTGAAAACAATCAGAACATGCCAACAGTCTACATTAGAATCAGTCGTGGAATGTGGCGCGAGTGTTTCGGCCCATAGATTTCAGCTTGGGACGCCAGTTTCATTAGTCAGAAGAGTTCAGCGAGGAATGCCCCTAAAATTGACGGAAACCTACTGCACTACCCAGTACTATGCCTTGTTAGTAATTTTAGAAATAAGCGCTTTGGACTAGGAAATAAAGGAAAAGGGGAGCACTCTATCGGTTAAAGAAAGGCAGGCGAATGGAAGTACGAAGTATACTTGGAATTGAGGCCAATGCGAAAAATATAATAGAAGATAGCACATTACAAATGCGGCAAAATGAATGAGACAGTTAGGTACAAGCAGGAGGTAATACGCATTTCTCCCTATCATCAGGGAGGGAATAAAATGGGATTTCTCTACCTCACTCACAAAAGAAAAAATATATTTATTTCTGACGCCAACCTGCGAGACTTACAACAAATTATGGTTACTAAAATGTGCTATTAATCTCATACATTTTGCGTTCTCAAAAATCTTCGAAAATATTTGTAACAACTAAACTGATCTGTAATTGTACACATTTTTCCTTCTCATGAAGCACTTTCACTAAAGAGTTGTAAAACAATATGGTCATTGACCGAGTTTGAAAGACATATTACACATATGACTCATTAACGCACTAATGAATGGGTGTCTTTACTCTTCGTCACTCAATAAGGCTTCCAGTTTTCTTGGAACACCGGGTTGTAAAAGTTCTGCTTGTTTGCCAGTACAGAATAAATTAATTAAATAAAATTATTTGATTTGCCAACTACTGATTAGCAACAATCATTAAATACTTTTCAAAACTCTAAAGGGTCACAAAACGTTTCACATTACTAAAGACAAAGTATAAAATGCTGAGAACCACCTACCACCTTCTATTATATGTGACACACAACTGACATTATAGTTTTTATCTGGGTCTGTGCCCCTCTACGCACTTTTTTGAAACGCATGGTTTTATCCTGTTTGATGACATTTTTCACCACTTAAGAATGTCGTCTGCACCGAAATACTGCAACAGAGCTGTGTGTTTCATATTATGATACATCGCCTATTTCCTCCTAATTGATATTCAGATGACATTAGACTTTCAAACTTTGTTTATAGGCACTGCATCTGAGATTGTAATTTTTGAATGGAGACGAGCTGTAGGGAAAGTGACTGTGGTCTACAAAAACACACTATACACACTCAATTTGTTTGTATATTTATTTATTCTCCACTATTACAGCCTATTATCTAGGAAGCTAACATAGGCCATAAAGTCACATTTTTGTGGATATTACTAATTGTACGTATTAAATTTTTTATTGCTGATACGTATTACACTAAAAAACTGTTACAAAGCTACAATAAAATGCGCCAAACAAACTTCACAATTACTAATACTACTCTTAGTGCAACAGGTTCTGTTTATGTTTATTTATTACGATGCAGGCCGGCCGCTGTGGCCGAGTGGTTATAGGCGCTTCAGTCCGGAACCGCGCTGCTGCTGCGGTCGCAGGTTCGAATCCTGCCTCGAGCATGGATGTGTGTGATGTGCTTAGGTTAGTTAGGTTTAAGTAGTTGTAAGTCTAGGGGACTGATGACCTCAGATGTTAAGTCCCATAGTGCTTAGAGCCATTTGAACCATTTTATTACGATGCATCGAAACTGTTGATATTTAATTCTGCTGCTGAATCTGGATCCGCGCTCATATTACCCCGGCCAACAGCCATTGTCTGACTGATTTCTTGGAAGCACGTCAGCAGCGTTTCCACTGTAACAAGCGATTCCACGATTCACTCTAACGTCTTAGAATCCACACTTCTGTGATCACTTGGTCTAGCGGTTCTAGGCGCTCAGTCCGGAACCGCGCGACCGCTACGGTCGCAGGTTCGAATCCTGCCTCGGGCATGGATGTGTGTGATGTCCATAGGTTGGTTAGGTTTAAGTAGTTCTAAGTTCTAGGGGACTTCTGACCACAGATGTTGAGTCCCATAGTGCTCAGAGCCATTTGAACCATTTGTGATCACTTACATCACCGCAATGTAAATTCTTCGTGTGGTTCAACGCGTCGTGTAGCCTTCCATGGTCTTCCTCGATAATGCGGCTGCTGTATCGTCCAAGATGTGCCAGACTGAGGACAGTAGAATATTCCTTGATATAAGAAAAGTATTTAATTTTACACAGCACGCAATAGTTATAAATTGTGAGCGTAAGACAACAGAGAAAAAATTCAATAATGGTTCGTTCCGTTTTTAGGAAACAGAAAGAATATTTAATGTTAACAGGCAGGGAACGACTGGTGCACTGTAATGTAGACCATGATTCTGGATTCTGTTCTACTGATTTACTTAATACATACGGTAGACATCAATGCTTTACCAAGAAACGTGAAAGATAATTATAAAAATGATGTTGATCGTAATCGAGTTTTGCGATCTGAAGTCCTACACCAACGTCAGGCAGTTGCCTTAAAGTTAAAATGTTACTAATTCACAAGGGACCTAAACAAAAATCTGCAAGTTACTGATTGTATATCAGAAGAAAGCCCGAGTATACTATTTTAGCTATGTTTGGCACATCTCGCCAGAGTGAGATTAGGATGAATCGACTCAGCAAAGCTTTCGAAGATACATGGCGAAACTCCTTCTCGCACAACTAAAGGGAGCAAGAAATGATGCTAGTTAGTTACCTGTCTAGAGCTCTCCCACGAGGAACCACGCCAATTAAACTGTGTACAATAGACTTAATAAACGCTAACTTTCGACCCAGCAACGGATCCATTGATGGGCGTAATCATGTAGTTTCCTTAACCATGCACAGAGATTACTAGCTATAGAATGAAATTTAATGGTGTCATAAATTCTTAAGTTTATTAGTACAAGTTAATTTCATTAAAAATTGACATGTAATTCTGTAAAAGTTACTCCAAATTTAACAACAATAATGAATACAAAATGATAAAATTGAAGTGACTTTTGGTAGGGAATGTTCGGGAAGGGCAGCACGAGATGGTAAATTCAGCTTTCTAACATATTAATGTTTAACTAACTCAAATCTACGACTCAGCAACATTCATTGTATTCGCGCTTGGACTATAAGTGTAGTTGTGCAACTGTGACCAGAGAGAAGCTAACCGTGAAATTACTGGGGGGTGTTAAATTCATCGCGGCCTGTAGCGCCGTTGCTGTCTGTAAATCTCATTATTGTTGAAGTACGAGTGTGCTAATGTGGGAGGTGCCGATGGGTCGCTGCTTGCAACTGAGTGGGTGCCTCTGGTGCATCGTCCACAACTCTGCTGGGCGAAGTCTCGACTTCGAGCGTCCTGACCGAAGAATGTCGCAGTAAAACGTGAAATGACTCTGCTGCAAACAGAAGCCCATGTGTCCTCTCCGCAAGCAGAGCCTGAAGTCGCCATACTGAGAGCAGAATCCGAAATGAGAGTCGAAAAGTGCAGAGCATGTCACTTCTGTGGACGTTTCCTACGTCTCAGGCAGCAGTTGCGAACCGGAAAGGGACATTTTTGTCCCTGCAATAAAAAAATGAAGCAGGCGCCGCTGTACTCTTACCACTATAGGAAAAATGCGGCTCTTACAATCAAGTGTACTGAATCCACTCTTCCAGAAACTTGCATCTAAAATTTTACGTCACGATACTCGAGCCAATCCAGATGTCTTACATCTGGCGCCTTTTGCATGCTGTTTTCTATCAAGGGAACATAGAAAGAGAAAAAGAAAAAGGGAAAACGTGTTGGACTAGATGCTGAACAGGCAGCTAAAGCGTATGATCGTCATTCCCAGGGACTGCCCATGTCTTTTAGAAACTTTTCAAGTTCGGCATCTCTCCTAGAAACTTTTCTCTTAATGGCTCAAAAAACTGTCTGCGTTACTTACAGCACTAAAAGCCGATGTTTTCCCTGCCTGCTAAACCAGTGGGAGCTGGAACTGTTCTTTTATTGAACTGTCCTAATTGTTGTGTGCCTGGCACAGCATGAAGAATTCGTCTTACCTCGTACCTGCACACATGCAATGGAATATGCCGAGGGGGAAGTAAAGGAAGATATCACCTACGCAATCACTTGTATTTCAGTTGGAAATAAATATGGGTTTCCCCAGTTTCCCCAATTTCGACTCAATTTATTTTGAAATTTGGAAACGTCAGGTCATCAAATGTGTAATTTCAGAACACGGATAGACGCATTTTAGCAAGGAACTGTTGTGCCAAGTCATCTCCTTATGGCAATAGAATGCTTAATCTTCGGGTCATGTCCCTTTTATTTGTCTCGTTCCCACATCTGTAACGTATAACTACTGTTTAATTTTGTGTTGGCAGTGATGTAAATGGAAACCATTTCTTCCTGCTATATTTTGGAAATCTGTTACTGAGAAACTGAATCCATAGCGACAACACTACTAAAGTCAGAGAAAATTATGTTGATGTAACTGCGAATGCTCCCGACGAGACGAGAAATATCTATACTGTACAGTACAGCCGCCGCTGTTTAACAAGCTTTTCGATAAAATTTTGCTAAACGAAACTATCAAAAAAGTGTTACAAGTAAATATCGCTAAACTTTTATTCTTATTCTTAAGGGTAAAAGCAATGAGTATCGTTTTCCCATGGGAGATAAGCATTCAAGACACATTTTTTTGACGAATACAAGTTAAAATATCGTTTTTCTGCTTCCAATTAAAGGTTCCTGAACATGAAGATTTTGCTAGGGATACGTAGGGCTACATATTTGTGAACTTGCAGTTACTTTTCTTTGTTATGAACTGGACCACTTCGCAGCTACTGACTGCAAGTAATGCTGCTTCTGGTAACGGTTAGTATTTTCATTCAGGAAATAAATGTACAATTTTATAGTTATTATCAACCATTTTGGGGTCACAGTTTACCAATGTGGTTCTATCTCTTCTTTAATTCTCCAATAAGAGTTAAATGATGAAAATAAAAAGGAAGGGAGACCACTTTGTGACTGTCGGTTTTAAATTTGGTACATTTATTTATCCACCATTACCACAAACTTTTATTTTGACGTAGAATTCTGTGGCATTATACAGGGTAACTCTCCTAAGAATCGTCAGGCGCATTTCCTCTGATGTTTCGGTAAATATCTGCAATTCAGAATTTGCAGTGTGTCGCTGAAGTCAGCCCAATCAAACACCACTCATCACATCTTCCGTGTGACTCTCGGTGTCAGTTTGTTTCGCGTTACAAAGAAAATAATTTTTAAATCGGAATTTTACGTGCCTATTAGATAAAGCGGTCCTAATTTAGTCTACTGCGACATTTATTTTCTCGATATATGTTAACGAGGGTAGTAAAACACTATGAATTATCAGTATTCCAGCAGCGACTGAGCAGCGCTAATACACGACTGTAGCAATCAGCACGGGCCAGTCCGTGTTTTACTGTCCCTGTTAACAAGTATCGATGAAACAAATATCACAATAGAATAAACTGGGACCGCTTTGTCGAATGTATAACTAAAATTCCGCTTTAAATTAATTTTGTCTCTAAGGCGAAACAATCCGACGCTTTCTGTCGACACTAGGCGTCGCATAAAATATGTGACTAGTGATTTTTTTTTCGGGCTGCCTCCAGCTACACATTGCAAACAAGAAATTGCAGATATCTGCCGAAACACCAAAGAAAATACATCTGACAACTCTTAGGAGAGACACACTTGTGGAAACAAGTGAAATTAATTTCTTAGCTTGTTGCTGTATCATGAATACCTCTATTAAAATCAAGATGAGCATTATTTTTTTCGACAAGTTTTACTTGTTTAAACTATTGTAGTTCTCGTCTTAGATAAGAGCACAAATCTAGAGCAAAAAGATTATCGAAAGAAGTGGCTCTGGAGGTCACCTCGCTCCTAAATCGACTAACATCCGTTACTGTAACGTTTAGTCTAACATTTCTAAGTATTCGAAAAAAAAATATACCTAGCATATTTCAAGAAATGTGTTTACAACAGCAATAGCACACAGATGATGCGAGTGCTCACACGAGCGTCAGCAGAGTCGCAAGCGTAAGACGCAAATATCGGCGCAGGAGCTGGCCCCAACCGGAATGAACTAGTGTTCGCCTTGCAGCAGTCTGCGAAAATCTTCCAATAAGCTCCAAACGATACTCACGCAAGAAGAATAAGCGGACTTTCTAATATAATTAACCGAATGAATAGTGTTCTTTATCGGATGGATATCTTGAAAGTATTTTATGTTAGTGAAGGAAACTCAGCTTCCATTCGCAGTACTATATTCTTCGACATCAGCTTCGAACTTGGAAATTTCCAGTTTTTATGAGAAATATTGAAAAGTACCAATCCTCGCCACAAACGAAGACGAAATAGTTGTAAGGGATCTCCGCGACAAGGAATTATCAGTCTTAATTTCATAGTTGCTTAAAGTAGCTTAGACATCTATGCCGAGACATAAGCATAGTGTCGTTGTTGTTGTCTTCAATCTGAGGATTGGTTTGATGCAGCTTTCCACGCTAGCCCTTTTTGTGAATCCTCTTCATCTCCTATATACTGCTACAACGCACATCCATTTGGACGTGCTTACTCTACTCAAATCTTGGTCTCCCCCCCAATTTTTACTCTCCCACCCCTCCCTTCCTCTCCCGCCCTCCCCGTCCCTTGTCCGCTCATCCATTATCAAGCTGACGATTCGTTGATGCCTCAGGAAGTATTCTAACAATCGATCCTTTCAAGTTGTGCCACAGATTTCCTTTTTCCCCACGTCAGATAAGTACCTTCTTATTCGTCATATCCACCTAATCTTCAGCATCCTTGCGCAGCATCACATTTCAAAGGCTTCGGTTCTTTTCTCGTCTGAACTGTTTATTGTTAATACTTCACATCTGTAGAAGGCTACACTGCATATATACGCTGAGGTGACAAAAGCCATGCGATATCCCCTAATAGTGCAGCAACTCGACGTGACATGGACTCAATAAGTCTTTGGAACTCCCCTGCAGAAATATTGAGCCATGCTGCCTCTATAGCCGTCCATAATTGCGAAAATGTCCCATGCGTCTAATCCAACTACCATGTCGGAAACCTTTTCACATGAATCATCTGAGTTGTAATGACAGCTCTGCCAACGCACTGCCCTTTTATACCTTGTGTACGCGATACTACCGCCATCTATATATGTGCATATCGCTGTCCCATGACACTTATCATCTCATTGTAACGTCTCTACTTTGGCAATCGTCAAGCATTTTTCTGGCTAAACATCAATGCACATTGACTGACTACTTTTAGTGTCTTATTTCCTAATCTAATCGTCCGCAGCTCGTGATCGTGCGGTAGCGTTCTCGCTTCCCACGCCCGGGATCCCGGGTTCGATTCCCGGCGTGGTCAGGGATTTTTTCTGCCTCGTAATGACTGGGTGTTGTGTGCTGTCCTTAAGTTAGTTAGGTTTAACTAGTTCTAAGTTCTAGGGGACTGATGACCATAGATGTTAAGTCCCATAGTGCTCAGAACCATTTGAACCTAATCTAATTCTATCAAAATCATGAAATGTAATTCGACGATTTGTTTTACTTTTGTTGATGTTCATATTATAACATTTTTTGCAACACACTATCTAATTTGTCGAACTGCTCTTCCAAGTCCTTTCTCGTCTCTTACAGAATTACAATGTCACTGGCAAGCCGAAAGTTTACATTTTTTCCCCTGACCTTTAATTCCCTTTCAAAATGGCTGCTTAGTTTTCTAAACTATTTGGTCTGTGTACAGTCTGAATAACATCGGGGAGATGACTGCCTCACTCACTTCTTGACTGCTGCTTACCTTTCTACACTTATAAGTGAAATCTGGTTTCAGTACAAATTGTAGATAATTTTCCGCTCTCTGTATATTACTCTTGCTACGTTCAGAGTTTCAAAGAGTGTGTTTCAGTCAACTTTGTCAAACGCTTCCTCTAAGTCTATAAATGCTATAAACGTAGGTTTGTCTTTTTTCAGTCTATCTTCTAAAATAAGTCGTAGGGTCAGTATTGCTTCGCGTGTTCCTACATGTCTTTGGAATCCAAACCGATCTTCCCTGAGGTCTGTTAATACCAATTTTTTTCATTCTGTAACTGAAAATTAGCGTATTGTATACATAAACAGTAACTAGTAAAATGTCTGAATCTATATTACTGTAATGGACACAAGGATAAGCTGTTTACGTTTTGAAGTCCAGATTCAGTAGTGTATTGCTTAATATCAAATTCTAGCAGCGACCACCTTGCTTTTAATCCATATACTGCTTTTTTAGTCTTTTAATTTCTCTATCACTGTTTCCATAACTGGATCTATTTCTGCAACTTTTATATGAATCTTGTCATGTAAGTCACCTTGCAAGAAATCCGTGACAATGAACCGGTGATTAATGTTAAGATCATGTTTAGGAGCTAAAGCAAATAAATACACTCCTGGAAATTGAAATAAGAACACCGTGAATTCATTGTCCCAGGAAGGGGAAACTTTATTGACACATTCCTGGGGTCAGATACATCACATGATCACACTGACAGAACCACAGGCACATAGACACAGGCAACAGAGCATGCACAATGTCGGCACTAGTACAGTGTATATCCACCTTTCGCAGCAATGCAGGCTGCTATTCTCCCATGGAGACGATCGTAGAGATGCTGGATGTAGTCCTGTGGAACGGCTTGCCATGCCATTTCCACCTGGCGCCTCAGTTGGACCAGCGTTCGTGCTGGACGTGCAGACCGCGTGAGACGACGCTTCATCCAGTCCCAAACATGCTCAATGGGGGACAGATCCGGAGATCTTGCGGGCCAGGGTAGTTGACTTACACCTTCTAGAGCACGTTGGGTGGCACGGGATACATGCGGACGTGCATTGTCCTGTTGGAACAGCAAGTTCCCTTGCCGGTCTAGGAATGGTAGAACGATGGGTTCGATGACGGTTTGGATGTACCGTGCACTATTCAGTGTCCCCTCGACGATCACCAGTGGTGTACGGCCAGTGTAGGAGATCGCTCCCCACACCATGATGCCGGGTGTTGGCCCTGTGTGCCTCGGTCGTATGCAGTCCTGATTGTGGCGCTCACCTGCACGGCGCCAAACACGCATACGACCATCATTGGCACCAAGGCAGAAGCGACTCTCATCGCTGAAGACGACACGTCTCCATTCGTCCCTCCATTCACGCCTGTCGCGACACCACTGGAGGCGGGCTGCACGATGTTGGGGCGTGAGCGGAAGACGGCCTAACGGTGTGCGGGACCGTAGCCCAGCTTCATGGAGACGGTTGCGAATGGTCCTCGCCGATACCCCAGGAGCAACAGTGTCCCTAATTTGCTGGGAAGTGGCGGTGCAACTTTTATATGAATCTTGTCATGTAAGTCACCTTGCAAGAAATCCGTGACAATGAACCGGTGATTAATGTTAAGATCATGTTTAGGAGCTAAAGCAAATAAATACACTCCTGGAAATTGAAATAAGAACACCGTGAATTCATTGTCCCAGGAAGGGGAAACTTTATTGACACATTCCTGGGGTCAGATACATCACATGATCACACTGACAGAACCACAGGCACATAGACACAGGCAACAGAGCATGCACAATTTCGGCACTAGTACAGTGTATATCCACCTTTCGCAGCAATGCAGGCTGCTATTCTCCCATGGAGACGATCGTAGAGATGCTGGATGTAGTCCTGTGGAACGGCTTGCCATGCCATTTCCACCTGGCGCCTCAGTTGGACCAGCGTTCGTGCTGGACGTGCAGACCGCGTGAGACGACGCTTCATCCAGTCCCAAACATGCTCAATGGGGGACAGATCCGGAGATCTTGCGGGCCAGGGTAGTTGACTTACACCTTCTAGAGCACGTTGGGTGGCACGGGATACATGCGGACGTGCATTGTCCTGTTGGAACAGCAAGTTCCCTTGCCGGTCTAGGAATGGTAGAACGATGGGTTCGATGACGGTTTGGATGTACCGTGCACTATTCAGTGTCCCCTCGACGATCACCAGTGGTGTACGGCCAGTGTAGGAGATCGCTCCCCACACCATGATGCCGGGTGTTGGCCCTGTGTGCCTCGGTCGTATGCAGTCCTGATTGTGGCGCTCACCTGCACGGCGCCAAACACGCATACGACCATCATTGGCACCAAGGCAGAAGCGACTCTCATCGCTGAAGACGACACGTCTCCATTCGTCCCTCCATTCACGCCTGTCGCGACACCACTGGAGGCGGGCTGCACGATGTTGGGGCGTGAGCGGAAGACGGCCTAACGGTGTGCGGGACCGTAGCCCAGCTTCATGGAGACGGTTGCGAATGGTCCTCGCCGATACCCCAGGAGCAACAGTGTCCCTAATTTGCTGGGAAGTGGCGGTGCGGTCCCCTACGGCACTGCGTAGGATCCTACGGTCTTGGCGTGCATCCTTGCGTCGCTGCGGTCCGGTCCCAGGTCGACGGGCACGTGCACCTTCCGCCGACCACTGGCGAAAACATCGATGTACTGTGGAGACCTCACGCCCCACGTGTTGAGCAATTCGGCGGTACGTCCACCCGGCCTCCCGCATGCCCACTATACGCCCTCGCTCAAAGTCCGTCAGCTGCACATACGGTTCACGTCCACGCTGTCTAGGCATGCTACCAGTGTTAAAGACTGCGATGGAGCTCCGTATGCCACGGCAAACTGGCTGACACTGACGGCGGCGGTGCACAAATGCTGCGCAGCTAGCGCCATTCGACGGCCAACACCGCGGTTCCTGGTGTGTCCGCTGTGCCGTGCGTGTGATCATTGCTTGTACAGCCCTCTCGCAGTGTCCGGAGCAAGTATGGTGGGTCTGACACACCGGTGTCAATGTGTTCTTTTTTCCATTTCCAGGAGTGTACTTCAATGAGTTTTATCTTATAACTGATGCATTTGTTATAGCGTACGATGTGGCCCTTCAAACTTTTGTTTGTTTTAAAAACCCACTCCGCATTTAATAGATTCATATATGATCAGAGCGTGGAATGTCAGATCCCGTAATCGAGCAGGTAGGTTAGAAAATTTAAAAATGGAAATGGATAGGTTAAAGTTAGATATACTGGGAATTAGTGAAGTTCGGTGGCAGGAGGAACAAGACTTTTGGTCAGGCGAATACAGGGTTATAAATACAAAATCAAATAGGGGTAATGCAGGAGTAGGTTTAATAATAAATAGGAAAATAGGAATGCGGGTAAGCTACTATAAACAGCATAGTGAACGCATTATTGCGGCCAAGATAGACACGAAGCCCAAGCCTACTACAGTAGTACAAGTTTATATGCCAACTAGCTCTGCAGATAACGAAGAAATTTAAGAAATCTATGATGAAATAAAATAAATTATTCAGATAGTGAAGGTAGACGAAAATTTAATAGTCATGGGTGACTGGAAATCGGCAGTAGGAAAAGTGAGAGAAGGAAACATAGTAGGTGAATATTGATTGGGGGGAAGAAATGAAAGGGGAAGCCGCTTGGTAGAATTTTGCACAGAGCAGAACTTAATCATAGCTAACATTTGGTTCAAGAATCATAAAAGAAGGTTGTATACATGGAAGAAGCCTGGAGATACTGACAGGTTTCAGATAGATTATATAATGGTAAGACAGAGATTTAGGAACCAGGTTTTAAATTGTAAGATATTTCCTGGGGCAGATGTGCACTCTGACCACAATCTATTGGTTATGAACTGTAGATTAAAACTGAAGAAACTGCAAAAAGGTGGGAATTTAAGGAGATGGAACCTGGATAAACTGAAAGAACCAGAGGTTGTAGAGAGCTTCAGGGAGAGCATTAGGGAACGATTGACAGGAATGGGGGAAAGAAATACAGTAGAAGAAGAATGAGTAGCTTTGAGAGATGAAGTAGTGAAGGCAGCAGAGGATCAAGTAGGTAAAAAGACGAGGGCTAGTAGAAATCCTTGGGTAACAGAAGAAATATTGAATTTAACTGATGAAATGAGAAAATATAAAAATGCAGTAAATGAAGCAGGCAAAAAGGAATACAAACGCCTCAAAAATGAGATCGACAGGAAGTGCAAAATGGCTAATCAGGGATAGCTCGACGACAAATGTGAGGATGTAGAGGCTTATCTCACTAGGGGTAAGATAGATACTGCCTATAGGAAAATTAAAGAGACTTTTGGAGAAAAGAGAACCACCTGTATGAATATCAAGAGCTCAGATGGAAACCCAGTTCTAAGCAAAGAAGGGAAAGCAGAAAGGTGGAAGGAGAATATAGAGGGTCTATACAAGGGCGATGTACTTGAGGACAATATTATGGAAATGGAAGAGGATGTAGATGAAGATGAAATGGGAGATATGATACAGCGTGAAGAGTTTAACAGAGCACTGAAAGAACTAAGTAGAAACAAGGTGCCGGGAGTAGACAACATTCCTTTAGAACTACTGACAGCCTTGGGGGAGCCAGTCCTGACAAAACTCTACCATCATGAGACAGGCGAAATACCCTCAGACTTCAAGAAGAATATAACAATTCCAATCCCAAGGAATGCAGGTGTTGACAGGTGTGAAAGTTTCCGAACTATCAGTTTAATAAGTCACAGCTGCAAAATACTAACATGAATTCTTTACAGACGAATGGAAAAACTGGTAGAAGCCGACCTCGGGGAAGATCAGTTTGGATTCCGTAGAAATATCGGAACACGTGAGGCAATACTGACCAGACAACTTATTTTAGAAGCTAGATTAAGGAAAGGCAAACCTACGTTTCTAGCATTTGTAGACTTAGAGAAAGCTTTTGACAATGTTGACTGGAATACTTTCTTTCAAATTCTGAAAGTGGCTGGTGTAAAATACAGGGAGCGAAAGGCTATTTACAATTTGTACAGAAACCAGATGGCAGTTATAAGAGTCGAGGGGCATGAAAGGGAAGCAGTGGTTGGGAAGGGAGTGAGACAGGGTTGTAGCGTCTCCCCGATGTTATTCAATCTATATACTGAGCAAGCAGTGAAGGAAACAAAAGAAAAATTCGGAGTAGGTATTAAAATACATGGAGAAGAAATAAAAAACTTTGAGGTTCGCCGATGACATTGTAATTCAGTCAGAGACAGCAAAGGACTTGGGAGAGCAGTTGAACGGAATGGATAGTGTCTTGAAAGGAGGATATAAGATGAACATCAACAAAAGCAAAACGAGGATAATGGAATGTAGTCGAATTAAGTCGGGTGAGGCTGAGGGAATTAGATTAGGAAATGAGACACTTAAAGTAGTAAAGGAGTTTTGCTATTTGTGGAGCTAAATAACTGATGTTGGTCGAAGAAGAGAGAATATAAAATGTAGACTGGCAATGGCAAGGAAAGCGTTTCTGAAGAAGAGAAATTTGTTAACGTGGAGCATAGATTTAAGTGCCAGGAAGTCGTTTCTGAAAGTATTTGTATGGCGTATGGCCATGTTTGGTTCAAATGGCTCTGAGCACTATGGAACTTAACATCGGAGGTCATCAGTCCCCTAGAACTTAGAACTACTTAAACCTAACTAACCTAAGGACATCACACACATCCATACCCGAGGCAGGATTCGAACCTGCGACCGTAGCAGTCGCGCGGTTCCAGACTGGAGCGCCTAGAACCGCTCGGCCACTCCGGCCGGCTAGCCATGTATGGAAGTGAAACATGAACGATAAATACACTTAAAACTTCCGGGCTGATAGGCCGTGGTCGAAGTATAAAACACTCTCCTGACGTTTCGTCTCCGACTGCGGGAGACATCCTCGGAGGTACAGCGGCGAACTGTTCGCCCCTTTACCTCCGAGGATGTCTCCCGCAGTCGGAGACGAAACGTCAGGAGAGTGTTTTATACTTCGACCACGGCCTATCAGCCCGGAAGTTTTAAGTGAAGACAATACCGGCCGTGAAAGCTTACATTGTATGATGGACGATAAATAGTTTGGACAAGAAGAGAATAGAAGCTTTCGAAATGTGGTTCTACAGAAGAATGCTGAAAATTAGATGGTTAGATCACATAACTAATGAGGAGGTATTGAATTGGATTGGGGAGAAGAGCAATTTGTGGCACAACTTGACTAGAAGAAGGGATCGGTTTGTAGGACATGTTCTGAGGCATCAAGGGATCACCAATTGAGTATTGGAGGGCAGCGTGGAGGGTAAAAATTGTAGAGGGAGACCAAGAGATGAATACACTAAGCAGATTCAGAAGGATGTAGGTTGCAGTAGGTACTGGGAGATGAAGAAGCTTGCACAGGATAGAGTAGCATGAAGAGCTTCATCAAACCAGTCTCGGGACTGAAGACTACAACAATAACAACATAATACGGTAAACCGTCAGACCCTCATGTGTGGGTTCTCTTTGTGAGATAGCAATTCTTTTTGTATTGTAATGCATACAGTGAGTATCCAGCGTTGTCTGACATTGTTTCGTCTTCCAATGACAAAAGATCGGAGTCAGATGACTAATTAGACTGATAATTGCGAAGTCATACGGTTTCTTTGGTTTCGAAATTCTTGATGGCTTTGGTATTGGCCCAAGTTGCTTCGGTTGCTCTTTATCGTTATTTGCATTGATTCCTTATTGCGTTTAGTACTCATCGAACTACTACTCAAAGTTACAGTCTCAGTTTCAGATCCAATTTCTTCTAGATCAGTCGTAGATTCATTGAGATTCGGCTCTATGAGTGGGATGAACAATCGACTTGGTTCCTATGTGTCGTCTTCTTCTAGCTATTGTTTAGAAGTACCTTCACCAAAAATAATGCCTCTCGTTCTTAATATTCTCCAGCGAAGTGATTCAAAAGGCCTGGATGCTTTTCGTTCTTCACATTATCCTACCATGAAACTTTCAATAATTCTAGGTCTCATTTTCGTCTGTTTGCTCTCGAAATGTCAACATAGCTCTCGCTTTCAAATAAACAACTCAGAAAACTGTTCACAAGTTCTTCAAGGCACTGTTGATCCACATTGTCCCACTCCTCAACGGCGATTCGACGTAGATCCCTCAGAGTGGTTGGTAGCTCACGTCGTTCACAAACAGCCCTTTTCAATCTATCCCAGGCATGTCCGATAGGGTTAATGTCTGGATAACATGCTGGTCACTCTAGTGGGTCGATGTCATTATCCTGAAGGAAGTCATTCACAAGATGTGGACGATGTGGACGCGAATGGTCGTCCTTGGAGACGAATACCTCGACAATATGCTGCCGATATGGTTGCACTACCGACCGAAGGATGGCATTCACGTATCGTTCAGCCATTACGCCGCCTTCCCCGACCACCAGCGGCGTACGTCGGCCCCACATAATGCCACCGCAAAACAGCAGGGAACTTACACCTTGCTGTACTCGCTGGACAGTGTGTCTATGGCGTTCAGTCTGACCGGCTTGCCTCCAAACACGTCTTCGACGATTGTCTAGTTTAAGGCATATGCGACGCTCATAAGGGAAGAGAACGTGATGCCCATCCTGAGCGGTCCATTCGGCATGTTGTTGGGCCCATCTGTACCGCGCTGCACGGTGTTGTGGTTGCAAAGATGGACCTCTTCATGGACGTCGGGAGTGAAGTTGCGCATCATGCAGCCTACTGCGCACAGTTTGAGTCGTAACACGACGTCCTGTGGCTGCACGAAAAGCATTATTCAACATGGTGGCGTTGCTGTCAGGGTTCATTATTCGTTAAACAATATTCTGATGTGTTATTGTCAGGCCGGCCGGGATGGCCGAATGGGCCGCTACAGTCTGGACCAGCGCGACCGCTACGTTCGCAGGTTTGGATCCTGCCTCGGGCATGGATGTGTGTGATGTCCTTAGGTTATTAAGGTTTAAGTAGTTCTAAGTTCTAGGGGACTGATGACCTCAGAAGTTAAGTCCCATACTGCTCAGAGCCATTTGAACCATTTTTTGTTATTGTCAAATTTCGACATTAAATATTGGTTCAGAAAGCAGCCACGCCTGTTCAGTACATATTGTGATATTATGTTTACATGCGGAGCAGTAAATGCCGTTCTACGAACACCTCTTACGCATTTTTGGCGTAACACACTGACCCACACATCACACCAAACTCACTGTAGCAAGCCGACCCGGAGGAGCGACCGCGCGCACACAATCGCTGCGTTCAAATGTGCGGCAAACGATACGTGGATCAGTGATGTACGAACTTCCTGCATATCATTACATGAAGCGTCAACTTATTGGCCACACGTTGTCATAACCTCACTTTATCGCCCCACTCTTGCCGTAACTCGGTTCAAAGCCACCAGAAGATTGATTGCTTGTGTGTAATCTTCTCATATGGATCAATCACGAGGCTATGATTTCCACGTCTTTTTTCAGTCCCTCTTATATCACGTTCTCTAGAGCTTCGCTTGGCTGTCATATATGGGATTAGGGTTTGAGACTGTTAGACCATACGAAGGCGTGATGTGTGGGAATACCGTAGTTTATCGTTACGTACTGCTGTAGAGGTCTTACTGAAGTAACCACTCTATTATTTATTTGGAGAAATTCAAGGAAGCTGTGTACACATCTGCATCAGGATATCCAAATTGTAACTAGCCTGTTACTACTGGTTATTACGTTAAGAGTGGGAATGGAAATGCTTATTGATTGTGAAATTAACGTGAGAAGAGTAGGGTCACCACCGACTCTAACCATACAACTAATCAAAGGTTTGGCCGAGTCGGAAAATAAATTAATTTGATCACAGATCAAAAACTCATAAAAATACGTACGTAGTGATATCGCTCATAGGGGATGCGATGTAATTAATAGTATTTCCCGTGCACTGTCCACGAGAATAAACCATTTAAAATAAAATAGTACATGCATGAACACTGTGCAGAAGATCAGCTCCCAGCAACACACCTGAAAATAAGACTTAATCTAAAACATTTGTTTTAAAATAAAAGGGGAAACTAATCACTGGACATGTGTGTAAGGAAACGCATTTGATGTGCTAACAGGAAAGCTACGAGGTGAGTGGCTTAGGTGCAAAAACGTAACCTCGGACTGCAAGAGAAAATTGTAAATAAAATCATTTATTCCTAAGACATGAAAAAGGACGCATGTACACAATTTCTGATAACATTAATTCCTAAGACATTAACGAAAAGCATCGATACATTCACCGTTAAAATCCACACCTAAAATCATTGGTGTGAATCATTCATACAACTGCTGTTGCCTGATAACTGACCGCAATAACTCGTGAAACGGTACACGTTTCACAGTACACCCGCGTGCCCACGTGGTTTGTGGAGACGCAATTTCTAGGTATCGTGACCAAATTGCAACAATATCACATCACACAATCATGAACAGTTAACATTCTTTAAAACAAACATGACACCAGACAGTGGTGACGGTAGCCCAACAAACTGTAATGTTCAACCACGTGGTCGGCTCCCCACGGACGAAAGATACAGAAAGCAAGGAAAATTTACGAGAAGGCAAAGCTATTAATATTTAGAAAAATGAAGGCTTATACAGGCACAGCTGAAGGCAAACAGACATTCATACAGAAGCGAGTGCTCACTTCTTATCGACACCTTTGTGTGGCGCTCTTCCGGCGGATCCAAGTCTGCTACAAAAATTTACTAAAAGAAAAATCTGCCCAAGTTTTGCAAAAGCGAGACCAAAAGCTAACAGCTCTCCTCTCGCCAAGTAACAACGCGCCACGCGGTCAGTCTAACTCACCCTTCTTCGACTGGAGTACAGCTGTGGACGCTTCCCGTACCGGCGGCAGACTGCCTCCCTTTTTCATCTCCAGCCTCCTCCACGCTCCGCGTGGCCCGGAAAACCCAAGGATGCCATTTCCGCCACCAGCCTAACGCAGGTGGATTTCTCACCAGTAGCGCAAACCCCTTTGCCGACTTCGACTGGGTGTTGTGTATCTTTCATCATCATTTCATCCCCATCGACACGCAAGTCGCCGAAGTGGCGTCAACTCGAAAGACTTGCACCAGGCGAACGGTCTACCCGACGGGAGGCCCTAGCCACACGGCATTTCCATTTTTACCACTACGAGAGTTGGCTATTCTGTACAATTGCTGCTGAATCTGTATCACGATCGCAGACTTTCTGCAGCAGACTACGCCACCGTCTAGCAGCGTGACACACAACCACATTCATTCAATCACACCACTATGAGAGTTATGAGAAAAGATAAACAAGGAAAAGAAAGATAAATGCTAGTGAAAATGGGCTACCGGACTAATGAAAGGTGGCTACAGGACCCTTTCAAAATGGTTCTTTGAAACCAGTTATACTTTATTAAGAATCCTGTGTCCATACCACTGTAACATGTTGTTCAGTAATATAAATTGAAAAAAGGGTGTTCAAAAACGTCCATGCAGAAGCTGAATGAACAACGACTACTTTATTTGGCGAGAAAGTGTACTAGAGCGATACGACTACTAGATGAGGTTTTCAAAATGTTAAATACACATGAAAAATGCCTTTATCTCAAAAGATTGTGACAGCAGTTTGTTGGGTGTGTGAGGAAGAACTTGTCGTTTTGTAAACTGCTTTGAGGCAATTACCGAACTATGTCACGAACCACCATGGCACTTGTGACTTCTTAGTCTCTGCTCTAGCCGTAGAGCGTTTTAGGGGCAAATAAAGGTTCCCGTAGCTGAACGACTTCCGTTAATGATGCTTTATCTATTCTGCGAAACACTTTGCGTGACGTAATTACTACAGAGCCGTCACGCAAGGCAGCACTTGGGAAACTGGCAGTTCCATCACTGATTCAACCTACGCGCTTCCGTAAACTACAAGCGTCACAAATAGACATGCAATTACAGGGCAGGTGCCGTGATTTCGTCGGCGTACGTTTTTCATGCTTACGGCACCTCCAGCGAACACTCTCTAAATGACTGCTCTTGTTTGTAAACTAGAGCGAGGTCTGCAGTGCAGAATTTATCTACACTGCAATTCTCCGCGAGGAATTTCATGGCGAGCAAAGTATTTTGTGCCTGTAGAGTCGGTGAGAAGATAGTACCAAAATTGTGGTTAAACCATATCGTGAAGAGAGAGGAATTAGTCGGAGAGATACAACCGTAGTCTTATCAAAGGAAATTACGGGAATCCTAAGGTTGGTCAGAAAAGAGTTTGGACGTCGATCCTTCATAATAAGTCTTCTGCCTAATACTGTGCAACACCGGACCAAAAGTCTCTACTATACATTATTATCATCTTCAGTACCTGCCCATAAACTGCAGTTGGAGAATAATGCGAGATACAGCAGATTATTTCTAGGAGGGGAAGGTAGAACATCCGGTTTCCTCCAGCGACATAATGTGTTTTCAGTTTTTAGTGTTTTGCCTCAATATCTTATTTTTCGACATGGTCCCCTTTCAGGTCAGTGCGTTATATCCGACATTTTCCTAGTGACTGAATCCATTTCGGAAATAAGATTTGAGAAGTCCTGCAAAATGCCTTTCTAGACCTACTTCTCTTCATCTTTCATAAGTCACTTCTGAGCCCCTTTCTCGTCCGTGTAAAGCAAAAATAGCCTATTGATGATCGGTTGTGATTCAAATCCTGAATTCTTATTACTCGGCATAATATACCTACGGTAAGTTCGAAAGTAACTCACACCACATGTACAGCGAATAGAAAATATTGTCCTTCGTTACGAGTTAGACAATATAGTATATTATGTTAGGAGATATCAGAAAGTTTCCGTTCGAAGGCTATACAGTCCAGAATCGATATGCCAACCAGGCAAAAACGCTGTGAGCATTGAGGGAATTATCCAACCTATGCACCAGGTTAAAGATACCAGTTTGGTAAAACACCGTATCCTGCTGCGTGAAGGAGACCGTAACTGCCTGCTGCACATCCTCCTCCGACAGGCATCCTGGTCACATGGGGAAGGACCATCATTATAGTGTCTCCCACTTGAACTGGCGTAACTTCTGTGTTACTGCATTTGCGCTATGGGGACGTGTGTCATCATGAACTCGGCGCACCATTCCACAACAGTACAAGGGGAGCTCACCACGTTGGTATCACATATTTACTTCAAACTTTGTGCATCTTTAATAGGTCATTAAAATAACAGAATGTGCATTACTTTGGCAATTACGAGAAAATCGCAAAAGAACTTTTACGCTCTGTTATGTAGCGGATCTATCTTAATTTTCAATTTACATTTTTTTCATCACTGGTCATATTATTTAATTTATATGACATTTGAGAGGTAATGCAATCTAAAAAAACCCACGTGTATTTGCATGAAGTTTTAGTGACTTTCATGTTATTTGACTACATACTATTTTTAATTAAATTTAGCTGTTAGAAAGAACATATTTACAACTACCGACAAGTAAATTAAGAAACGCATAGAGTATCCCTGAAAATGTATGCCTGTCGTGACCTGAGAAATCTCTTATACGTGCAGCCTGGTAAGGTACCCAGAACTACTAAGCACCTCGACGCTTCGAGCTGCAGACACAGAGGTAGGACCCATTTGGCAGTTAACCTACGTAGCGGTGAGACGTTGCTAATGTAGCAAGAACTAATAGTGTCAGTGCAATTTTTTTGAATATCGCAGAATAGGCGCTTATGCTGCAACAATGAAGCTTTGTCCAAGAGTCCAACCGTCGCCTCATACATGTTGATTTTACGAAGCTCGAAAGCTTGACTCTCATAAACTCAACGACCAGCACCCACGAACAGACGCGTAAAACTTCTCTTATGATTTTCTCGTAACTGCCGGAGTAGTGCACTTTACTGATTTCACATTATGTTGATTTAATAGCATACTAAATAGGTACTAAATTTAGAGTAAATCTGTGCTCCCAACGTCGTGGCCTCCGCTTGTTACACATACGTGCAGCTCCATACACATTCTTCATTCTCCGGTGGATGTCTACCGGTGTTTGTGCTTCGGTAGCCAAGAAAAGAATAACAACACGTTAGTCCTGTTTGGATGCATTCGGTAATAACAACGTCGTAGTTCACGTTGCCGAATTTACAGCACGCACTTCGGAAAGGGATATGTCGAGGGAAAAAGACCAAGAGGAAGACCACGACTGAGGTACATGGATCAAATCGTGAAAGATGTGGGATGTAACACCTATAAAGAAATGAAGAGAAAAGCTGAAAGACGCACAGAATGGAGACAAGCTGCCATTGTAGCTGTTGCAAACCAATCCTTGGATTGACCACTACAGAAGAAGACTTCGGAAAGACAGGAAGCTCCCATTAATCTCTTGCTTACATATCGGTGTTTATATACTAGAATCGGAGTCGCGTTAAACTGCATATACACTCCATTAACGCCCTCAAACGCTAACTTTATGATCGCCGCTTGTATTTTCTTTAGAAGGCTTCAATACAGTAGCCTACTGAGTCAAGAGCTTTTTCTAACCTCTAGAAACACCAAACCAACTAGGTTTCCTCTACCAATGGCACTACTGGATATCATGGTTAGGCTCACGAGTTGGTTTACGCATATCAATGTTTTGGAAACGAGGGTGGTATTCGTGAAGAAGGTTACTTTGTTCCAGGTAGGCCACAATGTTTGAACTCGGAATGTGCTCTACGATTTTGCTACAAATAGAGGTAAGCGGAGTGATTCTTGAAGTTTTTCCGACGTAACGAGTATTCCATGAGGTTTCGTCCTTGCAGCTGAATGATGTCGATATCTTGCCACGCTAGTTCGGACTGACAACCATTCAGGATTTTCAGGAAAGTAATTCGGGACAGTAATTCGGTGGACCTGTTCACCTTCCTCTTCTGAACTTGGGTGTGACTTCGCCCTTTTCTGAATTATTTGGAATGCGTGTCTCCTCTAGTTTGATCAAGACGGGGGCTAATTCACTCTAAATTTCTTTACAGAACTTGACAGGGACTCAGTGGAACTCGAGGACCGTGTTTTTATTGATTTATGCTGATTTTCAGCATCATTACTACTGATTACTATATCACTCTTCTTGGCAGTGGTACGGGTTTTGAAAGCTCAAACGTAATCATATAAGCGTGTTTGTAAAACTGATATCAATGTGCATATGCATATCGAATACTGTGTTTACTAAGCATACGAGAAAAAAAAAACATCCACAGTGGAGCAGCTTCTGGTATGCAGTTACCTATAATTCGCCAAATAATTATTGCTAAGGCAAAAAGAAAATATGTCGAGTCTGCCGAGACAGACTGGTTTTTAAGAAAAAAAACTTAGTTTTCATCATAGTCCCCGTTTAGGCTAATGAGATTTATTCGATGTGTTTTCAGTGAGTATACCATGCATTTCTGAATCGTGATTCTTCAAGATCTGCAGTAGCGTCTCTACTGCTCTGAGTGACATTTTGTTTCTGGAGTGAAGTGGTCAAGAAACACGTCATCAATGCACAACATAGGTAACATTCCTAGTAAAACGATCGATACATTCACTTCCCTTTTGATTTTGCCTTAATTTTCATCAACTGAAGACAAAGTCTGAAAATGAGTCCGTGATCATATTTCATTCGGAATTCATACGGAATACCTGGCAGTAGGGGATAGCACAATGCACCTAATATGGAAAACGTATGTTTTTGAAGGTATTCGGATACTTTAGATCATATAGTGTAGCATGGTCTCAACAATTGGAAAGTCCGCTGCAGAAGTATTGAACCATGCTCTCTCTATAGCCGTCCATAATTGCGAAAGTGTGCCCGGTGGAGGAATTTGTGCACCAACTGACGTCTCGATAATCTCCCACAAATGTTCACTGGGATTCACGACGAGCGAGCTGGGTGGCCAAATCATTCTCTCATACTGTCCAGAAGTTCTTCAGTTGCGAACAGTTGTGGCCGGTGACATGCTTGGGAACATGAATTCCATGAATGTCTGCAATAGGTGTCCAAGTAGCCGAACGTAACCATTTCCAGTCCATGGTCGGTTTAGATGGGCCAGGGGACCCAGTCCATTCCATGTAAGTACAGCCTACGCCATTATGGAGCCACCACTAGTTTGCACAGTGCCTTGTTGACAATTTGGGTCCACGGCTTCGTGGGGTCTGCGCCACACTCGAACCCTACCATCAGCTCTTGTCAATTGAAATCGGGACTTATCTGACCAGGCCACGGGTTTTCATCGTCTAGGGTGCAACTGACATGGTCACGAGCCCAGGAGATGCACCGCAGGCGATGCCGTGCTGTTAGCAAAGGCACTCGGGTCATTCCTCTGCTTCCATAGCCCATTAACGCGAAATTTCGCCACCCTGTCCTAACGGATATTTTCGTCGTACGTCCCACATTGATTTCTGTCGCAATTTCGAGCAGTGTTGCTTGTCTGTTAACACTGACAACTCTGCGTCAACTCCGCTGCTCAGTGCACGCATTGCTTTACCCTGTTTGGGGATCTTTCTATATTCTTCGCAACGTTCGGGTTTTGGATTTTCCTTGAATCGTCTATGAGCAGCATCCGTTTTGTTTATTATTTAGAACGCTTGGGGGTAACCTTCTGCCTGGGACTATATGGAACCCTACTGTCCAATATTACCACATAAAGTGATCAAGGCCCTCCCTTCCACGCAGACAAATAACAGTTTGCCAGATAGCCATCGATCAGGGTGTTAAAGTTTCGGTTGTTTAGTTTCTGAATGGATTTTTTTAATAAAATGATGTTGCATGTACGGACGTCAGTTAGAATAAAATTTTGGGTTCAATCGGCTCAGGTTCCTATTAAGTTATCTGCATCTATTTGTAGCAGATCCGCTACAACGCATGCCCACGGACATAATCTCTCGCCAACGCAAGCTTTCTCACGCTTGGGTTATACTGTACTAGCCGCCAGTGTGGAATAACTCTGGCTTGTAATGTGTGATTTACTATCGCTCAAGTGAGTGAGACAGAATTAGCAACTACGCTATTGGGACTTTCCCAATGTCGGCTTGTAAGCACCCCAAAAACGTTACAGCTCCAGGAAGCTCAGAGGGATTTTAGTCAACACTAGGTATCTGAGCAGTATATTGAAGATTTTCATTAAAATAAACGATTTTTTCCTGAAATTCAACCACATTAATCTGTAATTTGAGTTTTTCACCCATTTTGCAGCTGAAGCTACCTATACAAACTTAACTGTCTGTGACAAGTAAAAACAGATATCATCTGTCTTCGCATTGGAATAATGACGATGCATTTAACCTACACCCAGTCTGACAGTCTGTCCTCAGTCAGTTACGTTTTTTGCTAATAGAAACAGCCATGAGTTTTTTCATAAAGAAAAGAAAGAATTAGCTTGAAGGCCTCTACGTGTTCATTATATCATACGTGCAAGTGGAGCAACGAGGAATGAATACATGGAATAGAAAAGCGCTTGTAATAATAAATTTCCTGATTTACGGTTGACATGCATTCTTACAACATACTGTTACAATAAATTGTCATCAGCCTGTCATTACTTTTCTATATGGTAACTTAGGAATTTAAAGTCTTATCATATATCGTATTTTGATTTTGGACCTACACTTCATGTTCCTCCACTGCCAGATCGGTCACCGAGGCTATTACGTTTTTTTCAGGTCTCTGTCACACTGAGAAGAAGGACTTTCGTACGAGGCTGTTGGGCAGTCAGAGTCTCTCAGAGGTGTGACATAAAGACTGTAGCGTGCCTCATCTTGTCCAAACACACTTATTTACCGAGTCTCATCAGCACTCTTCTCGCTCTGTTCGCTACAATACACAAATACACAACGCAGTGTTAAGCTCTGTTCTAGGTAACGTTCTGTCTGGGACTACATGGGACCCTACTCTCCAACATTGCCACATAAAGGTGATCAAGGCCCTCCCTTTCACGCAAAGAAATTAACATTACTCAACGAGAAGTACGGCGTTGTTCAGTTGGACATCTCTGTGAGTCGTCGATGTTCGGTGCTCGTGATCACATAGACGCGAGTAAATGTGGAGCGATGTCTCAGCAGAGGGATTTACCCAACTATCTAGTACGCCAAACTATTGCCAAGACTGCAGCTAGTCAGTCGCTGCGTGAAGCGGTGAAGTCATGGACTTTTCCGAAGTGTGTTGGGTGGAGTGACGCTTGGCTGGGGTTGTTCAAGCGTCGGCTTATAAATGAATAGTTCCTCTGTTAATCACTATATTTCAACATGAGACGGCGTAGAATACTAAAACGCTGCACTCAGTTTCATTTCGAGAATTATAATTTCTGGGACCCACAGGCAAAACAGATCAAAGAAATACATCGCCCCAACAGCAATACAATGAGCTTATCTCACAATAACCAACAATAACATACAGCAGAATTCATCCTTAAAATAATCTTGCTTCGGGCCAGAATGGCTCTGCAAGAGAGCTCTAAAATAAAACAACTTGCTTCTGCTCAGGATTAACTTCAAAAGTGGACACCAAATAATAGAAAAACTAGTTTCCCCCTGTTACTAACATTACACTAAAATAAATCAGGAAAACAAGTGACTTACTATAATTATCTAGAATCTACTACTACCAACACCTGTCCCGTAAACGCAACAAAACCATACAGAACTAAAACATCTACAGCCATCACAAGAAAATGTAGGTAATCAAAAGAAACAACCGAAAAAGAAGTCAGATAAAGACGCAATAATTATTACTAGCAGATTGTCGTCGAACAATGGTCTCCCTGTATTTACAGCTTCACAATAAAAATGTTAGACTCAATTCCACCACGGGCATGTGTGCAACTCACTTGACAATAGCCTTGGCACAGTCAAATTCCTCGCAGCCTTGCCGTGCTTTCATACAACAGCTAATTGACTCAAGTCAGCTTCACCTATTCCAACGCACGCTACCACTCTGTAATCCTTCCAGCCAGAGTCTGACAACTACCACTGCTTGCCAATAGCGAAAGCCCCACAAAAGCTCACGTCATTTTGTGCTCTCCGCCATTCCTCTTCACTAATTATGTGCTGCCGTCTTCTCTCGGACACCAACACCCACCGAGACGGTATATGCATTACAGCTGCCCACACCTCATGCAGCTCATTGCAGTACATTATTGCCATTTTCGTACTGCTCACGGTTTCGCTGTCCTCTCCTTTCGGGGTATGCCTTGCTTGGTGGAAGTCCACGAATCCCTGGTCTCTGATTCCTTCGAGGATGACTTAGCCAATGTGTTTGCCAACTTTGTCGATGAAAAGACAAGTGCGGCCGGAGCTGCAAAAAGGTCCCGAAGTCGCCTCACAACTAGTCCACCACTGCCCAAAGTGGACACACATCCTGGCGTAAGGCAGTTTGGCCATTCCCGTTGCTTACTGCTCAACCTCGCATTTTGGCGACCACTTCTCATGGTGACTTCTTTGGCCAGCCACTCCAACGCAAGACACGCGTGCCCAGCGAGTCGTACAGACCTCTGTCGCAACTACACAACTTGTCAAGCACTGCCCTCTGCAGCATACAGTGCTGGCTCGACGTCGCTGCTTCCTCTTGGTGCTGCCGACTGCCAACCCATGCGCCGCACCACCAGAGCAAGCTTCGCCATGGATTTTCCTCTGCAAACTTGACACCAAAAGACCTCCATGGAGAAGTCTACATGCATGGCCCTTGGTGGCGTGGGCGGATGGAAATAGATTCATGCCTCGAAATTTCTGTTTCATGGCACAAGGTCTCTCTCTCCGGCCGTCACTCCCACCACAGAGACTGACAGTCACTGTTAAATACTTCAAACAAAACAAGTATTATAAACGCAATAAAAGAACTGCACTGAATGATCGTGACTGAAGCTCTAATTAAACAAACAATGTAATTAAGTCAACTTAAGAAGGGAACTGACCCAGAAATCCCATTCGTCCACCGCAGCGATCGACCAAAATCTATGTTGTGTCACTAAAGAGAGATTCAAAAGCGATACCCACCAGGATAAGGAAGGAAACAGCCTACTAATTTCAAACCGTGTATCTCTAGCTAAATTGCCTGATTAATATATTTTCCTTGTATTCCACTCAAATTCAACCTATTGCCAAGCAAGGGTGATGCTGAAAACATAATATAGTGACATCTGCCTGCGCCAAGGCCCGCCCGGCTAGCCGTTCGGTCTAACGCACTGCTTCCCGAGCGGGAAGGCGTGCTGGTCCCAGGCACGAATCCGCCCGGCGGATTAGTGTCGAGGTCCGGTGTGCCGGCCAGCGTGTGGATAGTTTTTAAAGCGGGTTTCCATCTGCCTCGGCGATTGCGGGCTGGTTCGCATTATACCGCCTCAGTAACCCTATGTCGGCGATTGCTGCGCCACACTGTCTCCACATACGCGTACACCATAATTACTCTACCACGCAAACATTGGGTTCACACTCGTCTGGAGTGACACGTTCCCGAGGGGGGCACGGTGTGCCGAACCCTGGGTTCGGTTTGGGGCGGTGGTGGGGTGAGTGGACTGCTGTTGTGAGGTTGTGTACTACTGAGGGCTATGGCGGGGACGAAGCCTCTCCATCGTTCCTAGGTCCCCATTTTAATACACACATACATACATACATACATACCTGCGCCACTGTAGCTTGTTATTCATTCTGTGCCTCGTTTCTTACCCCTCCTTAGTTAAAAGTAGTAAATCATTCATCGTATTCACATAGTAAGTAGCCCTGGATTTTAGTCAACGTAACTGCACCTGAGAGTATCCCACTCTCGAAATGTTTAAGTACGATGTCTATTTCAGTCAGAACTAAATGGATATTGTTAATTTCGTCATTTACATCCAGTTTCTGACCAGCGTGAACTGTAATTGGTCCACATTACCTGGCGAACTCGGCCATAGTGTTTGCAGAGGACTTCCCTTGAATGAACACCTGATCTACATCTACATCTACATGGATAACCTGCAAATCACATTTAAGCGCCTGGCAGAGGGTTCATCGAACCACCTTCACAATTCTCTATTATTCCAATCTCGTATACCGCGCGGGTAGAATGAACACCTATATCTTTCCGTACGAGCTCTGATTTCCCTTATTTTATCTTGGTGATCTTCCCCCCCCCCCCCCCCCCCCCCTATGTAAGTCGGAGTCAACAAAATATTTTCGCATTCGGAGGAGAAAGTTGGTGATTGGAATTTCGTGAGAAGATTCCGTCGCAAAGAAAAACGCCTTTCTTTTAATGATGTCCATTCCAAATCCTGTATCACTTCTGTGACACTCTCTCTCATATTTCGCGATAATACAAAACGTGCTGCCTTTCTTTGAACTTTTTCGATGTAATCAGTCAGTCCTATCTGCTAAGGATCCCACACCGCGCAGCAGTATTCTGAAAGTGGACTGACAAGCGTAGTGTAGGCAGTCTCCTTAGTAGGTTTATTACATTTTCTAAGTGTCCTGCCAATAAAACGCAGTCTTTGGTTAGCCATCCCCACAACATTTTCTGTGTGTTCCTTCCAATTTAAATTGTTCGTAATTGTAATACCTACATATTTCGTTGAATTTACGGCTTTTAGATTAGACTGATTTATAGTGTAACCGAAGTTTAACGCGTTCCTTTGTGGATGACCTCACACATTTCGTTATTTAAGGTCAACTGCCACTTTTCGCACCATTCCGATATTTCTTCTAAATCGTTTTGCACTTTGATTTGATCTTCTGATGACTTTATTAGTCGATAAACGACAGCGTCATCTGCAAACAACCGAAGACGGCTGCTCAGATTGTCTCCCAAATCGTTTATATAGATAAGGAACAGCAAAGGGCCTATAACACTACCTTGGGGAACTCCAGAAATCGCTTCTGTTTTACTCGATGACTTTCCGTCAATTACAACGAACTGTGACCTCTCTGACAGGAAATCACAGATCCAGTCACATAACTGAGACGATATTCCATAAGCACGCAATTTCACTACGAGCCGCTTGTGTGGTACAGTGTCAAAAGCCTTCTGGAAATCCAGAAATACGGAATCGATCTGAAATCCCTTGTCAATAGCACTCAGCACTTCATGTGAATAAAGAGCTAGTTGTGTTTCACAAGAACGATGTTTTCTAAACCCATGTTGACTGTGTGTCACTAGACCGTTCTCTTCGAGGTAATTCATTATGTTCGAGCACAATATATGTTCTAAAATCCTGCTGCATATCGACGTTAACGATATGGGTCTGTAATTTAGTGGATTACTCCTGCTACCTTTCTTGAGTATTGGTGTGACCTGTGCAACGTTCCTGTCTTTGGGTACGGATCTTTCGTCGAGCGAACAGTTGTATATGATTGTTAAGTATGGAGCTAATGCATCAGCATACTCAGAGTGGAACCTAATTGGTATACAGTCTGGACCAGAAGACTTGCTTTTATTAAGTGATTTAAGTTGCTTCACTACTCCGAGGATATTTACTTCTACGTTACTCATGTTGGCAGTTGTTCTCGATTCGAATTCTGGAATATTTACTTCGTCTTCTTTTGTGAAGGCATTTCGGAAGTCTGTGTTTAGTAACTCTGCTTTGGCAACACTGTCTTCGATGGTATCTCCATTGCTATCGTGCAGAGAAGGCATTGATTGTTTCTTGCCGCTAACATACTTCACATACGACCAGAATCGCTTTGGATTTTCAGCCAGGTTTCGAGACAAAGTTTCGTTGTGGAAACTGTTATAACCATCTCGCATTGAAATCCGCGCTAAATTTCGAGCTTCTGTAAAAGATTTTGCGTCTGTTTAAATTTGGTATGTTTGTTTAGTTTTTTCTGCAACAGTGTTCTAACCCGTTTTGTGTACCAAAGAGGATCAGCTCCGTCGTTTGTTAATTTATTTGGTATAAATCTCCCAATTGCTGCCGATACTATTTCTTTGAATTTAAGCCACATCTGGTCTACACTTATGTTATTAATTTGGAATGAGTGAAGATTGTCTCTGAGGAAGGCGTCAAGTGAATTTTTATCTGCTTTTTTTGAGTAGGTATATTTTTCGCTTATTTTTCGGGGATTTGGGGATTACAATATTCAATCTTGCTACGACAGCCCTGTGTTCACTAATTGCTGAATCGGCCAATTCACCCTTCCGCAGTCAAGCGGCACTTGGCACATCCCTAACAGCCATACCTGCAACACGACAAAGGAACACAGGACACTATTTAAAAAAATATAATGCTAAGGCTAGCCTGGCCACCACACCAGGACGTCACACAACAATGCTCTGCTGCCAAATTGTGGCGCGGGATTTGGGTGAAGTGGAGTTAGTGTGGAGGCTATGCAAGTGTGGCCTTACAATTGACTGATTGTTCCATTATTAAACAATATTTAACAACACCAGTATGCATAAGACTATTAAGTGTGTGAACTCAAATTCAATTTCAAGAATAATAATTTCAGGAATCTGCAGATACAAGGAATTAAAAAAAAATGCTGCTTCAACACGAATACAACGAACTTAACTCACAATGAGAAACAATATCAAAAAACAGAACTTATACCAAAATAGATTCATGCTGTTGTTGTTGTTGTTTTTGTTGTGGTCTTCAGTCCAGAAACAGGTTTGATGCAGCTCTCCATGCTACTCTATCCTGTGCAAGCCTCTTCATCTCTGAATAAATACTGCAACCTACATCTCTCTAAATCTGCTTAGCGTATTCATCTCTTGATCTCTATCTACGATTTTTACCATCCACACTTACTTCCAGTACTAAATTGTCGATCCCTTGATGCCTCAAAACGTGTCCTAGTAACCGATCCCTTCTTCTACTCAAGTTGTGTCACAAATTCCTCTTCTCCCCATTTCTGTTCAGTACCTCCTCATTAGTTACGTGATCTACCCATCTAATCTTCAGCATTCTTCTGTAACACAACATTTCGAAGGCTTCTATTCTTTTATTGTTCAGACAGTTTATTACCCATGTTTCACTTCCTTACATGGCTATACTCCATACAAATACTTTCAGAAAAGACTTCTTGACACTTAAATCTATACTCGATGTTAAAAAATTTCTCTTCTTCAGAAACGATTTTCTTGCCATTGCCAATCTATATTTTATATCCTCTCTACTTCAACCTTCATCAGTTATTTTGCTCCCCAAATAGCAAAACTCATTTATTACTTTAAGTGTCTTATTTCCTAATATAATACCCTCAGCATCGCCTGATTTAATTCGACTACATTCCATTATCTTCGTTTTGCTTTTGTTGATGTTCATCTTATATCCTCCTTTCAAGACACTGTCCAACGTTCAACTGCTCTTCCAGGTCCTTTGCTGTCTCTGACAGAATTACAATGCAATCGGCAAACGTCAAAGTTTTTATATCTTCTCCATGGATTTTAATTACAACTCCAAATCTATCTTTTGTTTCCTTTACTGCTTGCGCAATATACAGATTGAATAATATCGGGGATAGGCTGCAACTCTGTCTCACTCCCTTCTCAACCACTGCTTCCCTTTCATGCCCCTCGACTCTTTTGACTGCCAGCTGGTTTCTGTACAAACTGTAAATAGCCTTTCTCTCCCTGTATTTTTCACCTGCCACCTTCGGAATTTGAAAGAAAGTATTCCAATCAACATTGGCAAAAGCTTTCTCTACATCTACAAATACTAGCAGATATCCCTCCATTGTGGCTGCACTTACGGTACGTCTCTCTGTATCGCTGAGGCACACAAGCCTCCCCACCAACGGCAAGGTCCACGGTTCATGGGGGGCGGGGGGAGAATACATCCATACAATTTATAAATAAAATGAAAACTAGTTTCTGCCCATGATTACCTTTAGTGGTGGGCACAAAATAATATATCAAACTAGATTCTACCATATAAAATAAACCAAGAAAAGTAACTGACTCATATAATTATCTACACTCTGCTGCTACCAACAACTGGCCCCTACAAACAACACAGGCAGACAGAAATACAATTACTACACTAACCACAAAAAAATGCAGGTAAAAAAAAAAAAAAAGAAGGCAAGTCTGCATATGACACATAAGACACAATAATTTATTGCTACTACTCTGACATTAAACAACACTATCATGATATTTACGATTTCACAATTAAAAATTACATGCTACGCCACCACAGCCATGTATTCAAAACAGCTGACAAGAGTAAAGGCGCAATCAAATTCTTTGCGGCTCACTGAGCTTGCATACAACAGTAAGCTCAATTAAGTTAACTTTACCTACCCTAGCGCACACCGCCACACTGTAATCTAGTTGGTCAAACTCTGACAACCAGCACTACTTGCCAGTAGCAGGAGTGGCCCACAGAGGCACACGTCACTTTATGCTCTCCACTGTTCCTCGTCACTGACTGTGAGCTGCCGGCTTCACCTGGACACTGACAAGAGGAAACAGTCTGGAAAGCCAGCTCAACAACGTCCACATTGCAGCTGGCCATGCAGCATGCTGACAGCTGCAGTACACTTCTTCTGTTTTTACAGCACTTACCTCTCCAACGTTTGTCTTGTTTGGTGGCTGTCCACAAACACCAACCATGGTCTGCCATCTTCAGAGAATGGTTGCGGCGAGCCACTCGGCCAGCTATGCCGATACATAGACAAGTCCAACCGGAACGACAAGGCCCCGACGACACCTCGCGGCTAGTCCACCGGTGCCCCCTGCGGCCTCTGGCCTGGCACAAGATGATTTAGCCACTTCCGCTCCTCGCTGCTACTCTCGCTATTACTGGTGAGTGCTCCTTAACAGTGACTTCTTGGGCCAGCTCGCCGACGCAAACCACGTGTGGCCAGCGCGCCACACCGTGCATCCAGCGTCAGGCCATATCTTGTCAGCCGCTGCCCACTGCGCCCACCATTGCTTGCTGAAGTTAACATCGTTGCTTGCTATCGGCACTGCCGACTGCCAACTGCTGAGTGGCGCCGGCAGAGCGAATCTTGCCGCAGTGCTGCCCCTGTTAACCTGGCGCCACATCCCCCTGTAGCGAGACTTAACACGCCTGGCCCCTGGTGGCGCGTCCAGCAAGTACTATCTTTGGAAACAATACTAGTTGTTTCTAGCCCATCAACATAGGTTTTACACTGAAATATAGATGGAGGCTGCTCATTCGTATTTATTGGAGACCATACACTAAGGTGACAAAAGTCATCGGACAGCAATACGCACATTTACAGATGGCGGTAGTATCCCATGCTTAAGGTAAACAAGGCCAGTGCATTGATGGAGCTGTAATTGGTAGTCAAGTGATCCGTGTAAATAGATTTACGACGTGCATATGACCGCACGACGGAAATTACAAGACTTTGAACGCGGAATGGTAATTCGAGCTAGCCGCATGGGACATTCCATTTCTGAAATTGTTAGGGAAATCAGTATTCCGCTATCCTCAGTACCAAGAGACTGCCGAGAATACCAAATTTTAGACGTTACCTCTCACCAGGGACTAAGCAGTGGCAGAGCTACGCCGAGAGTACTTGAAATTTTATTCAAATATATTTCCATACTGACAATACTATTTTATTAGAAAAAAGGACATTCAAAAACAAGACAACACAGACTGTAACACTCTGATCCATGCCTGGCAACAGAATTACGTCAAATGATGAACAATAGGGATGTTGCTTATTGACAATTCCAGGCAAATTCGAAACCCGAACGTTATGGAGAATACAGAAAGCTATGCAACAGGGTAAAGCAATTGGTTCGCAATGCAGAAATCAGGCACACTCATTAGCGACTCTGTGGATGTTTGAAAGGCAAAATGGGTAACTGTCTTTCCGTTCTTACCCGATGAACTGAATGACTTTTTCTCTGCACCAATCAACTCCCATGCGACCTGGAGATATAAACACTGCGATTGCCCAGATGAATGATGATCTGTCTTCAGTGGTAACAAGTACGGAGAACCTGGGTTTAAATAAAAGCAAAAAAGTTGCAAGTAATCTTAGTATCCCATCAGAAATTAACAAATTCAAAGTTTAGTAATCAGTTGCCTCCCATTCTACATGACGATATTCCATTTAACATACCAAAAAGCAGTGAAGAACTTGGACGTAATTGTGGATGAGCACTTAAACTGGACAGAGAATACTGTCGCCATACGCGGAAGACTTCCGCTTGCCTCTATGCCCTCAAAACGTTTCGGAAAGTATTTATACAATATATTCAAGGCAAACTCGTGCAATCAGTACACGTTCTATCGAGCCTCCACTATTGTGATGTAATTAAACATGGTACAAGTAGTGACCGTTAGAGGGGATCGTGAATGCAAGTGTGCGTTACATCTGCAACATTCGTTCGTATGACTCTGTTAGTGCTTCATACGCCCAGTTAAGGCCGCTTCAAACACATCAGTGCAGTGACCGACCCGTTATACCGCCGACGTGTTAGGTGTTGTTAAGCAAAACAGTGCCAATCGTGTTCCCGCCGCCGCCTACCATAATCGTCGTATTACATGCGGCCGCTATTTTTTTCATTTCACGCTTGGCGCTCGGTTAGGTCGCTGTGTTGTCGAGCTGTAGTTGATCATCACAAACAGGAACGGCGAGAAACTTATTGAGTTAGTACCCGACTATCCTGTGTTGGATGGTTTCTCCAATCCCAAATACATGGACGCAGAGCTGAAGAATACACTCTGGGATGAATTAGGAGAAGAAGTAAAACCAATTAGTTAAGTGCCTACGTATATATACTGTGTCTTACTAGGCACATGTGTTGTCCATTATGCCATCCGGACGCAGTACGCATCGCAACAGCACATACTACTCTAGCACGCCTCCCGACAGACTCAAATTTTCAACTTATTGACACACCACTAATATAGTGCCCTTTGCCCATTATCCTCATCACTCGCGGCGTTTCGCCGATTCCCGTAAGAGTTCGATCCTGGTGTGCATCCGCACTGAACAGATCATTTGGCTTTCTCTCCTTAATTTCAAATGCGTGGTGCCTGTTCTTTCGTCCCATGCGATAACTGAATGAAGTCGCGCTTAGTGCATCTCCAATGGCCAAATATCTGGAAAAAAGTAGACAGTAGGGATATAACAAATGCAGATTTCACAGGTGGTCTTAGTAGTAGTGAATCAGTAGGCTATAGTGCGAAACAGAAGAAAACAGTCAAGACTGTACAAGAGACGCCAATAACAATAATGTTGATTCCAAATATTTAATTGTCAATAAACTGTCAAAGTATGTGTTAATTACATACTAGATAACCTCCAATGTCGATTTTTCAGATGAACTTCAACTTGTTCCATAGTAAGCTGAATGAATTATCTGACTTTCTGCAATCTTCATAAAACTTTGCTCCATCGTCCATCAGTTCACTCTATAGAGGGGCAAATCCCCCACCTTTTGCTCTATTTTCCGCTCCCAATGAAATTACTTCTCTTTTTTTCACTTTTTTGTGCTCTTCTTCATCCGAAATTACAGCAATCAGCATGAGAAAGTCGTCCGAGAACTTTGCTATCCCTGCCGCTCAAGTGCCCTGCCGTACGCCAGAGGGAACACCGGCCGCTGTGTGCAGGCGTCACTGTGGCATCATGGCCGGCGCACTCACGGCCTGATCACGGCTCTGTCGCGTCACTGATGTGTGCGAAGTGACCTTCATGGTGGCTGCATCCACACAAATTCCGCGACTACCACACGCTGCGTGTGTTTCGCCGGCTCGTCAGTGCACAAGCATCCCAGTGCCTCGCTTCAGAGATTAAACGTCTTTCGTGCGATCATAATATAGACACATACCTGCCTAGTATTCTAGCTGTGCCGATTCTTAAAGCAAAAAGATTTGAAAACTCCTTCGCTGTTTCTGCTGTCCGTCTCTGGATCAAGCTGAGCTAGATTCTTTAAATATTTTGGAATCCTGTTAGTTTTAAGAAAGAGTAGAAGAAATTCCTCCTGTCATCCTTATAGCTTTTTCAGAAAATTTATGTTTATAGCCAACTTCCTCTCTGTCAAAAAGCGAAGACACTGCTCTTATCAGTTATGCCTCTTTCTCTTTTCCTTCCCCTGTGAGTCACTTCACCTTCCCTTACATTTCGTAACTGCGTGTTACAACATTCCTCTCTCCCTCCCTTGTCCAACTCTTTCTCCATGCCCGTTGCAGCTACCAGTCATAATTAAAAACCTATCTTGCTGTAATGTCTAATTATTGTTATGTTTACCAAGTACAAATATAAACTATGTGTATGTTTCTTTTATCTTTACTACTGTAACTTTTATTTTTCTGAAGGTTGAAAATTGCATGGTGGGGTGCAGAGCTGTAAGAGTTTTTATAAACGAGTGCTTCATTGTACAGTTTTCAATCTTTATTAAAGCTGTTCAACACCACTTACACAAAGCAGTTTTTATTTTTCTAAGTTTAGGATAACACGGTTACTGTAATACATGCAATGTAAAATATGTAGAAAGCCTGGATGGCTGTTAGAGAGGGCTTGATGGCACAAATCTTGCCAGGATAAATAAATCAGTAAGTAAAAAAAATATATGAATGAATTTGAGAGAGTTGGCTGCGATCGCCAACCATCAATCAATCGAAAATTGCGCGGGTACCTCAGGAACTTGTAGGAAAATTCATTTGTCATTCTCGCGGGGTGTTCACCGGAGTAAAAACATATACCATCGTACTGTCAATATATTTGAAATTTACGTTCAAGAAACTATAGAATCTGTGTGTCGGCCAACGTTTTGATGTTATACGAAGTGACGTTTCCTATTCAAAGACGGTGATATTAGCTATTCAGGAGAGGGGCTCGGAATTGTGATTAGGCATCGTAGACTCCCCCCCCCCCCCCCCCCCAATGAACCATGGACCTTGCCGTTGGTGGGGAGGCTTGCGTTCCTCAACCATACAGATAGCCGTACCGTAGGTGCAACCACAACGGAGGGGTATCTGTTGAGAGGCCAGACAAACGTGTGGTTCCTGAAGAGGGGCAGCAGCCTTTCCAGTAGTTGCAGGGGCAACAGTCTGGATGATTGACTGATCTGGCCTCGTAACATTAACCAAAATGGCCTTGCTGTTCTGGTACTGCGAACGGCTGAAAGCAAGGGGAAACTACAGCCGTAATTTTTCCCGAGGGCATTCAGCTTTACTGTATGATTAAATGATGATGGCGTCCTCTTGGGTAAAATATTCCGGAGGTAAAATAGTCCCCCATTCGGATCTCCGGGCGGGGACTACTCAAGAGGACGTTGTTATCAGGAGAAAGAAAACTGGCGTTCTACGGATCGGAGCGTGGAATGTCAGATCCCTTAATCGGGCAGGTAGGTTAGAAAATTTAAAAAGGGAGATGGATAGGTTAAAGTTAGATATAGTGGGAATTAGTGAAGTTCGGTGGCAGGAGGAACAGGACTTCTGGTCAGGTGAGTACAGGGTTATAAATACAAAATCAAATAGGGGTAATGCAGGAGTAGGTTTAATAATGAATAAAAAAAATAGGTGTACGGGTAAGCTACTACAAACAGCATAGTGAACGCATTATTGTGGCCAAGATAGATACGAAGCCCACACCGACTACAGTAGTACAAGTTTATATGCCAACTAGCTCTGCAGATGACATAGAAATTGATGAAATGTATGATGAGATAAAAGAAATTATTCAGGTAGTGAAGGGAGACGAAAATTTAATAGTCATGGGTGACTGAAATTCATCAGTAGGAAAAGGGAGAGAAGGAAACAGTAGGTGAATATGGATTGCGGCTAAGAAATGAAAGAGGAAGCCGCCTGGTAGAATTTTACACAGAGCACAACTTAATCAGAGCTAACACTTGGTTTAAGAATCGTAAAAGAAGGCTGTATACATGGAAGAACCCTGGAGAAACTAAAATGTATCAGATAGATTATATAATGGTAAGACAGAGATTTAGGAACCAGGTTTTAAATTGTAAGACATTTCCAGGGGCAGATGTGGACTCTGACCACAATCTATTGGTTATGAACTATAGATTAAAACTGAAGAAACTGCAAAAAGGTGGGAATTTAAGGAGATGGGACCTGGATAAACTGAAAGAACCAGAGATTGTACAGAGTTTCAGGGAGAGCGTAAGGGAACAATTGACAGGAATGGGGGAAAGAAATACAGTAGAAGAAGAATGGGTTGCTTTGAGGGATGAAATAGTGAAGGCAGCAGAGGATCAAATAGGTAAAAAGACGAGGGCTAGTAGAAACCCTTGGGTAACAGAAGAAATATTGAATTTAATTGATGAAAGGAGAAAATATAAAAATTCAGTAAATGAAGCAGGCAAAAAGGAATACAAACGTCTCAAAAATGATATTGACAGGAAGTGCAAAGTGGCTAAGCAGGGATGGCTAGAGGACAAATGTAAGGATGTAGAGGCTTATCTCACTAGGGGTAACATAGATACTGCCTACAGGAAAATTAAAGAGACCTTTGGAGAAAGGAGAGCCACTTGCATGAATGTCAAGAGCTTTGATGGAAACCCAGTTCTAAGCAAAGAAGGGAAAGCAGAAAGGTGGAAGCAGTATATAGAGGGTCTATACAAAGGCGATGAACTTGAGGACAATATTATGGAAATGGAAGAGGATGTAGAAGAAGATGAAATGGGAGATATGATACTGCGTGAAGAGTTTGACAGAGCACTGAAAGACCTGAGTCGAAACAAGGCCCCCGGAGTAGACAACATTCCATTAGAACTACTGACAACCTTGGGAGAGCCAGTCCTGACAAAACTCTACCATCTGGTGAGCAAGATGTATGTGACAGGCGAAATACCCTCAGACTTCAAGAAGAATATAATAATCCCAATCACCGGCCGGAGTGGCCGAGCGGTTAAAGGCGCTACATTCTGGAACCGCACGCCCGCTACGGTCGCAGGTTCGACTCCTGCCTCGGGCATGG
Organism: Schistocerca cancellata; assembly: GCF_023864275.1. Classification (NCBI taxonomy): domain Eukaryota; kingdom Metazoa; phylum Arthropoda; class Insecta; order Orthoptera; family Acrididae; genus Schistocerca; species Schistocerca cancellata. The sequence continues at coordinate 248,105,684 of NC_064628.1, read as the reverse complement.
ATGTGTGTGATGTCCTTAGGTTTAAGTAGTTCTAAGTTCTAGGGGACTTATGACCACAGCAGTTGAGTCCCATAGTGCTCAGAGCCATTTGAACCATTTTTAATAATCCCAATCCCAAAGAAAGCAGGTGTTGACAGATGTCAAAATTACCGAACTATCTGTTTAATAAGTCACAGCTGCAAAATACTAATGCGAATTACTTACAGACGAATGGAAAAACTGATAGAAGCCGACCTCGGGGAAGATCAGTTTGGATTCCGTAGAAATGTTGGAACACGTGAGGCAATACTGACCCTACGACTTATCTTAGAAGAAAGATTAAGGAAAGGCAAACCTACGTTTCTAGCATTTGTAGACTTAGAGAAAGCTTTTGACAATGTTGATTAGAATACTCTCTTTCAAATTCTGAAGATGGCAGGGATAAAATACAGAGAGCGAAAGGCTATCTACAATTTGTACAGAAAGCAGATGGCAGTTACAAGAGTCGAGGGGTATGAAAGGGAAGCAGTGGTTTGGAAGGGAGTGAGACAGGGTTGTAGCCTATCCCCGATGTTATTCAATCTGTATATTGAGCAAGCAATAAAGGAAACAAAAGAAAAATTCGGAGTAGGTATTAAAATCCATGGAGAAGAAATAAAAACTTTGAGGTTCGCCGATGACATTGTAATTCTGTCAGAGACAGCAAAGGACTTGGAAGAGCAGTTGAACGGAATGGACAACGTCTTGAAAGGAAGATATAAGATGAACATAAACAAAAGTAAAACGAGGATAATGGAATGTAGTCGAATTAAGTCGGGTGATGCTGAGGGAATTAGATCAGGAAATGAGACACTTCAAGTAGTAAAGGAGTTTTGCTATTTGTGGAGCAAAATAACTGATGATGGTCGAAGTAGAGAGGATATAAAATGAAGACTGGCAATGGCAAGGAAAGCGTTTCTTAAGAAGAGAAATTTGTTAACATCGAGTATCGATTTAAGTGTCAGGAAGTCGTTTCTGAAAGTATTTGTATGGAGTGTAGCCATGTATGGAAGTGAAACGTGGACAAGAAGAGAATAGAAGCTTTCGAAATGTGGTGCTACAGAAGAATGCTGAAGATTAGATGGGTTGATCACATAACTAATGAGGAGATATTGAATAGAATTGGGGAGAAGAGGAGCTTGTGGCACAACTTGACTAGAAGAAGGGATCGGTTGGTAGGACATGTTCTGAGACATCGCGGGATCACCACTTTAGTATTGGAGGGCAGCGTGGAGGGTATAAATCGATGTGAGAGACCAAGAGATGAATACACTAAACAGATTCAGAAGGATGTAGGTTGCAGCAGGTACTGGGAGATGAAGAAGCTTGCACAGGATAGAGTAGCATGGAGAGCAGTATCAAACCAGTCTCGGGACTGAAGACCACAACAACAACAACAACAACAACAACAACATCGTAGACTTAGAATAAATGCTCACTTTTGAATCTTGCTGCTTTGTCATGTGGTATTTACTACAACTTCAACTAAAGGTTTATGTGTAATTTCTTTATTTAGCATTAAAGAACAAATAAAAACGAGGTGGTATAAGTTTTTAGATTAAGCTACGCATAAGAATTCATTTCGGAACAGTAGTAGCAATACCGGTTGTCGCAGTTACTGTCAGCGAGACGTTTATACAGCGTAAATCAGCTGCCCTTATCGATGTCGTTTTATGAACCCCGCAATGTTATATCAGGCCTTTATAAATCGCGCGGAGATTTCCATATTCTCTCGATCGCTATGCGCAAACTGTTAACCATACAGAAAAAAAATTGAACAGGACCTTTTTTTTGTAGGGAATTTAATGTCGTTAAATTTTTGCTGACATACGTTCCCGCTAGAAGTCTTAGTATTCGAGTTGCTCAAGAAAAAGGTACAAACATTACCTTCGCACGCACCTCCACCTCCACACTCAGCCCACACCAATCAGGATTTCTAGTATGTTGTTTGTGACACTCCCTCCTACCACTGTACAAACATTTTCCGACTACACGGACTATTCCCTATCGAACTTTTTTAGTCGCTGATTGGGCTATTATGCCACCAGCACAGCGTGCTATTCCGTTAATATTATTTATTTAAACGTGCTCTCGATGGTAATGAAAGAAAAAAGACTTTTGTAAACATTACGCTGAAACTAACAACGTTGAAAATTCGATCCAAACTTAACCCATACATGTACAGTAATTTCGCAGTCAGAAGGCCTGACGAATACAACGATGTAATTTTTATTTTAAGCTCTTAAAGTTGTTTTACAATTTTTAAAAGCTCGACTAAGCTGGTGGCTTAATAATGCCAGTCAATGAAGACCATAAAGGCTGAATTTGTATCGGAAATCTTTGTGTGGGGGTAGGAGGGAGTACCATGAACAACATACTGGAAATCCTCACCACTGGGTGCTGTGCATGGGAACGGAGGTGCCTCTGAAGGTCACCTTTTTACGTTTCTCTTGAATCGCTCGAAAACTACGGCCTATAGCGGAAACGTATCTCACTACAAAATTTAACTGCATTAAATTTCCTAAATAAATGTCCTGTTAATTTTTTCTGTAGGATTAATAGTTAGCGAGCGAAAGAAGATGATCTTACACTTGGTTTTTGAAGGCCAGACATAACAAAGCTGGTTGCATAAAATGACACCGTTAGAGGCATCTGAATCACCCTGTGTAGACCGGAACCCTGAACTACGGAGGGGAATCCCATGGGGCAACGAGACAACTTTAGATGATCTGAGGAAAGCAGACCTCTCTTCCAGTACTCTGTGAACTACCGAATGCAGACAGTTAGGATCTATTCTACCTAAAGAGTCTCACCGAATACAATTTCTCGTAAGGAGCAGCTAATGAAACTAGACAGTGCGCGCACACACACAAACACACACATACACACACACACACACACACGCTAAATTTTAATATTTGTGTAAGATAATTCACAATATTGTCCCAGATATAAATTAAAATAGTTACATTCCCCGGTTCCGATCAAGGCTTTTCCCTTGGTTTTTAGACGAACACCGGAACAAGAAGTCCATTCCCAAATACTGTTTCTCTCCGTCCCACTCGCAACCTGCATGGACATTTGGCTAAAAAAATCATGACTTTGTGAGGGGCTGCAACTTAAACAGACTGCTCTGTTCGTTGGAGCTGTGAAAGTGCGAAAATAAACAAAATAAAAAGCTTATGAAGCTACAATAGCTACATTAAATATGTTGAATATGAGGGCATGGTGAGGCCGAGATCCAAAAGAAGTAGCAGCTGCCGACGAGTAAGGCATTTGGTGAGAAAGACGTGTAATTTTAAAAAAGCAAAACGATGCTTTGAACATCATACAAGCATCGTAAAATAAAGTGGAAAGGACAATTTGTAACAGACGTAAATTTTTGCATATAACTGTATTCGTGTAAATAATGCAGTAACTAACTAAAGGATTAACAAAACATCAATTAATTTATACTCCAAGAACTGGGAGGTTACCGACCAGGCAATGGGATTGCTTTTACCAGGACAATGTGAAGGGTGGTATGACGCACGCAGAAGTGACGAAGCATCGCCATGAAAGAAAAAGACGCACTGCAACTTTAAATGATGTCATAGTGCTGAGGACAGCGACTATGGTCTTACTACATTTTTGCTTCTTACGATAAGACTTAGAGCCCAGGATATATAATCGGTTAAAGTTTCCAAGAGTCTATTGTACCGGACGAAATAACACTCTTCAGTATATTAGTGGGTTCTCAGCTTCACTCCTGGAGGAGACCGAGTTGATACTACAACATAGAAAGTATGACGTCACTTTATTACAACTTGACCAAGATGGAATACTTAACTTTGTAACAATGCATGTCCACAGGAATGTCATGACTATTTATTCCTGTCCCTGAACTTTAGCGTATCACATGATACGGAACAAGATACTAGTCACTTCTCAGAGATTACTATTTGACAATACACATTTATACTGGGTTCTGTCTAACGATACTGTCGTCTTCGGCGATGATTGCTGAATGGACTGGGCGGCACTGTGCTCAGGTAACGTTTCTGGGCGTGTCTATGCTGACTCTTCTCATTCGTCGCTGCTTCGCGAAGTACTAACCTTGCCGTGACACCTCCTTCTTTGAGCGACACCATAGAATCTATACATGTTTTGTAGCTGATGGAGCTCCTTTCACAAAGTAATTACTCTCCTGCTTTTGATCGAGTACTGTTTCCGCCCGCAGTTCGTGGTCTGCTGTCGAGTCGGAGTAAGAAGAATCCTGACAGCCAACAGCACTGTTGCCAGCTTACAGCTGTGTAGCGCTAATGCCTGCAGGGGGAAACTATAGGTGTCCCTATAGCCGCGACAACACTGGGGCGTTGCAGTAGAGACATTTGCGAAATCATGTTACGTGACTAATGCCGGCGCGCAAAGTTGCCGAGCCCAATCCACTGAAAGTGTCAGAAGTCTTCTTACGCCGAGTTGACTATAGCCTTTAAATCGCTGAGGTGTAGGTTCGATTACCATCCAGACCGGAGATTTTCTTCTTTCAGGGATTAGGTGTTTCGGTTTTGCTCATCATTTCACCCCGTCTTAATCGAAGTGCATGTCCCCGAAGAGGCTTCAAATAGAAAGACTTGCATCAGGCGGTCGAACAATCCACGTCATCGTCTTCTGGCCATTAGTGCCATACGATTATTTCATTTCACAGCATTTTCACAGGGTTGTTCGTCTTCAAAGTTATGCAGATTTCATATGCTGATTTAGTGATTATTGTTACTTTTTATTTTCCACAAATCTCTTGATAATTTCTAAGATTTATTATTTTCACAACATTCTTGAAATACAAGGGCACATTACCCTTGTTTTACCTTTGACACCCGATACACCCGCCCCTGGTGGCAATGAATTGGGTGCAGCTAGGCTTCAGTTGCCAACAGAAGACGCTACACTTGCCGCCTGGGCACAGTTCCAGGAGAATACGATGCGTCACACTGTCAACTCGTATTCCTTGAGCGATCTGGTATCAGGGTTTACTTACGCTATTGAACAATGTTTGAACTTAATGATGAAACATCATCCATTTAGAGTGAAAAATTAAAAGCTACAATGCATGTAGGTTTTTTGTGGTCTCTAGGCAACGACAATTGCGTTGATGAAAATTATCACCTCACAATATGCTACACACACAGTGAGAAAGTAAAGAAAAAAGACAAAGCGCGATGGTCGTTTTAAAACCAGTGAGTAAAGATATTTTTATTATATAAAGTAAAATTACTTCCTATTGTAATTACATGACAGCAAGGGGAGACAAGCGTTGTTCTTGTGGAGAGGAGCAACGAATCTCACCATTATTGGTCAGAAGCTACAGCAGACTCATTCTGTTCGTTACACTTACTGTGTTGAACTTACTTTTTATTATGAAGTAAAATATACCACCCAGAATGACCATAACTTGAATCACATGACCATGTTCTTGGTAGTGCCGTGGAACCGATGCGTTATTCGTCTCTACGCACGCAACAGGACGTACAACTGGAGGTAACAATCTCCAAAATATATTCTATATATGGCAAAATTTTTTTTATTTTTACCTTAGTTTCAAAATGTTTCATCATTTTGGCCTGGTTATTATCAGAACCTACTAGAAGTCGCTGAAATTCTCATGTATTTACAATGGTAATGCTGGTAGTGACCACTGAGCTGTTCACTTGAGTAGCCTGATTCTACAGATATTCGCGTGGTCATTTCCGGCTTAACAGTTGTAGGAATAGATTTTGATAAGCTTCATTGGTAGAAACACCAAGATCGGTTGAACATTCCTTATTTCCCTTATGTCGACCCTGCTTGTTTTGAATTGCTATCTATTTTCAACCTGCCCTGTGCCATTGTACACAGGGCCACTTGAAAGTGGGTGGTAGTTCGACACTAGTAGTGACGACACAATAGAAATAAATAATGTGCAATAGATCATTTTAGTTTCTGCTTCTAAGGCCTGTCAGAATCGAATTAGGCCAAGTGTATGACAACCAAGAACAGAAAAAAAAATATCGTCTGCTACTTTGGTACTTATTTTAACAGCTGTAGGTTCGTAGTACTGACCATGGTCCAGGGTTAACGGCACGATCCCGGCCAACGTTTAAATTTTGAGCAGAAATCATTGGCAATCTAAAACGCAAGCCAAACTGTAAATGTGTTTCATTACAGATCAATCATAATGTTTTATTTCAATAAAACGTAACGCATTTGGCGACAAAAATACGCCGTTTCTTGTACTTGCAAAGGAGTATTTAAAATACCTCCAATAATCGCTAAATTAGTTTGATAGCTGCTGTAATGCCTACTACATACAGACACCAAACGCTTGATCAGCGGTCTAGGACTGGTCGCACTAGCATCTTATATACGACATCCTTCAAAGATACACTAGACTTGCCGGGAACCATCTTCGATCCGCCTTCCCAACCTTCGTCAGATTTCAAATTACTTGTTAGTATTAAATGTGAATATGTATTGTCCGCAGCTCGTGGTCGTACGGTAGCGTTCTCGCTTCCCGCGCACGGGTTCCCGGGTTCGATTTCCGGCGGGGTTAGGGATTTTCTCTGCCTCGTGATGACTGGGTGTTGTGTGATGTCCTTAGGTTAGTTAGGTTTAAGTAGTTCTAAGTTCTAGGGGACTGATGACCATAGATGTTAAGTCCCATAGTGCTCAGAGCCATTTGAACCATTTTTTGAATATTTATTCGAAGTGACAAGTTCCAGCTGTTTACCAGTATCGCCCATACATAGTGAAAAATCAGATGGTGTTTATGCAAGATTTTAGGCTTCTTTCATTTTTTTATGGAGCGCCGCTGGACAGCTTACTTGTATGACACATTCTGAAATACAGAAAACTACAAATGAGGAAGACGATAGCACCTTGAATTCTCCATAATCTCTAGTAGTGGCACCACTTACCGTCATGCAGGCCAGTGCACGTCATCAAACTTCGGCAGCATAGCAACTTAGCCATTGCCTAGTGGCACTGCACTAACACGACTGATTCGACCTATTTGTAGGGAACAAAGACATTGTAAATGCAGCGGCTTTCCATATTTACCCTCTTCCAGGAGCAGTGCAAAGTAGTCCTTCGCTACCAGCAGCAAAATAAAGACCACCATAACGGTATACAAAAGGTGTCTAAAAAAGATCTAGTAGCAAACACTGCACTATTACAGAGGAAATTTCAGTTCATTAAAACTTGTTTACAACTACGTTTCTATCACTCTCCAAACAACATTTGGAATCGAATTCTCCGCGAATAAGAAGACAACTGCGAATGCTGCGAGACTCCGAAAACAGAGTATGCTTACAGCCACTCCTCTACAATACGTCCCAGTGCTTGCATGTTGCAAGACTTTTATTTCCATTACTCACAGTCCCAGTGACGTGGTCCACTTCTATACTGCTTGTCTGCGTAATAATAACATTCTGAAAAATAGAAAACTTTTTTGATCAAAGCCTGTAATTTTGTATAAGATAGTGACGTGTCTGGTTTGATAAGAAATGTTTTACTTATGCCAAACAGATGGCGGACGTATACCGGTAACATGTGTGAACTTTCAGGTGATATGCTCTGAAACGTCAACTTCCGTCTTTTGTTAGGGCTGAATGTGCACTCTTGACGCACAGGTTTTTCTGTTGACTCACTGCTGACTTTCTGGGCACAGTAGTAGGAAACTCCACTGCCCGCTGTCGGCATGGGGCGCTGACAGTTTTTTAGTGAGAAGCAAAAAGGATTTATCACTTTATTACAAAAAATCCTTCCACTCACTTAATATACTGTGAACTGAATTTTAAGGATTAGTCATAACGTAGTTGGTAAATTATTAATTTATACGTTATCGCAACACGTTCAGTGTGCCTACATGAAACTTTTTTTTACGCATAAATTTCCCTGTAAAATGCTTAATACTGTCACTCATAGAGTCCATCACTGACAATAAGTCTTACTGTCCTGTCTGGTTGAGAATCACTCTTCTGCCCGGGGCTGCAAACTCTGAATATTGACAGTGGCCTTGACTGACTAATGCCTTTTGAATGTATTGCATTCTTTTCACACTGAAAGGTCACTGAACGACTGTCTCGTTTTAATCATCGGAAAATCTTCTCTCGAATTTCGAATCCAGTTGAGGGTGATTATTTAAACAGAGGTCACAGTCAAACATGTATCAGCTTCAGCACCAAAGTCGAAAACTTCTTCAGGTTTTATCGTAATTATTTCCCAGCACTTGAAGACTTTGGCACTGCGATTAATTTCAGCTACTTCTTCTGGTATCATATTCTTATACTAATTTTTTTCTGTATGTTGTGTAGTAATGAAAATAACTTATTGCATGTCGGTTCTCAAAGTGGGTGATGCACTCCAGGGCATAGGTGATTCACTGATGCCACAGTTGAGAGCTTTTTGTAACCTTTTCAGCTTTGTGTAGTTCTTTCTGGTACATGAAAGAAAACATTTCTGACCCAACTGCCCAACTGATTTTTATCTGTAGCCGGTCACAAATCGGGCAAGTGTCAGCATGTAGATTATGAAATCATAAGCTATGGAACTCTCTTTAAAATCATCCGGCAAAACGTATGATCAGTGTTTTTCCCAGGATTCCGTTATTTGAAACGTCTGTACATCCTTTGAATGTTAAGGTCTGGACTAATGTGATGTTTTGAAGATTTATGACAGGAATAGTGGCTCTCTTCTAAAGGAAATGAGATTTTACAAGTTATTTATCAGTTTGAGTCAACACTGAGATGACAGAAGACATCGCACATGTACTGATGGCGGTAGTATCGCATACACAAGGATAAAAGGGCAGTGTAGTGGCAGAGCTGTCATTTGTACTCACATGATTCATGTGAAAAGGTTTCGACGTAATTATGGCCGCTTGAAGGGAATTAACAAACTATGAAAGCGGGAATCGTAGTTAGAGCTAGAGGCATGGGACATTCCATTTCGGAAATAGTTAGGGAATTCAATATTCCGAGATCCACTGTGTCAAGAGCGTACCGAAAATAACATATTTCAGGTATTACCTCTCACTGCAGACAACACAATACCTTTACTTAACGACCGGAGAGCAGCGGCATTTGCTTAGAGTAGTCAGTGCTGACAGACAAGCAACAACGCATGAAATAACCACAGAAATCAATGTGGAACGTACGACGAACGTATCCGTCAGGACAGTGCGGCGAAATTTGGCGTTAATGGGCTGTGGCAGCAGACGACCGACGCGAGTGCCTTTGCTAACAGCCAGACATCGCCTGCAGCGCCTCTTCTGCGCTCATGACCATATCAATTGGACCATAGACAACTGGAAAGCCGTGGCCTGGTCAGATGAGTCCCGATTTCAGTTGATAAGAGCTGATGGTAGGTTTCGAGTGTGACGCAGACCCACGAAGCCATGGAAGCAAATTGTCAACAAGGCACTGGAATTTGACTGGATCCTCTGATCCAACTGAATTGATCGTTGGCTGGAAATAGTTATTTTCGTTTACCTGAAGCGTATTTGCAACCATTCACGGACTTCATGTACCAAAACAACGATGTCATGTCACCGGTCACAACTGTTCGGAACTGGTTTGAAGAACATTCTGGACTGTTCGAGCGAATGATACACTCCTGGAAATGGAAAAAAGAACACATTGACACCGGTGTGTCAGACCCACCATACTTGCTCCGGACACTGCGAGAGGGCTGTACAAGCAATGATCACACGCACGGCACAGCGGAGACACCAGGAACCGCGGTGTTGGCCGTCGAATGGCGCTAGCTGCGCAGCATTTGTGCACCGCCGCCGTCAGTGTCAGCCAGTTTGCCGTGGCATACGGAGCTCCATCGCAGTCTTTAACACTGGTAGCATGCCGCGACAGCGTGGACGTGAACCGTATGTGCAGTTGACGGACTTTGAGCGAGGGCGTATAGTGGGCATGCGGGAGGCCGGGTGGACGTACCGCCGAATTGCTCAACACGTGGGGCGTGAGGTCTCCACAGTACATCGATGTTGTCGCCAGTGGTCGGCGGAAGGTGCACGTGCCCGTCGACCTGGGACCGGACCGCAGCGACGCACGAATGCACGCCAAGACCGTAGGATCCTACGCAGTGCCGTAGGGGACCGCACCGCCACTTCCCAGCAAATTAGGGACACTGTTGCTCCTGGGGTATCGGCGAGGACCATTCGCAACCGTCTCCATGAAGCTGGGCTACGGTCCCGCACACCGTTAGGCCGTCTTCCGCTCACGCCCCAACATCGTGCAGCCCGCCTCCAGTGGTGTCGCGACAGGCGTGAATGGAGGGACGAATGGAGACGTGTCGTCTTCAGCGATGAGAGTCGCTTCTGCCTTGGTGCCAATGATGGTCGTATGCGTGTTTGGCGCCGTGCAGGTGAGCGCCACAATCAGGACTGCATACGACCGAGGCACACAGGGCCAACACCCGGCATCATGGTGTGGGGAGCGATCTCCTACACTGGCCGTACACCACTGGTGATCGTCGAGGGGACACTGAATAGTGCACGGTACATCCAAACCGTCATCGAACCCATCGTTCTACCATTCCTAGACCGGCAAGGGAACTTGCTGTTCCAACAGGACAATGCACGTCCGCATGTATCCCGTGCCACCCAACGTGCTCTAGAAGGTGTAAGTCAACTACCCTGGCCAGCAAGATCTCCGGATCTGTCCCGCATTGAGCATGTTTGGGACTGGATGAAGCGTCGTCTCACGCGGTCTGCACGTCCAGCACGAACGCTGGTCCAGCTGAGGCGCCAGGTGGAAATGGCATGGCAAGCCGTTCCACAGGACTACATCCAGCATCTCTACGATCGTCTCCATGGGAGAATAGCAGCCTGCATTGCTGCGAAAGGTGGATATACACTGTACTAGTGCCGACATTGTGCATGCTCTGTTGCCTGTGTCTATGTGCCTGTGGTTCTGTCAGTGTGATCATGTGATGTATCTGACCCCAGGAATGTGTCAATAAAGTTTCCCCTTCCTGGGACAATGAATTCACGGTGTTCTTATTTCAATTTCCAGGAATGTATTTCCGCCTGTATCCCCAACATGTACCTCATCGAACATTTATGGTACATAATCGAGAGGTCTCTTCGTGCACAAAACTGAGGACTGACATCGCTTTCGCAATTATGGATTGCTGTAGGTGCAGCATGGTTCAGTATTTCTCCAGGGTACTTCCAACGACTTGTTGAGTCCACGTCACGTCGAGCTGCTGCACTGAGGCGGGCAAAAGGAGGTCCGACACGACACTAGGAGGCATCCCATGACTTTCTCATCTCATTGTATTTCACCTGGTGAAGATGCGTGTTAGGGTTTTTTCCCCAGCCGTCTGTGTACTTGTACTCCTCCTTCTTCAGTTCTTCGATCACAGTGAACACATGTTTGTCTGTTACTCCTAATAGTCCTGACACGTCTTTAAATGATCTGCGGCACACCTGCACATAATCATTGTCATGTGGTAAACAACAGGTTACGGATAAGTGCCTTTTTACTTGACGCTGGATCATTGTATTTTCCATTACTTCTTCTCTGAATGTTGGCGACGTTAATCAGAACCATAAGATGTGTGCCTTGGACGTCAGGCGTTTGGCTTCCACTACCAAGCAACACACATGGGAACTTGTTTGGCACGAAGTGGACTTGCGACCTTCTCCGCGCCAAGAGCCGGGGATCTGTATTTGATACAAGAGCCATCAAACGGGAACATTTTCAGGCTGTTCTAATTGCCACTGTCAAACAACGTTCTCTGTCAAACACCTTCCGGGAATTCAGCGACCACCGATATTTCGGCGGGCGAACACCCCGCCATTTTCAAGGCAAACTGCAACGGACAGGCGACGCAAATTTAAAACCACGGTTCTCAGACTGAAGCAGGAAAGATAACACACACACTCACACACACACACACACACACACACACACACACACAAACACACACACTGAACACTAGTGCCACCAAAGATGACCAAAGTCAGAGCTATCGATAGTGAGACTACGAATTCGCAGGTGAGGTAGCATTGACTCTGTCCCTCTGTTTTTTCTACAAGGGAGAGAGCCGGATTCGAAACAGTTTAAACAAAAACCTCCATCCCTGTTAACGAGATTGCTCGCTAATTTAATCTCAACTGCCTCCTTAATAGCGCAACGTCATTGACCAACTGTATATCGGGTGATTGATGATAATTCTGAGTCAACACCCAAGTCTACTGCCTTTCTGCTTTACATAGGAAACACTTCCAACAAGATCGGTCGTATTTTACGGGAATACGATTGAAATGTGTTTTCCGACCTCCATCTAAAATTAGAGCGCTTTTGAATTTTGTTAAAGTTCAAATGGCTCTGAGCACTATGGGACTTAACTTCTGAGGTCATCAGTCCCCTAGAACTTAGAACTACTTAAACCTAACTAACCTAAGGACATCACACACATCCATGCTCGAGGCAGGATTCAAACCTGCGACCGTAGCGGTCACGCGGTTCCAGACTGAAGCGCCTAGAACCGCACGGCCACACCGGCCGGCTCTGTTAAGGATGATCTTGGTCTGCGTAAGGAGGTTGTATTTCGTATTCCTTATAGCTGCGGTGTGGCATATATTGATCAAACTATCAGGACCGTGGCGGATCGATGTACTGAGCATAAACGGCACACACGATTACAGCAGCCAAGTAGATCTGCTATTGCCGAACATTGCTTGGATACTGGTCACCCCACGTTTTATAATAACACCGAGATATTGGCATGCACGTCCAGCTATTGGGATAGTGCTATTAAGGAGGCAGTTGAAATTAAATTAGCGAGCAATCTCGTTAACAGGGATGGAAGTTTTTGTTTAAACTGTTTGGAATCCGGCTCTCTCCCTTGTCAAAAAACAGATGAAGAGAGTCAATGCTACCTCACCTGCGAATTCGTAGTCTCGCTTTGGTCATCTTTGGTGGCACTAGTGTTCAGTGTGTGTGTGTGTGTGTGTGTGTGTGTGTGTGTGTGTGTGTGTGTGTGTGTGTGTGTTATCTTTCCTGCTTCAGTCTGAGAACCTAGGTTTTAAATTTGCATGTACGTCGCCTGTCCGTTGCAGTTTGCCTTGAAAATGGCGGGATGTTCTCCCACCGAAATATCGGCGGTCGCTGAAAGTGTCACCTGGATGAATTCCCGGAAGGTCTCACAACGTTCTCTGTGCTGTTGGTCTTGGCTGTTACTACCTTATTAACGAGGAAAACTAAAGAACCAATATTTGGCACTTAACTACCTTTCCCAAGTGGGTAGGCCCACCTCAGACATGAAACTGCGCGTGACTACTTGTATTTATTAGCATCTGCTTGGCGTTGAATTGCAAGTTTCTTCATTTCCACCCCAAAAATTAGGCAGTTCTGGTTATGCTACCTGCTTCTGCGATTATGTACTCGCTGAAAATAAACTAACCGCCATTAAACTTGACATAAAATTCTTCTCGTTTTTATAGTAGCTTATAAATGTAACTTTAAAATGAAATTCCCACAGTTTTGTTTCTAGAAGCGCATGAAACTATTGACATAAAGTACATAAATCACTAGAAAAAATGTTACACTGTGGCGGTTCAAAACAGTTACTTCTTTATTAGTCGTACTAAGCGGCTCATGCGATGCACTGTCCCTCGTACCTAGTTGCTGGTTCGCATGTAACGATTTCCAAGGCCAACAAAAACTTGATTTCCAGTATTTCGTATGATTATTGGCTGAGTTAAAAAAATTTAAAACTCTGTCATAATGTACTTATTAAGAGGTGTAATGTTACGTTAAAGGTTTAGAACAGTGAGACAGTTACTACAGTCAGAAACTGTGTATGTCTTGAGGTAGGGTAGCTCACGACACACATGTAACGGGATTACATTCGTTCAGTCGTTCAGAATGAGAGCACTTAGCGATGACGAAAGAAAAAAACATGTATTTTCTCTGTTCTTGCAATAAAACTGTCGCATCAGACATAACTTTTTAATTTGTTACTTCTTTACTACTAACTCAATTCGCGAGATATTTTGCAGAGAATATTCGCATGTACCACTGAATGCACCTGCAAAATTATATCATAGTAGGACTCCTAGTTGGCAGATACGACGTTTTCTACATGGGAATTTGATTCTTTAAAGAATCGGAAGGAGAAGACTTTACAGATTGCTCCCTAGATGACTGTTCATAAAATATAGGGAACCGATGATCAACAACTGTTATGCAGAGAAGTTTGAATGTTCTACAACGGAGATTTTCTGTTTGAAAGAGCATAACGATGAGAGTAAATATGACAGTCGCGTTCTTCTCTGTTTCAGTACTGAAACAATGCACAGAGATGAAACGTCCCCTTAGAAAATTTTATACACGACTGTGCTTAAACTGACACACAATATTTTTAGCGCAACGCAATCTGACTATCAAAGATCCCTGCAAAAGAATGGCCCTGAGTAACATTAAACTATACCTTTCAGAAATCACTTACCTCACAAAAATCTTCATTACTCGAACTACTGCAATACAGCGAGCGTTACTACTGCCAGCTAAATAAAAGATTCAAACTACTGAAGGCACTAACTACTGATAGGGATAGTTAGCAAATCATAGACTCTGTAACAAATGCAAAATTTCTAGGAATGTATACTGATTCTCAGTTGAAGTGATGTGAACACACAAAGGTACTTGCAAACAGAATGTCATCAACCTGTTTTGCCCTTAGAAGCCTATCATCATTGTGTAATATGCAGTGTCTTTTAGTTACATACTGTTCATATGTACACTCAGTTCTTAGCTATGTCATTCTTTTTTTGGTAACAAATGCACAAAATATGAACACAGTTTTCAAACTCCAGAAAAGAGCCATACGAGTAATAACCAAAAATAGTAATCGAGCTCATTGTAAAGATCTGTTCAAAACACTGCGGATTTTAACTGCTCCATGTGAGTACATTTACCAGTCAGTTGTACACATCAAAAATAAAATAGGTTATTACTGCACAAACAGCTCTGGCCATGACCAGGGAAAAAGCGCTACACTCAACTTACATATACCAAGAAAAAAAAAAACATAAAACTCAAAACAGCATTTTCTACCAAGGAATAAAACTGAACAATGAACTACCAAAAGAGATTAAAGAAATTGCAAAAATACACTTATTTAAAAAGGCCATTAAAAATTACCTATTATGCAGGATTACTAAGATAAAACAGAGTAGGGGTTCGATAAAAAAATGGTATACAAATAAATAATAATAATGATTATAAAACATCCAACATCCCACATAACACGTTTACACTATGTTCTTTTTCTTTTGTCCTCTTCTAGAGAAACTTAGCCCCTAGCTATGCATAGCACAATACTAACACCTCTTCCTCTTTCTGAGCTCAACATCTCACTCATTGTAGAGGGATGCTGACTCAGTTTTTCCGGATAGCAAATGGGAAGTTGCGGTACAGAAAATGGCCCAGAGATCACCAGTGTGTGTGTGTGTGTGTGTGTGTGTGTGTGTGTTTGTGTGTGTGTGTTTGTGTGTGTGTAGTGAGTGAAGTGTTATGAAACAACGTGTGTATAGTGTTTGCAGTGACTGATAGTGAGATATGAGTGAACAGTGTGGCATTATACTATTTAGTAAGTTATTTGTAAAGAAAGTATTGCATACCAGGAGCAAATCTAACGACTGTCTACAACTAGAAGAGTGTAGATGTATGTGTTCACGAATTAGCTTATTTTAAATTGGTCTAAACTTGTAAATGCTTTGACATGTTCTATACCCTTGTAAAAAGAGATTTACTGATGAATAAAGATACTACTACTACTACTACTACTACAGTCATATGGCTGTGGAACAAATTACCCTGTAACCTGCGTCTTATCTAAAACTACTCTGCATTCAAGAGGAGATTAAAGCTTTATCTTTTGTGATCGGCATAGCTTCACCCTCAGCATATCCTGGCTGTTTTCTTTCCACACAGCAGGGCTCTAGCATCTTTGTCACACTGTAAACTATCTATACTTTTCTCATCCTTTTCCGTTCCTGTTTTCTCTCTCATCTGCTAATATTACTCTCTTATTTTTCACTATTTTTATGACCACTTAACTGTTTCTTCACACTGGTTTCTTTTATAGTGTGGCTCTAATGTTGTCATACGTCTCTATCTGATACCACTACTCACATTGACTACAATGTTGTGAGAAAATTGCTCAAAGTTAAGAGACTGACATTTCTTAAATACCACATGTTTATTGCTATGCATATGGTCATTATTATTATTATAATTATATATTTGTCATATAATACACAAATTATGATGTTTACTTACTTATGAAGTCTTGTTATATGTAAAATAAGGTCTGTAAGTCCTAACGTTGCTGGGCAAAAAGAAATACGTATATAAATAAAATAAAATAAATAAACATTCATCGATGGAAAACCATATAATTAAATTTATGTATGCATTAAAATGTGATTCCTTGCTAGATGAAAATGTGTGTGTGAATTCCTAAGGGACCAAACTGTTGAGGTTATTGGTCCCTAGACCTACACACAACTTAAATTAACCTAAACTAACTTACGTTCAGGACAACACACACGCCAATGCCCGAGGGAGGACTCGAACTTCCGGCGCTAGGGGCCGCGCGAGTCGTGGTAGGGCGCCTCTAACAGCGCGGCCACTCCGCGCGGCTCCTTGCTGGATAAAATTACCCAAAAGGAGTGTTTACCATTCTTACACCTTTTCTGAAAAACTCGTGTAAAAAACTTTCATTACATCATGATTTAAAAAAAGAAATTTTTATTGCCACTCGTGTCGCCTTTTCGATACTCGGTGAATGATGAGAACAAAGGATTGTGGATGGCTCCCGCCATTGTTCAAAGAATTTTGACAGTAAAATTCTTACAAGATAAAAATATAAAAATTAATACAATCTGACTTCGTTTCTGACAAAAAAGATGGGTTCTTTCTCTAATGCGAAAATGGTTAACGATAGAGCAAACAGGAAACTCAAACGGTTTGGCCATTGAGCAATGAGGTTGAAATCCTGTTGAAGTCAGCCTCTTGTAAAATGTTAATTTATACTTCTGATTTTTGATAACATGGAAATAAGATATTTCAAATGTTTCTACAAAATAAAACACTGTCATGTAAATTAAATAGATAGTTATTCAACAAGCAGTCTACAGCACAGATTCTTACAATATGCTTCCAGTAAACATAACTGCATACAAGAGAGTAAGTCTCCACGAGACAAGTGAAGAATTACAGCATTTTTGTAACAAAATTAATGAAAAATCATATAGCCAGCACCATAGGATGCAAAAGGAAACCTCTGGTAACTGAACATTTTTCAGTATTTTTGTGTAATAAGTACAAATCTCTTAAATTTATTTTCTTGAATTAAAAACAATATTATAGCATATAGCCAAACCGAGTATAAAACAAAACCCTCTCTATCCTGCACTGCACGAAATCACTAAATAGATAAGGAGGTAGGTACCTAAAATATGCAGATGTTTCACGAAATTTTCCACAGTTTTAGCGATACCGTTCAATTTCAACTCGAGAGTGCCTTGGAAGCATCTTGTCGTTACCAAGAAATATTGTGATGGTGCCAAGCCTACTATATTATTCGAATCCGCCTGTTCTGCCGTCGGGCATTGCAGATTTCCAGAAACTCAGTGACACAGCGGGCTCGCTCTTCAGGCAGGCCACACTTTAGCAGATGAGTCAGTGCTCTGGGAAGGTGAGACGTGACAGAGCGCCGACACGCACACGTTGCACTGGGTGCGAGCCTCGTGGCGCCGGGCAACGAACTCCTGGCTGCGAGCCAGGCGACCTGCAAAGCGCGCCGTGCTCGGCTGCAACAGCTGCGAACTGCCGCTGCTGGCGCTGCACTTGCGACGGCTCGTGCAATCAACGCTTTGAAGTGCAAACCTAATTAAATGCACTGAAATGAAGTGGATGATGATGATGATGATGATGTTTGGTTTGTGGGGCGCTCAACTGCGTGTTTATCAGCGCCCGTACAATTTCCCAACCTTTGCTCAGTCCAATTTCGCCACTTTCCTGGATGATGATGAAATGATGAGGACAACACAAACACCCAGTCATCTCGAGGCAGGTGAAAATCCCTGACCCCGCCGGGAATCGAACCCGGGACCCCGTGCTCGGGAAAATGAAGTGGAAGGATTGAGGAGGATGTAGTCAATTAAGTTGAAATGATACGAAATAATATCAGTGCAGCCAGTGGCGCTATTCCCATCTATGGTTATAGAGTTCGGAAATCATAAGTGCAGGAAAGTCAAGGCGAATTACTGCAGAAAAAAGTTGAAGGTATCATATAACAAATAGTCATCGGACTGAATCATTCGGTATATACAGGGTGGGGCAAATAAAAGTGGCCCTAAGAACAGGGCTGCAAATACAATACTAACCTGACGACAGCAAATGTTGAAAGTGACCACCTGTCATCTCTTGACACTTTTGGGCCCTATTCAGCATGTTGCTGAAGGCGGATCGGAGCTGAACTGCTGGAATTGCTACAATTTCATCCGAAATGTTTTGCCGTGGTTCCTAAAGACTATGAGGGCTGTCGCGATACACCTAAGACTGGAGGGCTCCCCACTCGAATTAATCGCACACTGACAGATCAGGTGACCTGGGAGTCCAGATAGGGCCGCGACCAGACTGACCTCTGCTAACAACTCTTGTCATGCGTGAAGATTGTGTAAATGTGCTCCGAGGTTCGGTCGGCTATATGGACAGTTGCTCGATCCTTTTGGAAGTAACTGCAGATCTTTTCCTGCTCCGTTAATGCTGCCAAAAATTCACGTCCAGTCGTACCCAATCGTCCGAGCCACTTTTATTTGCCCCAACTTGTATAAAAGTCAAAACAACGTTCGGAGCAATTGAAAGCAAGAGCGTCATTACTAAGAATTTGATAGGAATTCCACTCTGAAGGCCTCTTCGAGTATCTCAGCAATTCTACTCCCTGGTCCTTGTTTCGACCTAAGGCTGCCAAATTCGTTTAGCATTACCATGTCTATCAATTCCATCTGCCTCTGCGCCGAATTATGCGGGGCTCTGAAGAAGCTGTCATAAACATTGTATAGTGAGTACTTTGGTTTGAGAAGAAACTCAGCCACTTTCTGCGCTTTGAATATATTACTGCTAATCGTACTCTCCAGAGTGTACCAACAGATGCTCCTTGCTTTTCGACACTTGCAGATTTCTTGGCTTACGGCTGGTAAACGCGGAAAGCACTCGGCCGCGATATTTCGGGCTGGAGACGTGGCAGCGTCCGTAGCTTGCTCGGCACGATCCTACTTGCTGTAAATTCTGCGGACGGAGTATTTCAGGAAATTCCACCGCGAGGTCGCCGTGCAGCTCCAAGTTGGCTAGTTGGCGTGAGAGCTTTTGAGATGAACGGCGATGTGTCAAACAGACGCCGGCCCTGGCTTTGCGACTGCTCTTTCCTTTCGCTGCGCCTCCCTACAAAAACATAACAAATAAATGTATTAACTTTCCTGCTGATCTAGAGATGTGTGTCATGATGCTGAAAATGGCAGTGCGTTGACGGGTCACGCATGTGTGCAGGACCGGAATTCGAGACAAATTCTCAAATTGTGCGGTCCATTCGGGCTCGCCTTCGGAGCTCTGAACTACAATAAGATTAGTATCCTTGAGCGGTATTATATTTTAGTCTCCCAGGAAGGTGGAGAGCGAGGAGTTAGGAGCGAAAACCGCCAGGCAAAACCCATTTACCTACAAAACAGAAATTATTCTGTTTGACTCGAGGTTAGTGCTGATCTTTACGAAAAACAATAAAATTACATAAGTTTATTGTTGTCAGGCTTAACACAGAAATCTAAAACTTAGTCATGTGTCACACAGACACTAAAATAATTTGTAAAATGTGCGTTAATGCATTCATTTTACAATAAGCAGCTTTAGTCTCCGTAAGCAACAGTCCTGATATACACAAGGCCTGGTAATTTTACAGTTTTTGCACTGCATTAAACTGTGCATACACTGCAAATAAGAAATTTGAAACACTCTCATAAAACATGGAAACAGATACAGTATACACGATAAAAAAATGAAACAGGCAATTTCAGGCCATCACACAGAGAATGCTTAATAGAGCTTGGTTGTAAATACAAGAAAACTTCTTAAAATTCTGAATAAAAATTTACAAAGCCACAAAATAACTATTAGCGTTAGTAGACATCCGACTTGAGAAACTGTAGTTACAAAAGAGACTGACCTTACATGAAGTACCACAGAAATGCAATTATAGTCATTAATGCCGACACTACAGACATTCGGAATGGCACATAGCCAAGAGTGCATATGTATCGCTACATTTATGTACAGAAACACATCTTAAATCCACTGACAGAGAACAATGATGGAACCCTGGGCTATAATAACTTGTGGACATAATTCCTGAAAACCAAACATAACACATAACATTTTCTAACATTCCGGCAGGGGAGCTACAACCATTGTACTGGAAAATGGGAGGGCCGTTCAGTAAGTAATGAAACACCTTTTTTTCTGCAGTTTCGGTTGAAAAAAATGCTGAATTCGTTGCGGAATATCATGAAATATTCCAGTTTCATCCCCTGTAGTTTCACGAAGTTCTCATTGGTTGCGGCGCTATACGTAGCGTCTGTAACGGACGTGCGTTCCAAGCAGAGAGTTATCATTGGATTTCTTTACGCAGAAAATCAGAGCCTCGCAGATATTCGTAGGCGCTTGCAGAATGTCTACTGAAACCTGGCAGTGAACAAAAGCACGGTGAGTCATTGGAAAAGGCGTCTCTCACTATCGCAACAAAATCGCGCAAACCTGTCCGATCTCCTGTGTGCTGTCCGGCCGCACACAGCTGTGACTCCTCTAATGTTGCAACGTGCAGACACTCATTTGAGGTGAACGACGGATGGCAGTTAAACATCTTGCTGCAGAACTGTACGTATCTGTAGGCGGTGGTGGCACACTCGTCGGCCAGCTGGTGTACTCAAAGGTGTGTGCCCGCTGTGTTTCACGCCGCCTCATACACTCCTGGAAATGGAAAAAAGAACACATTGACACCGGTGTGTCAGACCCACCATACTTGCTCCGGACACTGCGAGAGGGCTGTACAAGCAATGATCACACGCACGGCACAGCGGACACACCAGGAACCGCGGTGTTGGCCGTCGAATGGCGCTAGCTGCGCAGCATTTGTGCACCGCCGCCGTCAGTGTCAGCCAGTTTGCCGTGGCATACGGAGCTCCATCGCAGTCTTTAACACTGGTAGCATGCCGCGACAGCGTGGACGTGAACCGTATGTGCAGTTGACGGACTTTGAGCGAGGGCGTATAGTGGGCATGCGGGAGGCCGGGTGGACGTACCGCCGAATTGCTCAACACGTGGGGCGTGAGGTCTCCACAGTACATCGATGTTGTCGCCAGTGGTCGGCGGAAGGTGCACGTGCCCGTCGACCTGGGACCGGACCGCAGCGACGCACGAATGCACGCCAAGACCGTAGGATCCTACGCAGTGCCGTAGGGGACCGCACCGCCACTTCCCAGCAAATTAGGGACACTGTTGCTCCTGGGGTATCGGCGAGGACCATTCGCAACCGTCTCCATGAAGCTGGGCTACGGTCCCGCACACCGTTAGGCCGTCTTCCGCTCACGCCCCAACATCGTGCAGCCCGCCTCCAGTGGTGTCGCGACAGGCGTGAATGGAGGGACGAATGGAGACGTGTCGTCTTCAGCGATGAGAGTCGCTTCTGCCTTGGTGCCAATGATGGTCGTATGCGTGTTTGGCGCCGTGCAGGTGAGCGCCACAATCAGGACTGCATACGACCGAGGCACACAGGGCCAACACCCGGCATCATGGTGTGGGGAGCGATCTCCTACACTGGCCGTACACCGCTGGTGATCGTCGAGGGGACACTGAATAGTGCACGGTACATCCAAACCGTCATCGCAAGGGAACTTCCTGTTCCAACAGGACAATGCACGTCCGCATGTATCCCGTGCCACCCAACGTGCTCTAGAAGAAGTCAACTACCCTGGCCAGCAAAATCTCCGGATCTGTCCCCCATTTAGCATGTTTGGGACTGGATGAAGCGTCGTCTCACGCGGTCTGCACGTCCAGCACGAACGCTGGTCCAACTGAGGCGCCAGGTGGAAATGGCATGGCAAGCCGTTCCACAGGACTACATCCAGCATCTCTACGATCGTCTCCATGGGAGAATAGCAGCCTGCAATGCTGCGAAAGGTGGATATACACTGTACTAGTGCCGACATTGTGCATGCTCTGTTGCCTGTGTCTATGTGCCTGTGGTTCTGTCAGTGTGATCATGTGATGTATCTGACCCCAGGAATGTGTGAATAAAGTTTCCCCTTCCTGGGACAATGAATTCACGGTGTTCTTATTTCAATTTCTAGGAGTGTAGAAGACCATACAGAGCAACGAATGACCATCTGAGGGGAGCTGCTTGTACGTTACGAGGCTGAGCGTGACAATTTTTTGTCGAACTTCGTTACAGGTGATGAATCATGGGTTCATCACTTCTAACAGGAAACAAGAAGGCAAATCATGAAGTGGCGCCACACTACATCTCCTCCGAAGAAAAAGTTCAAAGCCGCAATCTCAGCCGGTAAGGTCATGGGGACGGTGTTCTGGGACTCTGAGAAGGCTACTCTGTTTTACATCCTCTCTTATGGAGCAAAGATTAGCTCTGAAGTGTATTGTGTTACACTTGGAAAATTGAACAAACGACTTCAGCATGTTCGTTGCCACAAAAATGCAAACGAATTTCTCCTTCTCCAAGACAACGCAATGCCTCATACAAATCTGTGCACCTGAGAGGAGTTCTCAAAACTTCATTGGTCTATTCTTTCCCATTCATCCTACAGTCCGGATCTCGTATCTTCCGACTTCTATCAGTTTCGCCCAATGAAGGGCGCACACATGGATGATGGTGAGGCTATTGATGCAGCAAGACGATGGCTCCGACGTTGACCAGTGGAGCGGTACCACGCAGGCATACGGGCCCTCTCAGTAACGTGGCGTAGAACTGAGTTTTGTTGAAAAATAGGGTTTTGTAGCAAACAGAGTGGGGAATAATATGCTGCAATGGAATCCTGATTAAAAGCAGCATGCATTCAGAAAAAAGTATTGTCTCTCGTGCAGCCGGAGCCATACAGCACTCCAGCGACACTGAAGGAACAATAGAAGTTTGTCAAGGCAAGTAAAAAAGTTAGCTAAGATCAGTCTTGCAGCGACCATTCACAGAGACACACAAGTCACTCCGCTGAGGTAGACCAGGATACTGATAGTTTTTTTAAAATGTTTCTCACCAGATTAAATTTTCTTCAGTAATCTATTCGTGGTGCAATGTACGGAGTAGACGGCTCTTAGCGTCTTACGCAAAGCTGCCATCGGTCTGCCACCAGCCTGACATATCAGACTCTAATGTGTTCAGGTGGGCGTTTCCTCAGATGAAGTATGTGCATTGCGTATCCTCTAACGGGCTGTAAAGTAGAAGCACCGAGCTTGAATGCCTTAAGTTGACAGGAAGTAGACACGGGTGTCACGCTTTGCACACAATGCAAAGAAAAACATTGCTGTATCTCCATCGAAGCGTTTGAACCACGGTTGCTAACACTTTGTTGGTTGGTTAAAGCTGTAAATGGGTGAGCACAAACTGAACGCGGAACTATACACTTCCCACATATAAATCTGGCAGGTGAGGCACGTTGTGCAATGAAGAGTGAAATGATAACGTTCGTGCTAGGTTACAACGTGCAAAGATACAATACGATAAGCATCTCAATCTCCCTCCCTCCCCTCCCCCCCCCCTACCTTTCAAAAAACATCTGGAGAAGAGAAAGGAAACTTGCTAGGAATTTTCCGCTCACTTACAATGTTTCCTTTGCAATAATCATGTTTAACCTGACAAACATGAACACAACTTGTTTTATTAGTAGCCAAATTTCTTACCAATAGCCTTACTGTGGTGAGGATATCAGCAACTTTCCAAGGTCCGGTCCGACAAAATGTGGCAACAGTATCTTGGAGATTTTCGTTGGGCTCCAAAATTTTCACTAAAGACGATATCTCCAACGTGCAGTGTGGTAGGGTATCTACCCAGAGTGCGGAAAATCAGTATTATTTTTTTCACACCTCCAATTTTGCTCGATTGTTCCGTTCTGGGAGGAGGTCATTAGTAGACCACAAGTTTTCTAAAGATGAAGTAAAGGACAAGCATTAATTAGACTAGCCTGAGTTGGCCGGTGGGTCGCATGCACAACAAAGTAAAAGACCAAATGCAGCCAAGCTGTAGGCTTATCCCACCGTGTTTAAGAGTGAGCATGAAAGATAATTAGTGAGGATTTAAGATTACGGTTGACCTGTTTTGTGAAAGAAGGCTACAGATACTAGGGAGTGCTGCTAATAGGAGATACCGCATTCCCAAAAGAGAACTTTCTAGACACAAAAGTCCGGGCATTATCACTAAGATCCCAGACGACCCAAAAAGAGAGAAAACGCTAGCTAAATATTAGACAGTTAATCTGGTTGTCATCCTTTTACTGGGCATAAGCCACGCAAAAAGAGAGAATGGATCGACAACAGCAACTATATATCTTTTATTTTTTGTACGAGGAAGGGAACCCAAAAAATAATAAAAACCTTTTCCCTGGTCTTTCTTTCACAGGCTAAGACAAGGCTTTCCAACTCCTTGACCACCCTTCTTGCATCTGTTGCCCAGGTGAAGTTATTCTTAATTTTGGTTGTAGTTTTGCGACTTCCCAAATGTGCTCCAAGCAAGACATCCTGAAAATACCAAAAATAACAGTAGGGACAAGTTCCTCAGGTTGACAGTTTTTCAATTTTCCATCCTAACGAGTGCGATAACAAAAGAGATCCTTATTAAGATGGCCACCATGAATTTGTTCACCAGTGAGAAGCCTCAGTTCAACAAGCCTCAGTTTAACACCGTCTGTATCTGGGTCCTGATTATGTCTCTCCCTAAAATTACCGAATAGTGAAGGTATTTCGGCTAATGCCGTTGAAACTCACGCACCACATTTCTTATACTGAAAAGTTTCCGAATTTGTGTGATCAACACGAAACATACGGCTCAAGGCGTTCTCATTATCTAACCCCCTTTTATGATTGACCGAAAACCAAAAGGCGAAAATGCGGACAGACCAATGCGCAATTCAACACAAGATCAGAAATGAATTCTGCTTTACATCGATTCTAATAACTTCACTAAATCAATAGAGTTCTGTGAGCATAAATATTGCATCCCTTTGCAAAACAGGTGCCCCATCTACATATTGATACCACTAGCATGTGGTAGGCAAGTATAAAAAGTAACCTTATAGAATATAAGTGTGAAAAGAGCTTGAAAGCGGCACATTCTTTTGTGACAACCTCTTCATTTGTACTTGGTACACTTGTAAGTAGAGAAATACTCTTTTCATCTATGTAGTTCTTTTTCGGGAACGACTTTATCACATCATTCAAACCGCCGTTTCTGTGTTTGAGACAACAGTTTTCTGCTGAAGAAGCTTAATTTTTCTTCCTGTTTTGCAAGTTTGCTTTACCTACAGTAATCAACTATATCTTCATATGAACAATTGTATTATGAGGTAGCGTGTCTGTAGCGAGTGGAAAATCTTTTAGCAACTGTAGAAAAACAGATGCATAAAATAACAAAGTTATTAGTACATGTGAAGTTTTTGATGGGCTGAAATTATTATTACTACTTTCTGGGACAGCAGTTTCCGAAGTGTAAAAGTCTTCCAACATAAAGTTAGTAGAGGACACACCAGTCACAAATGAGCAAAAAGAAGTGTTCATATGCTTCAAATTTTAAATGAATGCTTTATTATCCGGTCACATCATTTACTCGTTGGAGTATCTCAAACGTCAACGTTGAAGTGAAAATATCGAGTTTATGGAGACCTGCTGTGGCACAAGCTGTCAGCAGCAGAGGAAATCAAGCCTAATATCAAATTATGTCAAGTAAACAGGCATCGCACACAGAAACATTAATTCATTCAAGAAAAATCTATCGCAACTTACAACCTGCATGTGTCTGCTGTAAACGCTTGACGTTGAAGTACGATCGATGTCAACTTCGTGAAAGAGTTTTTTTTTTTGTTGGTTCCAAGCCTTTTCGTTTCAACATCTTGATACAGAAACTTTTCGTAGGTTTCCTTCATGAACCTACATACTGCCAACATAAAAGTTTGAAGCCAGTGAGCGAATATATCGAAAGAAACAGTCAATGTTTAAACTACAATCTTTAATTTAGTTAAAGCGTTTACCTATAGGAAACAAGTGCTCACTTTCCGTCTCCCTTTGCACATTCATAGGCAACATGAAAGACCATTTTTATTTTTTTATTTCAATAAATAACAACATACACCCACACGCTCCACGCACACTAATCTTTTTCCCTAATGTGGCGGAGTCGAGAATATTCTAGCCTCACGATTACTGTATTAGGGCATTTCCGTAGGTACTAACATATTTTTCTTTTTCTTCATTGTAATTTCATCGCCCTCGTTACATAGGGCTGGGGGTGGGATGTTAGCGGTACGTTCAACCCGCTCGTCAGCGAAAGGACAAGTGAAAATAAGATGGAAAAGCACTGACATAAAGGTGAAATCTTTACAAACTAATTAAAAATCTTCAAAGGTGAAATTAATTGAAGCTTTTATGCATGAGCCTTTCTTCGTTTTCAATTTCAAACAGGGATAATAAGGCAAAACGAGGAATAGTTGCAGTATATTTAAAACGTGATGTAAAACACTGATCTTAAGAAGAAGCACTTTACTATCAGTAAAACTGGAAGGACCTGCCCTGAGAAATATCGTCTGTTGTTGAAGGGGAAGAAGATTGGGCGTCGAGAAGTGTAGGAGGGTGGGGTTATAATGATAGAGGACTGATGCATAATGTCGATGGAGTGGAAGTGTATGTTGGAAGACAAAGGTAGAAGTAGTTGTGATGTAGGTAAGGCCATCATTTGAAGGCGAGGAAAGGGCGTATTGAAAGAAGGGGGAAGAGGAAAAGGGGTATGGAAGTATGGGGAGGGGAGGGAAAAGGAGCCCTGATGAATTGGAATGCGTGGAGTGGATTTATTGTTTGTAGGAGGAGTAAATTTCGGTGAGGAATTCAAGGTCTGGGAGAGGGTGACGACTGAAATTTAGTTTGGAGGGGATGTGGAGCGTGTGCATATGTAGGGCTGGTCGAATGTTTCGGTAGAAGCACGGCAGAAAACTAGGATTGGACACTGGAGGGGAAACGATAGGATTAATGGAATCGAGTTTGCGCATGGTGTTGAGGTGGAGAGGTGCATATTTGATGAGATGGTAAAAGAGTTCAAGGATGTGGAGGGACTTACGTGAGCCGGATATCAGTGCAACATTAGCGCAGAAGAAAATGGGTCGGATCAAGTTTTTGTAGGTGTGGAAGGCAGTGGAGCGGAGCGATCCCCAAGTTCGGTCAGTTAGTAGTTAAAAGTCTGTTGTGGGGTTTCTGTTAGATCGTTAGTAGGTGAGGTTTCCATATTAGCTGCCGGTCGATTGTTAATCAAAGATATTTTAGTCTGTTAATTAACGGGTAGAGCAGCCTAAATGGTAAAGCAGTGGAAGGCGCGGACGACTTCTAACATTTTTAACCTGCCCCTTATATAAACAGCTTGTATCTTAAATCTGCTGATACCATCGTAGAATGCTTTGGGCTGTAGGAGGTACAGTGTCATACTCTCGACGAATATCACGAAGCACAGTTGTAAATGAATTGCATCTGTTACCACGAAGAACGCAGAACGCATTTAGTTGCTCTCTCCGTCACTTCGACTTGATGCTCATTGAGTAAGGAACCTAGAAGTTAGCCGGCCGGAGTGGCCCAGCGGTTCTAAGCGCTACAATCTGGAACCGCGCGACCGCTACGGTCGCAGGTTCGAATCCTGCCTCGGGCATGGATGTGTGTGATGTCCTTAGGTTAGTTAGGTTTAAGTAGTTCTAACTTCTAGGGGACTGATGACCTCGGAAGTTAATTCCCATGGTGCTCAGAGCCATTTGAACCATTTGAACAAGAAGTTAGCGGCACAACGGAGACCCCTGGTGCCAACCACCAGAAGCGGAATCTTACAACTAGCGCAAAGGCAAACTTTTAGTTTTGATGGGTAAATTTGACAGTTTTACAAGGACGTGCCTAAAAGCTGTAGGTTCTCGTCTGCAGAATCGTCAGTATTCCATAACGAGAACGGCTAGCGCTTGCATCTTCATCCCGCCCATCGTATAATAATAGGAAGCTAAGGTCACTCTGTTTGAAGCAGCTTCCTGGTGTTTGCAGACAGTGGCCATCCGATACTGTACAAACCACAAGTGCTGTTCTTCCACCGTCTGCGAAAGGATCCTCACTAGCTGACTTTATAAGCACTGATGCGCTATCCTTCATCGCAGTTTGACGGTGCAATCGCGATATGTATTCATTAGGCAGGAAGGTGGCTGACAGAGACGAATAGCCGCAGGAACACACACTTAGTACATGCTTCCACCGCGTGGCAGTGCAAGATTACTGCCTGCTCCGTAGCTCACTGAAGCTTTGTTGTACACTAGCTTCTGAAATCAAGATTTTCCCAGAAATTGAGAATGAATTTCTCAAAATGCTCACAATAGCTTGTGAAAGTGGGATTTGAACAACAAGACAAATTAAAAATGGGGGAGTTTGAAGTAAATGAAGTGTGATGTTACGGAAGGATGTTGAAAGTGGGGTAGACGAATTAGAAATGATTAAGTTTTAGGGAAAAGATAGGAGGATGTTGAAAATCATATGAAGTGATAGAAAATGAGTTCCTCCGAAGAATCGGCAAGGAGATAAACATGAGGAGAAACTGACAAGAAGAAGCGAACCATGGATCGATATCAGGGAATACATTTCGTGGTTCAAATGGTTCAAATGGCTCTGAGCACTATGGGACTTAAGAGCTGTGGTCATCGGTCCCCTAGAACTTAGAACTACTTAAACCTAACTAACCGAAGGACATCACACACATCCATGCCCGAGGCAGGATTCGAACCTGCGACCGTAGCAGTCGCGCGGTTCCGAACTGCGCGCCTAGAACCGCGAGACCACCGCGGCCGGCCATTACGTGGTACTAGGCGTACTTGTAGAGGGTAAAAAATATTGGGGAAGACATAGACTGGAATATACCCAACAAATACAATACTCTCCAAACTTAAGGAAAAAATAGATAAAGTAACATAACATATTAACTGCTCAGTGGAAATGAATGAAGGTGTGGGGGCATGTTATCAGAGGACTCTCAGTTGTGCACAGAAAGTTGAACGTCACGTGACAACAGAGTCAAATGGGACTGACCCCGCAACTCGAGGCAGTTCAAAGGACGGGAAAAGACAATGTCTGTCAATGAGCAAGCAATTGTGATGCACTGTGGAGGTGTTCTACATTTGGATGACTTCACACAGGTAAGAATCATTGGGAAACTGCGAGAAGAACGAAGTGAGCCTAGTGAATTCCAGGGACTTGATATTGCTCACAGCATTTTCTCAGGTGCAGGGGAGGCTCTGAATCACAGGCACTGTTGGCCGAAAGAGAGAAGGTGGTGAATCACGCTCAACTACAGCAGCAGATGACGGCTACATTACGTTACAGGGAAACCACATTTAACAGGACTGCAAATCACGCAATCTCGCGCTCCACAGTGGCACGGTGTCTGCATGGGGATGGTCTCTTTGCCCGACGACCAGTACGTTGAGTTCCTTTGGACCCGCTTTTATGATGGTGTCAAAACCATACGGATTGAACCAACGAGGAGAGCGTCACGCGCTCTTCTCGGATGAGAGCAGATCCAGTCTGATTTGTAGCTCTGGACATTTCCTCAAATGGGAGAATTTTGGAACACGTATTGCACTCAAGAACAATGTCGAAGTGATGATGTCAAACACCTTTCAGCCGTCAATTTTCAACCAAATTTTATGAGGCAACCTGTTTCGGCGCTTTATTACGCCACCTTCAGGCCCCTGACCGATGTGTAGGAATAATCTACCTAGCATGTGATCGAAGCAGAGGCCAGCAATACTGGTATTAGTAGATACCTACTTGCTACAGTGACCGCTACAAACATCACCCGCCGACTGTTAGATAAACATTCCATTTAATTTTTTTAATTTTCAAGCGTGTGTACCGCGGAACAGGGTGACTGCACAGCGGAAATCCGTAATT
Organism: Schistocerca cancellata; assembly: GCF_023864275.1. NCBI lineage: Eukaryota > Metazoa > Arthropoda > Insecta > Orthoptera > Acrididae > Schistocerca > Schistocerca cancellata. Next base: position 248,075,397 of record NC_064628.1, on the reverse strand, counting down.
TTTTATGCGACCCACAAATGTAAAAAACAGAAGACTACTACACAGGACTTGTGTTACTAGTATTGACAGTGAAAGTTGCTTGCCATTATTGTTTTTCATGTACAAAGGAACCCATAGAGATTCTGCGGGAAAAGAGGCGCGGAAAGGGAGTGGGGATGAGATTGGATGAAAAATCCTAGCAACGAAAAGGGCCATTACAGAGAGAGAGAGAGAGAAATGGGAAAGAAGTTGAGGGCTGGGATCGAGAAATGTCGAGAAAGGAGACTATGGTACTGATTGGAATACCTGTAAGCAGTGAAAACTTTCTTTTGACAACTTTTGTATTCGTATTTTTCAGTCTTTCACCGAATGAACAATTGTCACAGGTAAATTTTCCAAAAATTTTGGTAGACGTCATATGTTTACACATGACCTTAAAAAATCTTGAAAAGTCACTCCGCGGTCTTTGATAGATATTTTCCTCGTTTCAGAAAGTTAAATTAGGGGATCATCAAGCCAATGTTAATCTGATCGACGACAGTACGTCTCTAGGCCGTGATATGTCCTTGATTTCCTTCTTCTTGTGAAATAAATTACTCATCTAGCACTGTAACAACCTACAGTTTGATGAGATATTCGAGTTTCGATGTAGGTTGGAACTCTTTGTCATTTCCTATTTGAGCAAGGCCTGCCTGTAAAAGTGTATAGGTGAATTTTTTATGTCACTGATGCATTTTTTTTCAACAGAGGATGTTAAAAATGCTCTACTGGCTGTGTGTTCAAGGCATGACCTGCATTCTACATCTACATCTACATTTATACTCCGCAAGCCACCCAACGGTGTGTGGCGGAGGGCACTTTACGTGCCACTGTCATTACCTACCGGCTGCGGTGGTCTAGCGGTTCAGGCGCTCAGTCCGGAACCGGGCGACTACTACGGTCGCAGGTTCGAATCCTGCCTCGGGCATGGATGTGTGTGATGTCCTTAGGTTAGTTAGGTTTAAGTAGTTCTAAGTTCTAGGGGACTGATGACCACAGATGTTAAGTCCCATAGTGCTCAGAGCCATTTTTTTGTCATTACCTCCCTTCCCTGTTCCAGTCGCGTATGGTTCGCGAGAAGAACGACTGTCTGAAAGCCTCTGTGCGCGCTCTAATCTCTCTAATTTTACATTCGTGATCTCCTCGGGAGGTATAAGCAGGGGGAAGCAATATATTCGATACCTCATCCAGAAACGCACCCTCTCGAAACCTGGCGAGCAAGCTACACCGCGATGCAGAGCGCCTCTCTTACAGAGTCTGCCACTTGAGTTTGTTAAACATCTCCGTAACGCTATCACGGTTACCAAATAACCCTGTGACGAAACGCGCCGCTCTTCTTTGGATCTTCTCTATCTCCTACGTCAACCCTATCTGGTACGGATCCCACACTGATGAACAATACTCAAGTATAGGTCGAACGAGTGTTTTTTAAGCCACCTCCTTTGTTGATGGACTACATTTTCTAAGGACTCTCCCAATGAATCTCAACCTGGTACCCGCCTTACCAACAATTAATTTTATATGATCATTCCACTTCAAATCGTTCCGCACGCATACTCCCAGATATTTTACAGAAGTAACTGCTACCAGTGTTTGTTCCGCTATCATATAATCATACGATAAAGGATCCTTCTTTCTATGTATTCGCAATACATTACATTTGTCTATGTTAAGGGCATTTCTGCATCTACAAAATTTTCGGGTAGTACGCTAAATCGTCTGCAAATCCAGGTATTTTACTTCAGTAAACTGTTCCATTCTTCCCAGTTTTATTATTGATCCTTGACATCCTTCTAATTTTTCATTTTAAATTGTTACTATTTTTTCTGATACACACTTATAGACATCAATTAAGGCATTACCTTGTCTGACACCTGTATATGTGTAAGAGCTTAGAAAATTCGCCTATGAACTTTACTGGATTTCACGGGTTACAGCTTCCAAATTAGTTTTAACACTAAATTCTCAGAGTACTTTGTTTTGAGTTTCGCTATTAAAAGGGTCAAATGTCTTTTTGAAGTTACAACTTTATCTTTAGAGAGAGTATGTGATGGATTATAGATTTCAGATTGATCATCTAATGTGAACAGGATCTGCCTTCTCTAAAACCCCCTTTATATTCGTTTATTTGTTGGTAGAGAGCTCTTTTTCAAATTCGTTAGAAGAATTTTTTAAAATACTTTACAGGCAACTGGTAGGAGTTAAAGACGTCTTTCTTCTTACATTTCTTATAATGACGATGCATTAAGGCGACTTTACGTTCGTCTGGAACCTTTTGTGTCCCACATATTTCTTCGAAAGCATTTGTAAACCTTTTATAATATTTGTTTGCGACCATTTAAGAATTTCAGCTGTTATGTAATAGTCTCGACTGAGTTCGTTGTTTTACAGGTTTCTCAGTTTTCTCCTATTTCTTCAGTCGTTATTGGTATACTTATTCCTCAGAAAATCCAGAGTATTCTGATTTGTGTGGTATGGTTCCGGTCACTTCACGTTAATCAAAATTTTTTACAAGTAATTCACATTTTCAGGACTATTTAAGCCAGTTCTGCCTCTTTAATTCTTGAAGTAAATACTTGGTGCTTGGCAGGCTTTTGCTGAATTATTGAAGATCTGATAATAAAACCTGTAGTAATTTTTTGTGCAGTTTTCTTGCATTATAATAACAGAGGAAAAAGGGACCTCAACTTGTTTCATCATGATATTAGGGGAGGGGTAAAAATGAAGTAAATATTAGTAACTGGAAACAAATTGAAGTCATTTGTTTATTTGAACATAATATAAGCACTGGGCAAGAAAATTTACTATGCATAAAGGAGGAGGTGTGGCATTCGTAAAGAAGGAATAAAAATACAAAAATGTAGAAATTAGTAAATTCTGTTTAGATCATTAATAGAAGAATGTGCTTGTTTTTCTATTGGAAAATGTAGTATTTATGAGTGTTACAGTATAAAGGCCTCCACTGGATAACTGGGAAATTTTCATGAAAAATTTTGATGAGTAATTCCGCTATCTGTCACACACAAGGAAGGGGTTATTAATTAGTGGTGATTTTAATGTAAATTTTGTGAATGAATCTGTCAGGAAAAGTGATCTAGAGGTCCTTTTAGCTACGTACTATTTGGTATCAAAGATAAATTACCCTGTCCTAGTTGCTCAAAGTAGTAGTATCCTTATAGACATTGCATTCATTCAGCAAACAGCAGCAAAAGTATACATGCCTATGTGACGGTAATCGGATTGTGAGATCACTATGTACCGTAACTCATATTACATTACACAATTCCATTAACACTCTCAGCAAACAGTCATGCTGATTAACGACAAAATTGCTGACGGTTTTAAGGAAGCTCAAAAGATATTGACTGTGGTGAAGTGAATAAACTTAATGGTTATTCTAAATTAAACTTATTTGTTAATGTCTTTGTATCCATTTTGCAATACTTTTTCGAAACAAATAATTAAATGTAATAATGGTAAGTCATTAAAGAAACCTTGGACACTACGGGCATCAGAGTCTCTTCATAACGAAAAGAAATCTTATACAAAATAGCCGGCAAAGGTAGTGACCCACAAATACTTTTTTATTTCAAATAGCACTGCAACATATTAAATAAATCTAAGCGTATTCTCATCTCCTCTGACATTGACAGATCAGATAATAAAATAAAATGCACTTGGAATATTGAGCGTTGAATCAGAGGTGGGGAAAGAAGCCACACACGATGACGTTATCTCTGGTAAAAGAGAATGAGAGTATTAGAATAGAAAGTTCATATGTATGTAGCAGGTATTTATAATAATTTCTTTTTTAAAAAAGGTGAGAAAATTGGTGTAAATATTTCAGAAGATAAAGTAAAACTGTACACTGAAGTAGCAATACGGACAATATTTAGTGAATTAAAAATTAATCTCACATCCCTGTCTGAAACAAGAAAGATCCACATGACTGTGAAAAGTAAAAGTTCATATGGGATGTATCTCCAGTAAGACACTAAAACGTTGTGGCCCTGCAATATGTAATTTTCTTTGTCAATTACGTAATGCATCCTTAACTCACGGTATTTTCTAAAAAGAAATGAAATATACCATTCTTAGGGCTTCTTATAGAAGCGTTGACTTCATAGATATCAGTAACAACCACCCACAACGGAACTTCATTTTCTAAAATTTTTGAGAAGATAATGTATTCCTGTCTTGTCACCTACATGTGTAGTAATGGAATACTTGGCAAATCACACTTGAGATTTCAAAAGTGTTATTCTTCTGAGCGAACTACTAATACGTCCACTGAGAAAATAACGAAGTTTTTAAATGATGAAATATCAATAGATGGGATCGTCTATGACTTATTTAAGGTACTTGATTGCGTCAGTCACAATATTTAACTAGCGAAGATAAGTTTTTATGGAATATGTAGTTCAGGAAACGCTTGGTTTTAATTCTTATTTCAGGAAAAGGAAGCAAAAAGTTATCCTAATCTATTTGAGTAATATAAAGAGGGACACTACGTTACCTGCATGAAGACAAATTACAATGGGAACCACAGGATTCGATGGTTGGCTCACTACTGGTCTTGCTTTATGTTAATGATCTCCTGTTGCTAAATGATACGAGCAATTTTGTGAAGACAAGCAAAGAAGCATCAGCAGAGAGAAACAGTAAATGATGCTTTTCTGAAAGTTACTGACTGGGTTTGCACAAAGTTTAAAGCTAAGTCTGAAAAAACTGAGTTAACCCAGTTTTGTACTGTGAAAAATATCCCATCCTTAATTAATCTATTATTACAACAAGAAATAGTAAAAAACTGTAAGTTCTTAGGTGTACATATTGATGAAACCTTAAGCTGGAAACGCGATATTGTAGACTAGCTAAAGCGTTTAGCTTTCGCTACTTCTACAATAAGAATAACTGCCAACTATCGGGATATAGAAATCAGTAAGTAAACATATTTTAGAAATTTTCATTCATTGACGTTTTATGGGGCAGTATGCTAGGATAACCACTTGCTTAGACAAAAAGTATTTATTGCACAAAAGAATGTAATTAGAAGTACATCTGGCAGACATCTTTTTTTAGCTGCTGGGTGTATTAACAACAGTCCCACAGTAATTTATTCACTAACGAAATATGCTATCAACAATACATCTAAGTCTTAAAGTAATAGAAGTATTCACAAGTACACTACTAGAAGGAAAAATTAATACCTGCGTTACACTTTAACAGAGAGAGATGAAATATGCCGTTTGATAATCTGCCTTTGGAAATAAACAGTCTGATAGCGGAAGTGTTTTCAAATGTAGATTGAGGATGTTTCTTCTGAACAACTCCATCCATACCATAGAGGAATTCATTGCCAGTCACTAAAAAATAATTGTAAATTGTCAGCACAGAGCCATATAAATATTACTTTTTGTTTTTTCGTTCAGTTGTGTAAACGTGTATCATGTTTGTTCTGTTGACACGTTCCATATCACAACGTTATCTTGAATTTGGTCTGTGAAATAAGTAACTAACTAATTAACTAATCCAATAAGTTTTGATTTTTCAAATGAATATTTGAATCTCTGTATTATCCCAGATGTTTCTTGTCTTTTTCTTTTAATTACTCGTAATTTCCAATTTATGCATTTTCCTGGTATTTTAGTTATTGCTTTTTCATACACTTCGTTCAACCATACTTTCTTTTCATTTCTGGCAACCTAATTGATTTTTTTTTGTGCAGTGCTGATTGGCCTAGACAGTTTTTGCCAGTTGGAAAGTTTAATTGTTGTTATTTCATTTTGGAAGTGTTTTAGTGTTTCTTGTGTTCTGGTAAGTTTATCTTTATTATTCTGTTCCCCTTTTGTGTTTTTATTTTTCGACACACAGTGATAAGAGTGATGCTCACCATTTCTGACTACTGTAACATTCATAATTGGTTGTAGAAGTTTGTCTATGATCAAAGTGGCTTTATCCTGATAGTGGATTCAGAGACATCCATGTTTTATCTTTCTTGAAAGTTTTCTAAAATGGCCTTACATTAAATTCAGCTGACAAGTTTTATAAAAAACATTAATCAGTCTCATTTAATTTTCGTTGGCTCTTTTATGTGCTGGATGGTCTACTACCTTGTGTGATTTTTTCCTGTGGTGAAGTCACCTAATAAGTTTATAGCTTTTGTTCTGTGGTTTTAGGTATTTCGGTTTCTCAGAATACCTCTTATTTTTCTAAACTCTGCATCTACGTCTACATATGTGGTGGAGGGTACCACTATCTGTTTCCTCCTCTCCTGTTCTAATCACGAATGTCGCGTGGGCAAAGCGATTATCGGTAAATTTTTCGCCTTGATCATGTCGCAAATCGTATTTGGCAGGGGCTAATATATTACCCGAGTTGGAATGTAAGTACTTAAAATTTCAACAGTACACCACTACGTAGTACACAACACTTCTCTTATGGAATCTACCACTGGAGTTCATTGAGCTTCTCCGTGACGTTCTTGCGCTGAGTAAACGATCCCGTGACGAAATGCTCCACTCTTTGTTGGATCTTTTCTATCTCTTCTATCAGTCTTACCTGGTGACGGTACCAGACTGATTAACAATACTCAAGAATCGGTCGAACGGGTTGTTTTGTAAGCCACTTCTTTTGTGGATGAGTTAATTTCCTCACGATTCTCCCAATGAATCTTAGCGTGAAACTAGTGTTTCCTACTATTTGTTTTGCGTGGTCATACTGTTTAAGGTCTCCCCAGACGGTTACTCCCAGGTACTCTACGGCAGTTATTGTTTCCAGCGACTTGTTATCACAGTGTAAACGAACACTAGTGTATCTCTTCGGCCATTTAAGCACAGTACGTTACATTTAGTTACGTTCGGGGTCAACTACCAGTCCTTACGCTAATCGTCTATCCTCTCCAAGTTTTCCTGCATTTCGCTGCGGCATGCTGGCGTTGCAAGCTTGCTATAGGCAGCAGAGTCGTTTGCGAATAGCCTCCAACGTTATTACTAGATCAGGGATAGTCAAACTTTATTAGCAATGGCCCACGTTTGTATTGTATATCTGTTAGTAGTGACTTTTCTAACCGCCCACCGGTTCCGCAATAATGGTTATTTATAAAATAGGGAAGTAATTTTATTTTATAAAATTTGGAAAGCAGAGATATAACAAGTTGAAATATATGTTAATGATTACATAACAATGGCAAATTTTTATGGAAACTTCCTGAAAAGTTTTTAAAACCTCCTACCGCCTACCGCTCACCATGAAAGCTGAAACGCCCAATGGTGGGCGGTAGGAACGAGTTTGGCTATCACTGCACTAGATCATTAATATGAACAATAGACAGAAGACACCCTATAACACACTCTTGGGGCACTCCCGAAGTTACCTTTAAACTTATCGATTTTCGTTCCATTGAGTGCGGAACTGTATAGCATCAAGGAATATGGCAACAACCTGTGCACCTTTGTCTACGGCCCTGTGGACTTCATGGACGAAAAGAGCGAATGGAGGTTCGCAAGATCCCTGTCTGTGGAATCCATGTTGATTTTTGTAGAGGAGGAGATTTTCATTCTCCAGTATCGTCACGAGACATGAGCAAAATACGTATGCCATAATTCCACAACTGATTGACGTCAACGATAAAGGTCTATATCTGTGTATCTGTGCGATGACGTTTCTTGTAAACGAAAATGACCTGCCCTTTTTTCTAATCCATCGGTATTCTCCGTTGATCCAGTGATCGACGAGAAACTTCTGCTACACGGGGGAGCAAGTTCCTTCGCATGATCTGTATAAAACCTCACAGGTATCTGATATGGTCCTGTTGCCTTTTCGCCGTTGAGCGTTTTAGTTAGCTTTATGTTTGGCGATCGTTTATGTCAGTATCTGCTACTATGACGATTAAAAGGAGGCACTGTATTGCCATCTTCCGCGGTGAAACAGTTTTGGAGAACCGATTTCAGTATTTCGATCTTCTCCCTTCCATCTTATCTTGTGGTGCCATTACGGCCACAGAGCGATTGAACTGACGGTGACGATCCACTTACTGAGTTTGCATAAGAGCAAATCGTCTTAGGATGTTCAATCAGATCATTTGGAAAAGTTTTATTTTGAGACTACATGAGTGCCCGGTGTTGCCAGGCTGTGTAGTTTTTCCAATCTTCCATTGCTCCATCCCCTCTTTCCCCCTCTCTTTGCCCGTCTCCTCGTTCATCCCCTCTCTGTCCATCTGCTCCACCACCTCCGTCTCTCCACCTTCTCCACCCCACCCTCCGTCAATCTCATCCTGTTCCTATCTCTTTCGATCTCCTCCTCCTCCCTACGTTATCCATGCTATTACAATCCTCCCAATAGAGGCTGGTGCATCTTACCCCCCGCCCCCACAGCATTTCTTCCCAGATTGTAACTACGATCTGTACGAAATTTGACTGAAATAGTTCCAGGGGTTTTTTACCTGTCTCTTTGCCTGCGCACACACATATAAAATATATTTAACATATTTCACACGTTTCTTTACACATTTTTCATCCGTGTCTATAGCGAATTTCTCTCTGCAGTTTCATTTCCACGGAGCTCAATGTTAATGACATCGCCTCTTCTGAACTATGTGCAGTACAATGATATTTTTCACGTACGTACAGTTGTATATGTGGCTACTATCTGCAAAGTGATTTGTGAATATAGAAGTCATGCCAATACGGCAGTTTTTCACGCATCTCAGCGTTTATGATGTAATATCTCCAGATGAACTTGTATGAACCACATCTTGTCGAAATCAGTGTCACTTTGGATAATGGGGGTGAAATTGATTTCCAAAACCTTCACGTTCCGTTCGGTAGTCACGGTGCCAGGAATATCGCACCATTATTCCGTGACTGGGCACTGCACTCCACACAGACACCCGTTGAGAATGAAGAGAGTTCTCGATCGCGAAATGCGGGTACTCAGTCCCCTAAATGCACCAATTTCGCTTATTGACGAGCCCATCCAAATGAAATCGCTAAGCCACACCATACAGCGCATACTAATTCACATTATGCCCCGCTGCCAACCGTGCAGTTTGAACGTCCAAACGCAAACCGTTCAGAAGTTATGGCGATTTTATTTCATATAGCTCAATAATTGTCACTCTGTACCTAGAACTGTGATTGCAGTTTATGGTAATAGCACTAATAGATGGTGTATCCAGGGACAATAACAGAGGAAAGTGTACTCATTTGTTTGTTGCATTCTGTAGGTCGTTCGTATTAGCAAAGAGCTTGTAGCAGAAGTGCCGTGTTTCACAATAGCGAAGGTGAGCAAATGTTCATAGCTGTTAAGCCCATGTTTGATGGAAATTTTTGTCTTGTTTTAGTTCATACTACCACCTCTATAAATATGAAATACATTTTTAACACCATGTATATCGTAATAAGGCCTTGTCTCAGTGCTAACACCGGTTCCCGTCAGATCACCGTAGTTAAGGGGCTCCGGAAAGGCTCAAAATCATGAAAAGTTCAATTTTTACTTTTTTGCGTTTTCTGAATCTGCAGACTATTACCTTTTAATAGATATATAATTTATTCAATTCCGTAGACTACAACTATTTTTAAATTTTTTTTGAAATGTGTTCTACATGGGCGTGACCCACTGTGGCGCTGTTAAACTGCTGTCAAATGGTGTTATTATTAACGTCCGTGTTCATCAGGTACATTTTAGTGATGTGAGATAAAGTATGTGTTTGGCTAACCTGTGATGGTTCAATATATATCGCTGGTGTGATTGTCGATTGTTTCATGTTTATTTACTCTGTCGTTATCTCGAAAATATTCGTAATTAATTCTGTTTCTTGAGTCTCTGTTTTGTTGAAGTATAATAATGAGTAAAAGTAAAGATATTAGAAATCCTCTGAAGGCTTTTAAGAAAAGGAGAAATGTTGGAAAGCCAAAGGTATGTGATATTACTGTAAATAATAACATTCTAACATGGTACGAGCGATGCTTGCTTTAGACAAGGAACGCCTTCGGGCTGCAGACAGGGCTGTAAAGAGTCTAGAAATACAAGCAAGAGTAAACAGGAGGAGGAACAAGAGGAAGCTGGAGGAGGAGTTTGCAGAGGATGAAGATAATCCATCCTATGGATCTGGAATGCACTAAAAAGTTAATCAAATCTTTGACGCTCGATTCCCAAAACTTTTATTTTCTCATACTATTTACATGTTTTCTAAGGATCTTCCAAACATATTTGTTTCAAACTTTCAGTAAATGTTACACAGTACCTTCTGCATAATTTAACACAGCCTTTTTCCAAAAAACGGTATATTTTTGAATATATAAATAAAAAATTTCAAAAAAATGTTGTGAATTTTCATTACAATTGAAAAAAAATCATCTTTAATAACTGAACCAAAATTTTGTAAAATCCCTGTGTTAAGTTGTAGCCCATATTCCAATAAATAATCTGTAAAAAGTTCAACTTCCTACCTCAAATACTTTGTGAGGAAAGATGTAATTTATAAGCGTTATTTTAACATTGCAAGTATAGGGCGTTCCGGAGCCCCTTAAGCGCTGTCGGGCTGGGCTGCCCAAGCGCTGTTGTCAAGTAGGGTGCACTCAGCCTTTGTGAGGCAAACTAAGGAGCTACTTGATTGAGAAGTAGCGGCTGCGGTCTCGTAAACTGACATACTGCCAGGAGAGCGGTGTGCTGACCACAAGTCTCTTCATATCCGCATCCAGTGACGCCTGTCGGCTGAGGATGACACGGCGGCAGGTCGGTACCGTTTGGCCTTGGAGGTCTGTTCGGACGGAGTTTTAGTGTACCGTAAAGCTCTTATCGATAAGTTTACACATTGTTTTTGTCTTTTTAAATGCATCTATTGACGCCTCACACACCGAAACGGGTCTTAAACAAATAAAAATTTTTGTGATTAAAGACTGGTTTCAACTTCAAAAATTTTTCCATTCAGTATTATGTCAAAACCTCAGAATCTACAAATACTGTAAAAGTGGGTTTCCTTTTCTTCAACTTGTCTTCAAATATAAGTTGTAGGGTATTTCTTGGGAACCCAAACTGACCTTCTGTGACTTCGGTATCCACCAGTCTTTCCATTCGTGTGCAAATTGTTCGTGATAGGTCTTTCGAGTATTGAGTTATAAAACTTATACTTCGGTAATACTCACACTTGTCAGGTACCGCCTTCTCTGGAACTTTTTTTTAAGTCTGAGGGTAGTTCCGCCTCTCTCACATATCTTACGGACCAGGTGGAATAGTTCTGTGTTGCATAACTTCCCCAACATTTGAGTAGCTGAGAGAGACTGTTGTCTACTGCCTTTATCGACTTCGGTTTTTCACAACTCTGTCAAATCCTTCTCACAGTATCATATTTCTGATCTCATTTTCATCTGGTTCCTCTTCTCTTTATATGATATTGTCTTCATGTCCGTTTCCCTTGTATAGCCCTTCCTTTCCTCTATCAGCCTTCCCTTCTTCCATGAGTACTGTCTTACCGTCTGTGGTCCTGATGTTCATACAGCTACTTTATTTTCTCCAAAGGCTCTTTATTTTTCCTAAATGAGGCATATATATTTCCGATAGCCATTCGTCTAACTACACCTTTGCATTTCGTCTCTGCCCAATCCCGCTTTGCCATTTTGTACTTTCTGACAACTTCAATTTTAGATGTTTCCATTTCCTTTTGGTTGCTTCATTTGCTGTAATTTTGTACTACTTTCTACTAAACAAAAAATGAATCAGCTTCATGAAATAGAGGGCATATTATAATTAGCGGCCGGCCGTTGTGGCCGAGCGGTTTTAGGCGCTTCAATCTGGAACCACGCAACCGCTACCGTCGCAGGTTCGAATCCTGCCTCGGGCAGGGATTTGATGATGTCCTTAGGTTAGTTAGATTTAAGTAGTTCTAAGTTCTAGGGGACTGATGACCTCAGATGTTAAGTCCCATAGTGCTCAGAGCCATTTGAACCATTTGAATATAATCAGCGCTGTAGCGACGCTGCTAGTTGTGTGGGATATAGGGTTGCACATTCGCTGAATGAAAGGCCCCTCGATTTAAGACCACAACATGAAACAACGTAGTGTCACAAATCATTGTAAAACAATCGAGGAAATAGTAGTACTGATTACGATGATCATAATCATCAATATCATTATCATAATCATACCGAAGAAGTTCCTTTCGGGTTTGTTTATACGGTGAACTTTTATTACAGCTGTGATATAAATCAATACGAAATTCTGGAAATACAACGAAATTTATCGTCATGATTTCAGGAGAACTGGTCCGTTAAACAACTGCCGAGAACAAAGTACATTAGGGTCGTCGTGCCATTATCTCATGGCATTACCCCGACAAGTGCACTGTTTGTGAGACGGCTTATCGAATTAGTTGAACAGGTTTGTAGATTGGTGTCATATGGTGAGCGATCAATAGTTATACTCTTCATAATCATATGCATAATTACTTTTTATCAATGTCCAATCGGTAACTTATTCAACTGCTATGAACATACGGAAAACAAGTGGACCTTGAGTTGTTGCATTCTTACATGCAAGGTAGAAAATAAATTACGTCCTCTTCTGGTCAAGAATCAACCTGCAATCTTTAGTTCAGGAATCAGTTGAGACACAAAAAGAACGGACCGCAACCAACATGGCAAAGGCCTTTCAGACTTTTGTTTGCTCAAAGACAAAATAATAGGATCTCCAGTAACATGAATGAAAATAATGGCGCACTAATTACACTCGTACTTTGATTGATAACAATATAATTAAAAGATTTGAAATTAAATTAGGCACTAGGCCAATACTTTATGACGGCATCATAAACTGCAACGTAATCCCCAAAACAGCTCTCCCGTCTCCGTAAAAGGTTGAAAAAAAAAAAAAAACGAAGGAAGTAGACGGTCTAGCAGGACATGCCTGAGATCAGTAGCGATGCGAGAGCACTGTACCCGCCGAGAAAATTATCGACTGTATCTGTGCACTCCTACACAAATACTATTTCACGGTCACCCAGACTTAAACCTTTCAGTCAGGGACGTATGAGACGTGTTAAAAAAATAATGGGAAATGTTTTATTTTCTGGAAATAATTTTATTTAGTCGTCTGCATCAATATCAAGCCCTTCAAAACAGTTCGCATTAGGTATTACGCACTATGCCAGTGCTTTTTCCTATTCCTGAAGCACTCCTGGAACTCGACGTTTGGGATAGCTCTTAGCTATTTGTACAATTTCATTGGTTGGTATGTGCCCAGGATGCTCTTCATCTTCAACGTTCTCGTGACATTCCCCGAATCGCTTAGTACGGGTCGGCCACTCCCACACTGGAAAACCTTACTGTTTCGTCACAATGGAGGCCAAGGAACCTGTGTGGCGTAGTCAGAAGCAATAAAACAATATTTCTTCTTTTATTCCTAAAGAATAAATCCGCCTTGTCTTTGGCAGAGACTGGTGGCTTCGTAAGCTAAGGTGGAATCTGCGGAATCCAGAGGCAGGTTCAGGGCTGCCAAAGATCACTGCCTCACAGAAGAGCGCGGGTTAGTGACTCGGAGTGTGGTGGGTTGCCCGCCCAACGACTAGTCTATTACGGATGAGACCGTAACCACGGTGCGTGTGTATTTGGCTCACACGCCGTCCTCAGAGTACTCTGTTCCTCTCAGGTTTACTGACCGTACCGTCCCATCCAGTGGACCACGATGTAGGATGTTGTGATGTCTTGCTGAATGCCGATCCTGGCCCGCCAGGCCGTCAGACCCAAGCGATACTAAAGTTTCAAGGCAGTTGGTGCCCTGAAATGGATCTGCATTGGTAGACTTGTGGGCTACCCATCAGTGGCAGCTTCAGTGCTGGATGCAGAGTAGTAGTCGTCCGTGGTGCTGACTGGTGGTCATCGCATAAGACAGCAAGAATATGAGCAATACTGGAACATTCTCACACAAGATGTTTCCATACAGGATAATTTTTTCCACAGTGTACAAACTCTAGGGATTGATCGATAAGAGTTGATACGGAACAAAAAAGATCTAATGAACTTATGTCTGGAAATGCATGGTTTTGAGGCTAGATGCAATTTATTGTCATACATTGCTATAGAGACTGCGGACTGCGGTCTAATATGCGCTGTAACATGCAGCCACAGTGACAGAACGTATTGAAAATGGTTTCCATGTGCCTCAATGCATGTGCAAACTTGCCGTAGCAAGTTCTGTCTCACACGTTCAGGTCGGTCAGGCTGCATCCGAACAGTGTCAAAGGCAGCTTGAATATGCTGCTCCAGTGTCTCCAAATCTGAAATGGGCTCTGGATACACGATACGTTTGAGATGGCCCCATAACCAGAAATCGCACGGCTTGAGATCCGGTGAACGAGCAGGATATGCAACTGGACTTCTTCGTCCGATCCATCGACCAGGGAAGACACGATAGAGATACGTCCGGACCTTAACGGTGAAGTGGGCTGGAGCACCATCATGTAACAGTCACAGAAGCCTTCGAATCGTTAATGGCCCTTCTTACAGCAGTGAAGCAAAGTCAACCGCAAGAAATGCCGTTAATTCTGGCTTGTTAGGCGAAATGAAAGGAAGACTGGTCCCAAAATGCAGTCGCTAATTATCTTGGCCCACACGTTCCGGCTGCACCGATGCTCATGATTCGCTGTCATCTTACAATGGGGGTTCTGCGTACTATCCCACAGATGACTGTTATGAAAGACGAAAATACCACTCTGTATAAAGGTTGCCTCATCTGTCAATAGAATGGATGACACAGAACGCGGAATCGTGGTTGCCTGGTGAATAAACCAGTGACAAAATTGCTGCCGATGTGGAAAGTCTGTCGCCCGCATCTCGTGGTCATGCGGTAGCGTTCTCGCTTCCCACGCCCGGGTTCCCGGGTTCGATTCCCGGCGGGGTCAGGGATTTTCTCTGCCTCGTGATGGCTGGGTGTTGTGTGCTGTCCTTAGGTTAGTTAGGTTTAATTAGTTCTAAGTTCTAGGCGACGGATGACCTCAGCAGTTGAGTCGCATAGTGCTCGGAGCCATTTTGTGGAGAGTCTGTCGCTAGTAAGCGCTGCACACGCGGTTAGTGATAAGGGTGGTAACAGTTGCCACGGAGAATGTTCCACACAGTTGTCTGGCTTACCGTGTACTGGCGGACCAAATGCCTGGTACTGACACAGGGGTAGTCTTCCACAATGTTAGTCGCATTTTCCTCCAAATCTGGTGTCCAAACATTTCGGGTACGTTCTTCATGATTTCCTGCTTCCTGAAACGACCCTGTCTCACACACACGGCGAAACACTGTTGCAAACATTGAATGCTGTGGTTGTTGTCATCGGGAATAGGTCTCCTGATACAACCTTGCTACCTGCCATCCGTTGCCATTTTCCTTTTCATAAGTAAACACCATGTCGACAAGCTCTCGATTCGACTACGGAACCATAGTGTACAACGCTGCATCGCGTCCACTACAATGTGAGTTAGCAAGAGAAGTGAATCGGACACAACATTACCAATTGCTAAGGCAGGAGAGGGCGCTAGGGCATGGCGGATGAGTAACAGTACCACCCTCTAGGAGGAAACCATGCATACTGTAACTGTGGCTGCATGTTAGAGCGCGTGTTAGACCGCAGTTTCCGTAACAAAGTATGATTGAATAAATGGTCTCTGTCATGGAAACCATGTATTTCCGGACATAAGTTCATTAGACCTTTCTTGTTCCACATCCTATCATTGATCAATCCCTAGAATTTGTACACGGTTGACAAAATCACCCTGTGTAATAACCAGAGAATCGCGTTCGAGCGATATGAACGATATCGATCCTAGTGATCGACTGCTTCAAGGCTAGTGGTGCGGAAAATTTATGGTATCGAGGAACAGCTTTGTTGTATTATGTCATTTGCAGTGACCGAATCGATCTCGGTCACTACGACTCGTCAGCGATCTTCAGGTTTGCTGTATTGGTTCAATCAATTTGTTTCAGTATCATAACTGCTTCGTCAAGTCCCTCATATATACTGTTGCGTCCTACCTAGCACTTATTGCGTAATGTTACGAGAATAACTGAGGCAGATTGGACTGCACTTGTCTTAAAATTCTCCGCTGAGCTCGCTCGCACACACAGAAGTGTGACCGAGTAACCGTGTCGGAATGTTTATGCCTAGCGGCTGGTTCGTGTTGGTACTTCCATGTACTTGAGCATTGCCGTATTGTAAGGTCTTATAAAAATTTTCTCTCTACCGTTCTCTAATTATGGTGAGCAACAGCTTATACACACGTAAACCTATAATTTACACATAGCACAGTCACCAAAGGCAATATTCAACATTTCTAAAACGATCCCTCTCGTCTTTTGTGTCGGAGCTTCCTTTACGCCGGGCGAAGACCCACCGCGGACGCAGCCAGAATGATAGGCACCGTGCGGTACAAATGAGCGGCGTACAAGTCACTGCACTTCTACGGAAACATTTGTTAACGAACCAGAATTATTCGTGTGCACTGCTAGGCGCTCCATGTTCGACGTTCTAATACGAGGCACTTGTCCACCTAGAAAATCGCTCGCTCGTTAAGTTGCTCCCTTACTGACAAGAGCCGCAAAACAACTTTGTCGTTCATTGAGGATCACTCACCCCCAATTTGATACATGCAAAACTTTTAAAACCTCTAGCTCATTCCACAGCGCCCACAACTTCCGCTCTACCCTCATGAGAACAGCCGACTTACTCTTCAATTTCACGAGCTCCCAAAACGCTCCACGAAAGTATTTAACGTCTAGCCATTCCAGCCAATCAGAATCACGAGCAGAGTGTCGCCATTGTCATTGGCTGTTCCCTGCTCCTGCTATTAGGTGTCGCCTTCTGGCAGCACTTTCGTAAGCATCTCTGCAACGGGTGTCGGAAAATACATGCCATCATAGGAGATCACACAAACTTGTAAGCCAGGCATGCAGGCGCCGTCCACATTCCATTTGGCAGGATTAAGGAATGATCCATGTACTTTCCGTCTAATATTTTCAAATAGTTAATTCCTTTTGGACGTTTTAAAATAACTTTTTACATATTACGTGCGTGCACGTATGTGATACATAGATGTATAAGCAAAAGCAAAAACGCAAAAAATATTCAATTATACCTTCTGTAAAATGTGGTCAAAATCTTTGACTTTAAATTTTTTTGCTATCTTATTTTAATGCTCTACGACCCTGAATAAAATTCTTAATGAAAATATTTCTGTCGTTATGTAAGTACAGACCACAGCCCATTGCAGAAATACGCATTAAGAGACTGAAAACTGACTAACTTACGTTACTCTCATTCATTAATATGTTGAGAATCAGAATGTGCAATTGACTTTACGTGGAATTTCGCGCCTGTCTCAGACCTTACAGAAAACTAAATCTGCCGCGTAATGGCACTGTATTT
This sequence comes from Schistocerca cancellata, assembly GCF_023864275.1. Lineage (NCBI taxonomy): Eukaryota > Metazoa > Arthropoda > Insecta > Orthoptera > Acrididae > Schistocerca > Schistocerca cancellata. Next base: position 248,057,979 of record NC_064628.1, on the reverse strand, counting down.
TTTCGCGCCAGCGATGTTGTTTCTCGAGGCTTCAGTCTGAAGTAAAATCTTAATATAGTTAAATATTTGACATGGAGTAAGCTATTATTACACAAATAATGGATAATAGATATGTTATTCATCTTTCTTACAATACAGACCTGTCCACAACAGCGCAAATATTAAGCGTCTACTCTTAGCTATGTAGTACTCTAAGGTGCGCTCTTGTTCAAACGGTTTTTGAAGAAGACCTCAGAGTTAAATACATAAATAATTATTCACAGACATTACGGCACATTGCTTATTCATTGTCTAGATAATTAAAATTTGTTCTCAACTATTCTCACGCAAACTGCTTTTATCGCATACCGGTCCTAACACGTATTGACAATAATAGTCATACATCACACGTAATGTTCTTCACTATTCTGGGTTTAACATATTACTGGATATGTCGATCCAATAGGGGTGCTGTGAAGTTTGTAATATTTGTGAGTAGCATTCTACACTGGCGTACCTGTTACATTTTGATTCATAGTTCATTTCAGTGTTAGAGTTCACCCTTCAAAATGTTCATTCACATACTGTTAATTTGCTAATAGATAGGGGTTCCATTACACAAACATATATTTCTAAATTTTTTCGTGCTGCTTATTCAACACAGTGACTGCACGTTGGTACTGCATATTCGCAGTTTATCTTTACTTTATTGCAAGTGTGGGTACAGTCTGTATTATTATACATTTCCTTGGGGCTTTGTGCTTTCCCTTTTGGGCTAGGTCACTAGAAAGCCCAAGGGAGGGCCAAGACAGAGTACCGGACTATCCCTATTTAATTTTCAGACTTCATATATTTCTGATATACACAAAGATTAGAAATATGTAATACTTCGTAAAATGTTTGCATTTGCCAACAGCTAAACCAATTATTGCAGTCAGTGCTTTTGAAGAAACGTATTTCTAACAGTTTTACTGCTTTAGTGTTTTTTATTGATTGAGTGATTAATTGAGAGGGGTTGTGGGACCAAACGGCGAGGTCATCAGTCCCGCTTTAGTGTTTAGTCCTAGTTAGAGTTCATATATTAGATTGCATTACAGGTTCGTACAGACATGTTTACATAAGTTTGCTCATGAAAGAGTGATAAATTTTTGAATCAGTGTTTCATATCATACAGAAATACAATTTTTCTCATTGAAAACAGATGTATGATCTTTGGTCATTTAAAAACGGTTAATTTTAAGTCTTACTTGTGTATTTTACAAGTGGTTTTTTGTCGGAGTATACAAGAACTCTTTACCGTCGTCTGCTGCTGGTCGTTCCGCGTCGTCGAGGGTGTTGTGCTACGTCATCTGGAGCACGTCGCCGTAGAGTCGACGTACCGTACGCCCGGCTGGAACGCGGTGTTGGATGGCAGTGCCGGGATCCTCGATCTTACATTGGCTTGGCTGGGGTGCCGACTGCCGTAGTGCAGACGTCCTCTCCCTCAATGGTGTTCTGATTGGGAGGACAGCTTCTCCCGATGTGTACGTGAAATGGAGTTAAAACAGCAGTATCAAATTAAGGCTAAATATAGATGTTATCTCGCTGCGGAATGAAAACACATAAACATGAAAAGTCAATTAGTGACTGTATTTTTTTCCAGCATTATCATTTTACAATTAACTTGTTCTCATTACACTCTTATATCATACCTTTAGTGTCCTACATTTAAAATAACGTATCGCTGGGTACTCTTTTTAAAACTTTACTGTCTTTCACGTTTGTTACTTACGTGGTTATATTGACTTTTAGTCACAGTTTGTATTCTGTACTAATTGGCTGATTTGGGGAGAATGGACCTAACAGCGAGGTCATCGGTCCCATCGGATTAGGGAAAGATGGTGAAGGAAATCGGCCGTGCCCTTTCAAAGGAACCATCCCAGAATTTGTCTGAAGCGATCAGAATGGCAGGACGTCGTCCTCCCGAATGCCAGTACAGTGTGCTAACCGCTGCGCCAGCACGCTCGGTTTCTGTACTAATGAACGCACATTGCTGTTACTAGCCGTTATTCATAAACAGTTCCAGTTAGCAGAAAATTTCCTTATTTAATACGTCACTAACACACTTTGTACAAAGTTTATGTTAACACATAACTTTGGTTCATGTTACGTGTCAAATTACAAATTCCGTTTCACATAATCTCATTAATGATGTGGTAAGTACTTTATGTATACAACAACAGTATGTATATATGCATTATTTCTTCACTTCATAGCTCTCTATATAAAAATTTTGGACCAAAGTCTTTCAGACTTTACAATAATCTTTCAATTTAATTTAAAACTAGAATGGAATATAATTTTCATTTCTAACTGGAACTGCTTTATAGGATCGCTGTACATTCTCTCACTACATATTATAATCACGTATACCGGTTTCTGTCCTTAGAATATATCCTTCAAAACTGAAAGCATATCGTACACATAAAGGATGACTCCAACTACACTCCTGGAAATGGAAAAAAGAACACATTGACACCGGTGTGTCAGACCCACCATACTTGCTCCGGACACTGCGAGAGGGCTGTACAAGCAATGATCACACGCACGGCACAGCGGACACACCAGGAACCGCGGTGTTGGCCGTCGAATGGCGCTAGCTGCGCAGCATTTGTGCACCGCCGCCGTCAGTGTCAGCCAGTTTGCCGTGGCATACGGAGCTCCATCGCAGTCTTTAACACTGGTAGCATGCCGCGACAGCGTGGACGTGAACCGTATGTGCAGTTGACGGACTTTGAGCGACGGCGTATAGTGGGCATGCGGGAGGCCGGGTGGACGTACCACCGAATTGCTCGACACGTGGGGCGTGAGGTCTCCACAGTACATCGATGTTGTCGCCAGTGGTCGGCGGAAGGTGCACGTGCCCGTCGACCTGGGACCGGACCGCAGCGACGCACGGATGCACGCCAAGACCGTAGGATCCTACGCAGTGCCGTAGGGGACCGCACCGCCACTTTCCAGCAAATTAGGGACACTGTTGCTCCTGGGGTATCGGCGAGGACCATTCGCAACCGTCTCCATGAAGCTGGGCTACGGTCCCGCACACCGTTAAGCCGTCTTCCGCTCACGCCCCAACATCGTGCAGCCCGCCTCCAGTGGTGTCGCGACAGGCGTGAATGGAGGGACGAATGGAGACGTGTCGTCTTCAGCGATGAGAGTCGCTTCTGCCTTGGTGCCAATGATGGTCGTATGCGTGTTTGGCGCCATGCAGGTGAGCGCCACAATCAGGACTGCATACGACCGAGGCACACAGGGCCAACACCCGGCATCATGGTGTGGGGAGCGATCTCCTACACTGGCCGTACACCACTGGTGATCGTCGAGGGGACACGGAATAGTGCACGGTACATCCAAACCGTCATCGAACCCATCGTTCTACCATTCCTAGACCGGCAAGGGAACTTGCTGTTCCAACAGGACAATGCACGTCCGCATGTATCCCGTGCCACCCAACGTGCTCTAGAAGGTGTAAGTCAACTACCCTGGCCAGCAAGATCTCCGGATCTGTCCCCCATTGAGCATGTTTGGGACTGGATGAAGCGTCGTCTCACGCGGTCTGCACGTCCAGCACGAACGCTGGTCCAGCTGAGGCGCCAGGTGGAAATGGCATGGCAAGCCGTTCCACAGGACTACATTCAGCATCTCTACGATCGTCTCCATGGGAGAATAGCAGCCTGCATTGCTGCGAAAGGTGGATATACACTGTACTAGTGCCGACATTGTGCATGCTCTGTTGCCTGTGTCTATGTGCCTGTGGTTCTGTCAGTGTGATCATGTGATGTATCTGACCCCAGGGAAGTGTCAATAAAGTTTCCCCTTCCTGGGACAATGAATTCACGGTGTTCTTATTTCAATTTCCAGGAGTGTATATTGGTTTCTTTTTCTTCACTCTCTTTAGTCCGCGACGGTACATGAGATGACTCTAGAGAACAAACTATTTGCACACCTGATGATCTTTCACTGCGTCAAATATCTTCCCTATTCTTGTTCTTTATACACAATTTAAATAAATGTGCTTCTGCATAACAGCAATTTAAAAACGACTACCTTTCTGCCACTTTATGCAGTTTTCATTAAATTGAAAAATGCAAGAAAAATTGGAAAATCTATTTACACATAAAACTTGTTTTGAAGTAATGATTCCTTTATCTTATCTTGATGTGGCTTTCTACATTAAAATTTGAAATTACTTATATTCATTAATTCAGAACATATAGTTCTTCATACTATGCAGTCTCTACTGCATAATTTTCATTATATGCTACAAATAATCATTGGATCTTACATATAAAATAACAAATAATTTTAATTTCCTGATTTGTTACCACTACAGCAAACCGAAAATATTTCTACCATTACTTACATACGATGTATACTGATGGTGTGATAGAAGAAAATATATAAAAAAATGTACCTACTACACACAAGGGTTGATAATTGGATGTAGTTTCATAAATTCTTGTATGGGTATAAATAATTTATTTTATTGTTCTGTAAATTTGTAAAAAGTTAGTTGCATTCATGTTGTATGCTGACTATCTATTATGGTTCTGTGTAAAGTAATTGCAATTTTTTGTTTTTCTTATTGAGTAATGATGACTTCAGGTGGGTTCTTAATAGAACTAGATCATGTAATCGCAAAGGTTGATTTTCAGTTATGTGTCTATCATCTTTTATTTTTCTAGCTTGTGCACACTTTGTCAAGTTATTGAAGGTTTCACAAATTTTCTCTTCTCTGGTTGTAACTGGCCTAGGTGGTTTGTTTGATGACATTAGCCATTCGTTAGTTTCATCTGTATCCACCATTTCCTCAGTTGAAGAATTGTGATCTGTTGCTAAATGTACCAAGTTGTCATGAGTGTTTTCAGAGATCAGTACATGATCTGCCCATTTTATCTTTTGGTTCGCAACACACGTGTGTTTAAACCAACCGATTTCTTGAATATCTGTTCCTGTGGACTGGACTCTGGATGGGATATGGATATTAAAGTGTGACTTTTTGTTCATTGAGGAATGCCTTCCATTTAATTCCAGTGAAGTATACTGCATTATCTGATAACATCACAAGGGGTTTATCTATCTTGGGTAAATGGTCTTTCACGATTTTCCTTATGTTTGTGTTTGCAATAACGGTTTTCATGGTATATAGCTTCAGATATTTTGAAAAGATATCATATGTCACTAAAAGATACTTTACTCCTTACTCCTCCTCTAGTTGTTGGTAGTTGTCCAGTAACGTCCACAGATGTTAAGTAGAGTGGATGTGTAGGTATTATAGCATGCAGTTCTGTTTTGCAAGACCTGATGACATGTTTGATTTTTTGAGAAATCGTAGCAATGCCGCTCTACTACGGCAACAAATTTTCATATGCCAATTTGCCACCAAGTGATATGTGTATGCCGCACAAAGTTTTCTATACAAGTGTTTGGAATGCATACGCACCACACCTATGAATGAACATCGTTTCTAAAAAGCAGAATGTGATTTTTACCTTATACTGTTTGTTGTATTCACTCACTGGGTCCTAGATAAAGGACTATTTTATCGTACCCAGCCGCACAGTCTAGGGCGTCTTGTCACGGTTCGCGCGGCTCCCCCCGTCGGAGGTTCGAGTCCTCCCTCGGGCATGTGTGTGTGTGTGTGTGTGTGTGTGTGTGTGTGTGTGAGTGAGTGTGTGTGTGTGTGTGTTTGTGTATGTATGTTGTCCTTAGCGTAAGTTAGTTTAAGTTAGATTAAGTAGTGCGTAAGCTTAGAGACCAATGACCTCAGCAATTTGGTCCCATAAGACCTTACCACAAATTTCAAATATTGTACCCAAGTGGGATCTGCATCAAACAACTGAGCTGTATCTTTGCACACTACTAAAAATCTTCGTCTATAAGTCTGATCTTTTATTAATAACATTTTATATTCTTATGGTTGTTCTACCAATTCTGCCAGTTCTGTCAGACCTTAAGGTAAACGCGATAATGCATCTGCTATAAAATTATCTTTCCCACTCTCGTATATGATTTTAAACCTGTATCTTGAAGTGTTAGCTCGCAAGTAACCAAAAAACTTAGCGCCTGGTGGTTGCAAAATATTTTACTCGGTAGTAATGAAATTTTCTCGACGCCCAGACCACAGAAGGCTTCTAATTTAGTAACTGAGTACGATATTTCACAGCTGGACAGTATTCTGCAAAGCCTATCACGTTTTGTTCGTCTCTTCCACTTGAGTCAAGTATACCCCTAGATCACAAGACAGTGTGTCAGTGTTGAGATAAAAATCATTCTCCATATTAGGGTGATATAAAATGTTTGAATTTAATAAAATTCGTATCTTCAAATGCATTTAGGCATCCTGCCGACCAAAATTATATCGTATTTTCACGCTACAAATTCAACAGATCCTCAGTGTTAAGTATTTGGTCAGGCAAGAATCTATGAAAGAAACAAGCCTGATGAATACTTTTAACTTGTTTTTAGTTCTGGGCTGGGAAATTCTTCCATGGCCTTCATTTTCTTTTGGTCGGGCGCTGTTCCTTAGGGTAAGATGATGACCAAGACGTTTTACTTGATCTTTACCAAATTTATATTCTTCTAGGTTAGCCGTGATACCAGCATCAGAGAACGTCTTTAGGATTCTTTCTAATATATAAACATCTTCTTCATAGACAGAAATTGGTATTAATAAATCATCAACATAGAGAGTAATTTTTCCAGTAGCTCCAGACCCAATACTGCTTCCAGTGCAGTGATAAATTCTCCAACGCTAAAATTTAAGCCAAAGGGAAGTACCATAAATTGGTAACTTCAACCTCCAAAAATAATAGCAATATACTTTTTAGTTTGTTACGATAATGGAATCTGCAAAAGGAAGAGCTGATATCGATTGGTGTTCCAAGCTTTCTGGTCCAGTACAGACTGGCATTACAATTTCATGCCCCAAGCATCCAGAACTAATCTTATTTTTCCCCATGGTTTCGCCGCAGCGACTAAAAGATTTCTATATGGCGAAAGAGATGGGTCTATAATTCCTCATTGTACCATCTTTCTTGTGATGAATTCTTCTCGGAAGTTCGCCAGAAGATGATGGGTACGAAACTCATTGAAACGTTGCGACAAGACGACGCCACCACTCGGCTGATAACCCGAGAAGAATCCATCAGTGGAATACGCCAAGGAAGACTACAATCGTATATACCATCTTTCTTATTTATTTGGTAACTGCTTCTTTCTTTGTCCATGGGACGAAGTAAGTAGCGTGACTGAATGTCTCGTGTAACACTACCTCAATATCGTACGTAGACCGTTTTAGTATTCCTGGTTTTTCAGCAAACAAGTTTATGTATCCAGTTATCAACTGAGTTGGTTCACTTAGCTGCTTGATGAGCAAGTATTCATTTTCTTCCGTCTTGGAACAAATCAAGATGAGCTCTCGAGATAAGACCTTGTTTTCTGTGTTCGGGTAATTTTCTCTTCGCTGCTGATTTGTAGTATATTTGGCCACTTGCCTTTCACCCCGGGCACCTCGACAATATTCGCCGTGTATCTCCTTTGTTTTAACCATCTCCAGTACTATTCTCTATGCTGAATTCTCAGCTTGAGATGTCTGTTGTAGCCTTTCCCTCTCGCAGGAACTCCCGCCCCAAAATGCAGGTTAGCATCACATCAATCTCTTCACTACCAGAAAAGTGCATAATGCAGCTTCTTTTCCAATTATTATCTCAGTCTGCACCTTGTGACTGAACACCAATAGCGCCAATCACCTTGCAATTTTGTGCCGGAAATGAATGCACTTTGTGGGCCTGGCTTATATTTTTGAAATTAACACTTCAGCGGACGCTCCTTTGTCTGTAATAAGATTCTCAGGTACGTCTAATATTTCTGCCTCGACCACAGCTTTCACTAATTCAGCCTCAAATTTTTTGCACGTTCGAGATTCGGTCAACAATTCTTGTTATATACCGATACCCTCGTTGTACCTCAACATATCTACATTTTCGTCGGTGTTACTAAGTGTGCACTCACTCCGTCATACGACTGACAATGGAGAGCTTACTGCGGTCGGTTCTAGTTCGTTGAATGTGAGGGACGTGGACGGCTATCGTCCGTCACCTCTACACTGTAGCTCTGGTTTTGCCAAGTTTGAACAATTTGATTTGCACCTTGTGCTTGGTTAGTATTGTCATTTGTAGTCATTTATTGTTATTACAGGTGGCCCCTGATTTTGGTTCCACCGCATGGGATATACACTCTGCCGTTGGTTGCTTGTATTTCTCCATTCAGGGTTACTATCGTATCTTGCATTGAACCTATCATCATGCCTAAGTTTTCTTTTAAATTAGTGATGACCGTTTCCAGTCTGCGATTTTCCATTATTCTGGTTACAGCCGTTCTTTCTACCATTACCATTACCATTACCATGTTTACAAATTCGAAGTTGGCAGATGCCCATTTGATGTATGGATTAGCGCGGGGCAATAGCCGTGGCGCGGTACGTTTGTATCGAGACAGATTTCCAGAACGAAGGTGACCCGACAGGAAGACGTTCGAAGCAATTGATCGGCGTCTTAGGGAGCACGGAACATTTCAGCCTATGACTCGCGACTGGGGAAGACCTATAACGACGAGGACACCTGCAATGGACGAGGCAATTCTTCGTGCAGTTGACGATAACCCTAATGTCAGCGTCAGAGAAGTTGCTGCTGTACAAGGTAACGATGACCATGTCACTGTATGGAGAGTGCTACGGGAGAACCAGTTGTTTCCGTACCATGTACATCGTGTGCAGGCACTATCAGCAGCTGATTGGCCTCCACGGGTACACTTCTGCGAATGTTTCATCCAACAATGTGTCAATCCTCATTTCAGTGCAAATGTTCTCTTTACGGATGAGGCTTCATTCCGACGTGATCAAATTGTAAATTTTCACAATCAACATGTGTGGGCTGACGAGAATCCGCACGCAATTGTGCAATCACGACATCAACACAGATTTTCTGTGAACGTTTGGGCAGGCATTGTTGGTGACGTCTTGATTGGGCCCCATGTTCTTCCACCTACGCTCAATGGAGCACGTTATCATGATCTCATACGGGTTACTCTACCCGTGCTGCTAGAACATGTGCGTTTACAAGTACGACACAACATGTGGTTCATGCACGATGGAGCTCCTGCACATTTCAGTCGAAGTGTTCGTATGCTTCTCAACAACAGATTCGGTGACCAATGGATTGGTAGAGGCGGACCAATTCCATGGCCTCCACGCTATCCTGACCTCAACCCTCTTGACTTTCATTTATGGGGGCATTTAAAAGCTCTTGCCTACGCAACCCCGGTACCAAATGTAGAGACTCTTCGTGCTCGTATTGTGGACGGCTGTGATACAATACGCCATTCTCCAGGGCTGCATCAGCGCATCAGACATTCCGTGCGACGGAGGGTGGATGCATGTATCCTCGCTAACGGAGGACATTTTGTACATTTCCTGTAACAAAGTGTTTGAAGTCATGCTGGCACATTCTGTTGCTGTGTGTTTCCATTCCATGATTAATGTGATTTGAAGAGAAGTAATAAAATGAGCTCTAACATGGAAAGTAAGCGTTTCCGGACACATGTCCACATAACATATTTTCTTTATTTGTGTGTGAGGAATGTTTCCTGAAAGTTTGGCCGTACCTTTTTGTAACACCCTGTATAAGGTGACCAATATTTCGACAGAAATGGTTTTTAAAATTGTTGGCAATTGTAGCAGCTGTCGGCTATCTCTGTCGTTCCACATCACTGTGTCACCTTGTATGTGAGATATGAGAAACTGAATCTTTTTTTTTTCGGCCTAAGAACTGGGCAAGATGTTTTTAGATCCTTTCACGAACATTGCGGTGTGAACTGTGCGTTTGTCCACTGTAAATATTTGAAGCTGCCTTGCTTGATTAAGCTTTCTTCAGCCATAACGCTTGACACAGAAGGAACTGCCCCCACAATGTGAGTTAGTTGTCCAGTCAGTGGGATGTAACTCCATGTATTACACCCATATTAGTATTCGTCAGAGCCAGGAATGCTGAGTGCTTTTCCAAAACCGTCCATTCTTGTCACATCGTTTATCTCCTGTTCTCCTATGACATTGTACCTCTTTCTCTGGCTCTGAAATACGTTTTGTGGCATCATGCTTTCATCGTGGTATTTAATACGTCAGATAATCTTTGATTTGGCTTAACTCTGTCTTTATAGATTCAGGGTCTCATTATTACCAAAAGGTGCCTTGTTGTTAACTTCATAAATTGTTTTCTTTAGTTCTGAGTCAACATGTCTCTTACTTCTAGCTATGTGCTAAATTGTCCTATTTTTATCGCTTCTCGTTACGTTCGAGCTCTAAGTGCTCTGAAATGTTCGTTAACGTCTACATCGTCCTTCATTACAGTGCGTACTGACTGCAAGTTTTGTTTCGGTTGCTAACTTATTGGTTAAATCTGGCATATATTTGTATGCTTTTTTCATTTCAATTATTTCCTTTTCAATGTTTGCTAGTGATACTTTTTTTGAGTAACTAAGGCTTGGTCACATTCGGTTAGTTTCTTTCCAGTTGCTTGTCACGTCCTTCGTCACGTGCTGTTACCTTCTGTTCTAATTGCCCGTTCCGTTCATCATGACGTTCTGTTAACTTAGTGCCACGTTCTCTATCTCGTTCTTCAAGTTTTCTTAAAAATTCTGCCGAAGGGCCTGGTATGATAAGCATAAACATACAGTCTCTACCCCGTGTGTATATAGCTCAAAACTCACTGACTTGGATTTTACATGGCCTGTTCCTTCCGTTCTTTGACTATCAGAGGTTGAAATTATCTCTACTGTGCTCAAGCCACATTCCCCGAGGATTACGTTTGCTGTAGCAGAGGCTACATTGTTATTTTCGTCACTGCTTACATTGGGGATATTAACTTGTGAGAACGTGCCTGAACTAGCTCCGTATTCCTCTTTTCTGCCTAGCTTGATCATATCATATTATACGTTGGAAGATTTCTCACTGTACACATGCACAAAAATTACAATAACACAAGTAATCACACAGTCATTATACGCAAAGCTCAGCAAAAACATTCCAGCTTGCTTACCTATACAAGACAGTAGAAGCTCTTGTTTTGGTGTATTTAAGATATCTGTTTGCTGTTATGATAAATTCAAATGCAAAATGCCATGATAATTTATTAGGCACCATGAGTAATCTGATGTCCTCTCTCACTTCCAAAATCACGTGTACAAAAGAGAGTGCATTCACTGTGGCCTTTAACTTCTTTATACAAAGTTTTTGATATTCTTTTCTGTTATTGGTGTTTTCCAAAAATTCCACAAGATTCTTCTCAGTGTTAATTTATATTATACATTCGTTCTCTTCATGGACAAATTTTCTTTTCAGTATGAGATTTTCACCCTGCAGCGGAGTGTGCGCTGATATGAAACTTCCTGGCAGATTAAAACTGTGTGGCGGACCGAGACTCGAACTCGGGACCTTTGCCTTTCGCGTGCAAGTGCTCTACCAACTGAGCTACCCAAGCCCGACTCACGCCCCGTCCTCACAGCTTTACTTCTGCCAGTATCTCGTCTCCTACCTTCCAGACGATATGCTGGCAGAAGTAAAGCTGTCAGGACGGGGCGTGAGTCGTCCTTGGGTAGCTCAGTTGGTAGAGCACTTGCCCGCGAAAGGCAAAGGTCCCGAGTTAGAGTCTCGGTTCGGCACACAGTTTTAATGTGGCAGGAAGTTTCATATCAGCGCACACTCCGCTGCGGAGTGAAAATCTCATTCCGGAAACATCCCCCAAGCTGTGGCTAAGCCATGTCTCCGCAATATCCTTTCTTTCAAGAGTACTAGTTCTGCAAGTTTCGCAGGAGAACTTCTGTAAAGTTTGGAAGGTATCTCAGTTGGTAGAGCACTTGCCCGCGAAAAGTCAAATTTTCTTTTCCTCAACCCTATTCTCATGGATTACATGTAAGAGAAAATTCATGATAATTAGTACATAAATTATATAAATACACGCGTATGTACAAATTGCTCTTTATATTTCCTGTATTACATGTATTCGAGCCCCACGTTACTGGATGCCAGATATACTATCCTTCTGTTATTATCAAATAGTTAATGATTTTTTAAGTTTTAAAACAACTTTTTATATGCTTCATATACCCAGGTATGTGATAGAGATATGTACAAGCAATAGTAAAAATGAAAGAAAAATAATTGTTCGTTTCTTAACTTGCGATCAAATCGTTGACTTGAAATTTTTCTGTTGTCTAATATTTAATGCTTTACGGCTTCGAATAAGGTAAATGAATAAAATTCTTAATGAAATTATTTCTGTCGTTACGTGAGTACAGGTGACAGCCTATTGCAGAAATACTTATTAAGGAACTGAAAACTGACATTAACTTATATTACTCTCATTCATTAATATGCTGTAAATCTGACTGTATAATTTACTTTCCGTAGAATTGCACGCCTACCTCACAATTCAAAGAAAATTAAATCTGCCGCGTAATGGCTGCGTATTGTTTCACGTCAGGGCTGTTATTTTTCGAAGGAGCAGACTTAAGTAAAATCTACACCCCTGGAAATGGAAAAAAGAACACATTGACACCGGTGTGTCAGACCCACCATACTTGCTCCGGACACTGCGAGAGGGCTGTACAAGCAATGATCGCACGCACGGCACAGCGGACACACCAGGAACCGCGGTGTTGGCCGTCGAATGGCGCTAGCTGCGCAGCATTTGTGCACCGCCGTCGTCAGTGTCAGCCAGTTTGCCGTGGCATACGGAGCTCCATCGCAGTCTTTAACACTGGTAGCATGCCGCGACAGCGTGGACGTGAACCGTATGTGCAGTTGACGGACTTTGAGCGAGGGCGTATAGTGGGCATGCGGGAGGCCGGGTGGACGTACTGCCGAATTGCTCAACACGTGGGGCGTGAGGTCTCCACAGTACATCGATGTTGTCGCCAGTGGTCGGCGGAAGGTGCACGTGCCCGTCGACCTGGGACCGGACCGCAGCGACGCACGGATGCACGCCAAGACCGTAGGATCCTACGCAGTGCCGTAGGGGACCGCACCGCCACTTCCCAGCAAATTAGGGACACTGTTGCTCCTGGGGTATCGGCGAGGACCATTCGTAACCGTCTCCATGAAGCTGGGCTACGGTCCCGCACACCGTTAGGCCGTCTTCCGCTCACGCCCCAACATCGTGCAGCCCGCCTCCAGTGGTGTCGCGACAGGCGTGAATGGAGGGACGAATGGAGACGTGTCGTCTTCAGCGATGAGAGTCGCTTCTGCCTTGGTGCCAATGATGGTCGTATGCGTGTTTGGCGCCGTGCAGGTGAGCGCCACAATCAGGACTGCATACGACTGAGGCACACAGGGCCAACACCCGGCATCATGGTGTGGGGAGCGATCTCCTACACTGGCCGTACACCACTGGTGATCGTCGAGGGGACACTGAATAGTGCACGGTACATCCAAACCGTCATCGAACCCATCGTTCTACCATTCCTAGACCGGCAAGGGAACTTGCTGTTCCAACAGGACAATGCACGTCCGCATGTATCCCGTGCCACCCAACGTGCTCTAGAAGGTGTAAGTCAACTACCCTGGCCAGCAAGATCTCCGGATCTGTCCCCCATTGAGCATGTTTGGGACTGGATGAAGCGTCGTCTCACGCGGTCTGCACGTCCAGCACGAACGCTGGTCCAACTGAGGAGCCAGGTGGAAATGGCATGGCAAGCCGTTCCACAGGACTACATCCAGCATCTCTACGATCGTCTCCATGGGAGAATAGGAGCCTGCATTGCTGCGAAAGGTGGATATACACTGTACTAGTGCCGACATTGTGCATGCTCTGTTGCCTGTGTCTATGTGCCTGTGGTTCTGTCAGTGTGATCATGTGATGTATCTGACCCCAGGAATGTGTCAATAAAGTTTCCCTTCCTGGGACAATTAATTCACGGTGTTCTTATTTCAATTTCCAGGAGTGTAAAAACGCTTAAATATTTGAGGTGGAGGCTGCTATTATTATACAAGCAGTCACGAAAGTAATGCATAATACTATGTATACTGAAGCGCCAAAGAAACTGGAATAGGTATGCGTACTCAAATACAGAAATATGAAAGCAGGCAGAATACGGCGCTGCGGTCGGCAACGCCTATATAAGACAACAAGGGTGTGGCGCAGATGTTGGATCGGTTACTGCTGCTACAATGGCAGGTTATCAAGATTTAAGTGAGTTTGAGGGGGGGTTGGGTTGTTTTGGGGAAAGAGACTAAACTGCGAGGTCATCGGTCCTATCTGTTTTAGGGAAGGACGGGGAAGGAAGTCGGCCGTGCCCTTTCAAAGGAACCATCCCGGCATTTGCCTGGAGCGATTTAGGGAAATCACGGAAAACCTAAATCAGGATGGCCGGACGCGGGATTGAACCGTCGTCCTCCCGAATGCGAGTCCAGTGTGCTAACCACTGCGCCACCTCGCTCGGTAGTGAGTTTGAAAGTGGTGTTATAGTCGGTACACAAGCGATGGGACACAGCATCTCCGAGGTAGAGATGTAGTGGGAATTTTCCCGTACGACCATTTCGCGAGTGTACCGTGAATATCAGGAATCCGGCAGAACATCAGATCTCCGACATCGCTGCGGCCGGACAAAGATCCTGCAAGAACGAGACCAAAGACGACTGAAGAGAATCGTTCAACTTGAAAGAAGTGCAGCCCTTCCGTGTCACCGTGCGAACCATTCAACAAAACATCATCCATATGGCCTTTCGGAGTCGAAGGCTCACACGTGTACCCTTGATTACTGCGTGACACAAAGCTTTACGCCTCGCCTGGGCCCGTCAACAGCGACCTTGGACTGTTGATGACTGGAAACGTGTTGCCTGGTCGGACGAACCGCGTTTCCGATTGTATCGAGCGGATGGACGTGTACGGGTATGGAGACAACCCCATGAATCCATGGACCCTGCATGTCAGCAGGGGACTGTTCAAGCTGGTGAAGTCTCTGTAATGGTGTGGGGCATGTGCAGTTTGAGTGATATGGGACTCTGATACATCTAGATACGACTGTGACAGGTGACACATACGTAGTATCCTGTCCGATCACCTGCATACATTCATATCCACTGTGCATCCCGACGGACGTGGGCAATTCCAGTAGGACAATGCGACACCCCACACATCCAGAATTGCTACAGAGTGGCTCCACGAACACTCTTCTGAGTTTAAACACTTCCGCTGACACTCTTATTTAGCGTTTTTCCAATAAGACCTAAAAGTTTATTACACAATTTACTATTCACAGATATTATGGCACAATGTTTATTCTTTGTCTAGATAATTACAATTTATTTCTCGTTATTCTCACATAAATGGCGTTTATCGCCTTCTTCTTTCCGGAAGTTTCCTGGTTCCGGAGCAAACATCGGAACGTGACGAGGTATCAAACATTATGCGAGCGCGGGCCATTTAGAAAAAAAGGTTCAAATGGCTCTGAGCACTATGCGACTTAACTTCCGAGGTCATCAGTCGCCTAGAACTTAGAACTAATTAAACCTAACTAACCTAAGGACATCACACACATCCATGCCCGAGGCAGGATTCGAACCTGCGAACGTAGCGGGCGCTCGGCTCCAGACTGTAGCGCCTAGAACCACACGGCCACTCCGGCCGGCGGGGCCATTTAGAATCAGGTATCAGAGCAAGAGCGTGCCTGTACCCCCACCCACTCCCTCCAGCTGACACACTTCGTGCTTCACTCAGTTAGTAATATTAAAGTCAATGACACATATTCTAGTATTTTTTCTTGAAAATATAGGTATTCAATATTAACCCCATCAATGCTTCGCTGTCAAATGTTAATTGCGTTCACTATATTAAACAAAATGCTATCCCGGCTGCGCCGAACGTCGAAAAAATTTTGTTTTTAGATTCATGAGAAAATGTCAGAATTTTCTTCTTTAAAAGATATTTTCATACAATAAATAATTGTGATACAGAATTTAAAAACGCCAACAATAGCGCAAATTTTTCGAAGTCATCTTTTGATCATTACAATTAATAAAATAGTAAAAATTATTCAGTGGCATGGTAGCACAACTCTTTGCAAAGGAAATAAGCTTAAAACCGCTGCTTTAGTGCTATCCGCTTAGAAGATGTAGCCAATTATAGAAAGAGCCATGCTTTCAAAAACTCGATATAGCACGAGACACAAGAAATACTCCTTAATTTTTCAAACAGGTACTTTTTTGACTTACCCCGGGCTGTAGCTACAGTAAATAGCAAGTATGGGAACGTGAATGTTAACGAGGTTCTTAATGTGAATATTAACGAGATTGTTAACGATTTTTCCGATATAATTCGGAACGTAATGAATCAATCGATACTTCTAAAAAACAATCGACCGATCTTTTCCCCATTTCACATTTTTGGGTCGGACTGTTGATTTTTCATTTATTTAAGAAAAACTTTTTCTGCCACTTTGCGGATATGTTCGCCATTTGGGATCTAGTTTCATGAAACAGAAACTCTATTTAAAATTTAATTACTTATGCACTCATGTTTTTTGTTTTCAGATAATAATTTTTACTCCATAATGCTTGGAGTAAAATATTACTGCGGTTTACAGGGTTGACCGGGTTCTCGCTTGCTGTTCTCCGTCAATTATACCATGACTTCTCTCTGTGCATTAGACTTTCATTTTGTATAAATTGTTCGTGTGCATTGTTTTCAATAAATAAGACGTGTGTTACGTATCAACAAATGACTTCTCATCCAAGTCGATAATAAGAACATCATTTGTGTATTTTTCAGTCAACAACGATGCCAAGGTGATTTACTATGCCACTGCCTCAAAGAATTGAACGTTAGATATTATCGTTCCATCAACGTTGAGGTCACGAGTGTTGGGTCGCTAACCCTGTTGGGCAGGACTAGAGGACGAGATGAGCATTGGCCTTTATGAAGGAGCCAAGCTGGCATTCGCACAGAACGATTTTGGACATTTACGGACAGCAGAACGCGTATTTGAAGTGGACTTGAACTGGACTCTTATATGTATCTAATGCTGTGATCACTGAGACAGCTGTTTCATTGTTACCACCTGAACCCTGTTATATGGATCTAAACGACCGTAATATAGTGCATGTCACGTTTTATTAACCATTCTACTTCTGTTAATTTTCTTTCGAAACGAATTCCTTCAGTTTGGTAAGCTGGAGACTGCAGATGATTTGAACTACAGATAGCTTCTTTGACCAACCTCGTCTAAGATTCACGATCAGTTCAGTGAACTCGTATGGCATTATTTCTTAACATGGAACTATTTTTCAGAATGCAATAAGGACGGACTATTCAATATCATAATGTTGGGTGAAGGTAACTAGTTACTCTTCCATTATCTGTTAAAGTAAAGGCCGTTAACTATACCTTTTGATATTTCCCTGTCACATATTTTTGCAATCTGTTGCTATAAACTTTTTCACGGCAAAAACTGTTTTGCAAGGTAAACACTATGATGTACTTGGCCTCTTATGAAACACGAATATTCTGATTACAATTATTATTATCAGATTTCTATCTCATAATATAAATAATATAAATAACATGCAAATTGTAACATATTTTCAATGTATGAGAACAAAATTCATGTTGGTGGTTTCTTTCCAGAAGAGCAGCACTTTATAGAGCCCAAAATTTGCGATGAATTATATAATATGCCCAAATGACGTAGACCTTCATAACTCTATATTTTATTGTTACTATACTGTACACGATGTCGTCATAATGGAAGTATTGTAGGAAACACAACAGTAAACATTCTGGAACGAATTTCACGTCTCATAGTATCCTTAGACTAGAGTAATACCAATACTGCATCGCTCTGACCATGAGTTCGTCTGTATTATGTCGGTACACTTCCCATTCATCTTATTATCAAATTATAAAAGTGCGGGGGCTTTGAGCCCTGAAGATTGGACAAGTTATATAAAGCGTTAACAGTTTAACTTGGTTTAAATTTTAAAAGTGAAACTTATCTTATAACAGTAGAAACGGTTAAAAGTTAGTTTCATTACGAGAGAAAGAGTGAGACACAGTAGAAAAAACTGCTGTATTAGACAGGACTGCAGTAACTTATAAATTATTCAACAATATTGAAACTATTAGTATTTTAATATGCTGTGTTCTCGTAGTCTGAGAGTAAACTGAACAAGGAACGAACGTGCGATTTAACTTAGAGGCATGTCTTTTACACCGTCCAGTACATACGTATGCTTTACCACACTATCTCCCATATTGCCCTCCGATATGCGGTATTTCTGGTCAGCTTGTATGCGCCACTGATTAGTTGTACATGCTCCGAGACCGTTCCAGGTCATCGACTCTGCTATCCTTCGACGTACGTCCGTGACGTTGTATTTACCGCATCGGCTACTCCAATCTCTTACAGGCCGCCGGTCACATTATTCGAAGTGTCTCCTGCAGTTTTACATAGCAGCAAATACTTCGAATTCTTTTGTTTCTTCCTGCCTCTCCTCGTAGTTACGTAACGTACTACAATCCTTAGCGTCTTCTATACAGCTGTTCATCCTCATTAGATTTTTTAGGTAAACTAATAATTTAGAATATATTTTACATCTATTTATAATCTATAAACAATAAGTTGACATCTGCATCGTAAGTAAAATATCTCAACACTGTATTATTAAGAAATTCAAAGACTGTGTTTTGGGTACATATCAAAACTAAAACAAAAGAGCCATGAAAATATATTTTGTTTGGTTTGCAATTTAGTTAAATGACGTGGTGCCTAGTTCAAAATACTTTCGCCTGTGACATCAATCTAATTATCCTACATGTGGAAGATACGGTAACCATTAGAAGCAAGAAGAAGAAATCACTTAATAAGTCTGCTCTTAGACAAGACACTAAAATAAAACATGTGTTGATCCTTGTCACAGATTCAGTTAATAATGACGTTTTATTTTCTCGTAATGGACGAAGTCAAGGCGAAATCTTACATTTATAGCCTATACTTGATATTCAAAATACAAGTTCTGCAGGTTTATAACTAGAATTTCCGACCACCCTGTGTAAGATTCCGAATCAGTCATTTTGATTCCACTGAATATACCTTCCACTATTTCTCTGGCTGTGTTTTGAAGTATTCGGATTACAGTGTTTCACCTACTTTTTTTAAGTAGTTTGCTTACGGCAAATAAGGATGTGCAAATCATAACATTCTTTTGGAGAAAATGATTATGGCTCTCGAGGTAGAATGAATAAGTGGTTCATTTCATATTTAACTGATTGGAAGCAAAGGGTCATGCCTGATAGCTCAAACATCTCTCACCATGAATCTACTTCTGAATGAAAACAAATTACTGTTGGTGTTCCATAGCGTTCAAATTTGGGTCTGCTCCTGTTTTTGCTCTGTATAAACGACCTTCTGTCTTACACTGATAAGGTAGAAACATTATTCTTTGTTGATGATGTAAGTATTATAATGAAGTCCAACTGAACTACAAAGACAGAAGGAACAAAAATGAAATATTAGGAACTATTGTTGATTGGTTTTCAGTAAATGGTCTATCATTTATCCCAGTAAAACACATTTCATTTACCAGACAAGACACACCATCTTCAGTAACAATACAGCATGGGGGAAAGGAAATACATAAAACTAATTCTTCAAAGTTGCTGGGTGTGCCTATCGGTCGGAACTTGAATTGGAAATCACTACTATTTATCTTCTGAAATACCTGCGTCCGACATTTTCTCTATGCGTAATTACTGATTTTGATGATGGAAGCATCAGAATATCAGCTTAGTTTGAATGCTTCCAATCACTGATGTCATATGGAATCTTTCTCTGGTGAAATTCTGCCCCGAGACACAAAGTACTAATTGCAGAGAAATGTGCTGAAGCATAATGTCTGCTGTCCATACTCTAACTCCGTGTAGGCAGCCTTGCAGTACATTTACTCTCTTAGGAAGAATCAGGTACAATTTGTAACTAATGGTATCATTCATAAACATAACACTACGAACAATAAAAGTCACCACTGTTAACAATTTAGCCCTGCTCACGCGCACAAATATACAACCTACACAGCCACAATTTTTAAAAAAATTGAATCTTTCTGAACTAAAGCTGCTTGAAAATAATAGAAGGCTTCAAAAAACTGAGCTTATATCTGCTTTAACTTACTACATAAAGGCAAGCAGGAGGCGAATACAGATATCTTTTATCACCGCTTTTTGACTGCTGATAGCAAGTCCACTTATTATTAAAACTGTTATTTACATATTTAGGGTATAATTCTTCATCACATTATCAGATAAAATATTTAATACAGATTATCTCATCAAATAATTTCATCTTAACAGTGGTTCTCGTTGTTAAGATTGAAATGACTTGACATGATATTTTGTGTTAAGTACTTTTATCTGATATTCTGATGACGAAGTGTGCCCGAAGATCAAAAATAAAGTTTGAATAACAAACCAACAAGCGGTGATAAAATTTCGCTTCTACCGTAGATGAATGTCTGAA
Source organism: Schistocerca cancellata (assembly GCF_023864275.1). Taxonomy (NCBI): domain Eukaryota; kingdom Metazoa; phylum Arthropoda; class Insecta; order Orthoptera; family Acrididae; genus Schistocerca; species Schistocerca cancellata. The sequence continues at coordinate 248,037,399 of NC_064628.1, read as the reverse complement.
TAGGTGGCATGTATATGGTTGGGTTATATTTGTCAAATTTTGCTGTAGCTGTAGATAAGAAGCATGTAGCCATGTTATCATAGAGAAAATGTCTCTTACTTGAAAACCTACGGAAACATTGCACTTTACAGTGAGTTGCCACGATTATGGAACATGGAAAAAATTCTGACATCTACTACGCCATCCACAAGGAATTAGCTTGGTACTGAATCTAATAGTAGATGTGACAGAAGTAGGAGCAGATGAAGACTAGATTCTGCGAACGTAGGGGGTTGGTTGACGTAGGTCTATAGAGCTGAAAGGATTAAGATGGATGGCTACCTTAAATCAGTCGAATTACTAATGAGAAAAAAGTCTGTGCTGTCAGAAAATACTGTAGCCGGAACTGTACACAAACTGCTGTTGGATTGGAGTGAAACTAATATACAGTCGCACGAAAGAGATGTCAAGACGGTAAGAGGTGATAATTAATTATATCACATGGCGCCGCACAGTGGTCTAAGGACTCTAATGCTGGAATGTCATATTAGCCACATGCAGATTTTCATTGCCAACAATGTGCTTTTGTTCAGAGGATCTGCTGCAAGCATTGTACTCAACACGAGATAGCTGAAATTATTGGTATTTTGCTATTGTGTTGACTGGACTGCATTCCACTTTCAATAATTGACAAATCCCATGTGCTGAGACACGTATGATTCAGAAAACATTTGTGGCACATAGAGACTTTACACAGCGCTGTTGTTTTGTATAATAAAGTGTCAGTATCTTTCTTCTTCGTTCCTGTGAAAAAACAAGAATAGAACAAAAAAAGTCGGCTGTATACTTTTGTACTATCATAGAAGGTTCAATACACGATTTCCAAGAAAACAGTAAGTTGGAAGCTAATTTCACGAACATAAAGCTTGAACACTTCTACTGCCATCAACGAACATTTCGCAGGGATCACGGACATAAGAGGAATTAGGGCTCGTGAGAAAGCCTATAGATAGCCGCTTTTCCCTCGCTCCATTTGCGAGTGGAACAGCAAAGGAAATGACTCTAATCGAGATGATGTAAGAAAATCTCTGACAGCTCGCAGGAGTGGTGCCAGTTTTCAGCTGCAAAGCGCTGATGGCTGCAGACGAAAACAATTGTCCTCTACAGAGCTGTGACAACGCTGAGGCGTTGCCGTAGAGGCGTTTACAAAGTCACACAAAGTTATTGGTTGAGTTAAGCCTGAGGAACTGCCTCACCCAGTTCAGGGATTAACTTACTTTCCACTTGAGTCATTAATCTTCTGACTGGTTTAATATATATATATATATATATATATATATATATATATATATATATATATATATATATATATATACATTTGTGTGTGTGTGTGTGTGTCTGGAGAGAGAATAGGAGGTGGATGTAATAGGTATGTAGCAAAGAGTATGGTTGCTGGATTATATTATCGTAAACTCATTGATAAGTAAAAGACAAGCGTTAAAATAAGGAAAACTGATGTTACATGATAGAAAAATTTGGAAATATGTGGTAAGATCGTATGGGACCAAATTACTGAGGTCATCGGTCCCTAAGCTTACACACTACTTAAATCAAAGGACACTGTTGGAGGTTTGTTCACGACGAAACCATGGCAAGTGGATGCAGGTCCAGTGAATGAAGTTGCTATGTAGGACAGTGTCACTGGCCAAACCACTGGCATGACAGCAATCGACTTAGATTACTACGATCATTTATTGGTCGGTATGGCAGTACCCTCCCTAGTGGAAAAATGATCCCTTGCTGATCCTTCTCCTCCATGACTCTTTATAGGCCGATATTCCAACAACGAATTTACGTAATAGTTCTATCATGTAGCCGCGCGGGGTAGCCGTGCTGTCTGAGGCGTCTTGCACGGTTCGGGCGGCTACCCCCGAACCGTATATATATATATATATATATATATATATATATATATATATATATATAGGTTTTCGGAGAGATTCTTTTTGGGAATTGGATCACCCAGTGGCATTCTTCGATTCCCCCTGCAACAAAAAAGTTCAGTAGTAACTTTAAGAGGGTCGGCATTGGAGAGAGACGTTGCGGTAGTGTGACGTCACCTGTATCCCAAGTTCAGAAACAGACGAACTAGGATCTCCGCTACACATTTCCATCGCTGGCAGCCGAGCACAATGTACCTGATGTCCACTTGCTCTCCGGACTTGCAACACAACGAGCCCAGTCTGCTATCACATGAGAGTATTTTTTCTAGCGGATTGCACCTGTGGTAAAAAAAAAGGGGTATCGTCTTTGATTCATAATCAAAACGTCTTTTGTCTCAGGTTCGAATCCCGCCGCTACTTAACTTTTGATTAATAAACAGAATTAGTGGCCGAAGACATCCGGTATAAGAAGTCAGCCTCATTCTGCCAAAGGCCTTATCAAATGGTTCAAATGGCTCTGAGCACTATGGGACTCAACTGCTGTGGTCATAAGTCCCCTAGAACTAAGAACTACTTAAACCTAACTAACCTAAGGACAGCACACAACACCCAGCCATCACGAGGCAGAGAAAATCCCTGACCCCGCCGGGAATCGAACCCGGGAACCCGGGCGCGGGAAGCGAGAACGCTACCGCACGACCACGAGATGCGGGCAGGCCTTATCAAAGAGGGTGGAGAAGCGGACAGAGGTTCAGGGCACTCTCTTGTCCTAGGGGTGGGAAACTGCTCCTAAAAGGCGGAAGAATCAGCAGTGATCAACGGCTTGACGATGCAGAAGGCAATGGAAACCACTGCATTAAAGACACGTAACGTGTATCTACAGGGCATTTGCCCTGTAATTGAAGAAGTGTCATGGAAGGATGTGGTCGCGGGAGTTCAATACCACGTCGAGGTCCGTATTCAGCGAGTTTAAGTTGAATGGATCACTATATTCGAGTAGTGAAAGCGCCACCATTGTGTGTCCGTCCGCCCAAGTGACCTCATTGTAAGAAGGTGTTAGTTGGCGATGAATACTGGGACGTTTGCCTTGCCTGACTTGATCGAGAGCGACCGTTGGTTGGTCGTTCGGTCGGTCGTCTCAACCGACGACGTGTATTTGGTCTTCCGACGGGTTCTGGGTTCTCTGTGTTTGTGTCGACTTGTAATTCGTCCTTGTTGCTCCACAGTGACTGGTTTTAGTATTGTTTGAGTTGTTTGTGGAATTGTTTCCGCGGATCCGTGTGTATCTAGTGTGATTTTGAATGAGCAGTCATTTTAACACTGTCTGCTTACTGGATTCGAGGAGGCAACTTGTTGTGATTACCTCGGATTATTCTTGCGTTTGAACATGTTCTCTTGTATAATGTTTATCGTTTTACGATGTCAAGAATGTAGTCCGCCTGTCTGCCAGGCATGGGTTATTCTATTGTGCGTTAAGCATCGGACGTTGTGTAGATTTTGCGAGATGTTGGTCTTGCGTCTAACTGTGACTGGTTTGAGTTGCCATCCTGTTAAGTGAGTATAACACTGGGCTGCCTGTCTCACCTTACTTACGTTTGACGGACTTTCTCAGGTCGATCCTTGGAGCACTGTCTGTGGATCACTCCCTTTTTGATTTGGTCTGATTATGTCAACTGTTTAAAAACTAATATTTTGTTTAAATTATTCCTATTGCTTGTGGCCTTCAGCCGACAAATAATTCTTCTTAATAAGGCCTTCAGCCGTCAGTGTAGCTTGTGTTACAGTCAATTTATTAAAAAATGATTGTTTTAAAAATGATTTTGGTATTTTCAACGTCTAATTGTCTTCCTCACTTGTTATTCAGGCCTTCAGCCGTTAATTGCTCTGAAGTATTGCCCGTGGCCTTCAGCCGACAAATAATTTGAAATCTTTCTTAATAAGGCCTTAAACTGTTAGTGTAGCTTGGGTCACAGTCATTTTTTTTTAAATGATTATTTTAAAAATTATTTTGGTGTTTTCAACCTGTAGTTGTCTTCCTCACTTGTAATTCGGGCCTTCAGCCGCTAATTGTTCTGAAGTATTGCTGTGGCCTTCAGCCGACAAATGCTTTTGAATTCTTTCTTAATAAGGCCTTCAGCCGTCAGTGTAGCTTGTGTTAGTCTTTTTTTTTTAATGATTGTTTTTTAAAAAAATTATTTCCTTAAATAAAGTGTATGTGTTTAATGTGCAACCAACGGTAACTGATTAGGCTCCATCCACACCTTTTCCTGCTTTCCCTAAGTCCCACGTATCAAGAATGAAATTTTCACTCTACAACGGAGTGTGCGCTGATATGAAACTTCCTGGCAGATTAAAACTGTGTTCCGGACCGAGACTCGAACTCGGGACCTTTGCCTTTCGCGCGAAAGGCAAAGGTCCCGAGTTCGAGTCTCGGTCCGGAACACAGTTTTAATCTGCCAGGAAGTTCCCACGTATCAGTTTTTTTTCTTTTTTTTGGTAAGGAGATGGCTTTAACCGTGAGGGAGAACATAGGCTACTTTAGAAAGTGTGCCGTACAAGATTGTTACTGATTTGCAGAATATTACGCCAATTAGGGAAAAATATTTACTCTCTGAAAAAGCTATTTACTTTTTGATTTTTGAAAGCTATCATATTGGTGAAATTGCTTTACTTCATTAATAAGTGCTGCGTGATACGATAAAATGTAATGACTACAGTGCTTACATAATCTTCAATGTATTTCTTCCGTACTTCCACACTATTTGTTGCATAACATAGGCATCACTACATAACATAGGCATAAGTACTATGCGCACTCTCCAGTATTTTAGAACGAGAGGACTTAGTGATCTGCAACAGGCTTTACACGTAATTTCAAACCTTTATGATTTTTTTCTCGCTGACAACACCCACAAAATGATGAAAGCAAAAATGGTTGTCACTTACTACACTTTTGCTCTTTGAGCAGCAAACCTGTCGCATCAGGCGTGATGTTATGGCGTTTACATTTATTGCTCCATTGCTACTAACTGTATTCGCAACACCGTTAGCAGACGGTATCCACATAAGCTGCCGAATGTATCTACAAAATTATATCATGGAAAGACGCATAGTTCACGAGATATGAGGGAAGAAGGAGATAGACAGAAGGTGGTGGAGGATGAGACGGACAGAAGGAGGGGGGATTAGCAGGACAGAGAGAGGGGAAGGAGCAGATAGACCAACAGAACTGATATAAGGACAAAGCAAGGTAACGCGGGGTACTCAGCTAGTTACTTAATAAAAATAACGCAACTCGAAGTGCAGTTATTCGTCACTGAGACTTCTCATGAACGAAGCAACAAAACAAAACCTACAGCAGCTTAGGAACTGTCAGCAGCACGAGAGTGCTCCCATCTCTGATGCTATGAGCAACAGAGAAAATTCTGGAAAACCAGGGACGTCCAATTAGACTGTACTGATATCCGATGTCAGTACCCTTACACCCGGCAACGGTACATGGGTGAAATGAACGACATTTAGAAATGGCAAAAAATACTAAACCTTCGGTTATGTTCAAGTAACAGCTTGAGATTACTCTGCACGGGATATACTAATTTTGCACATGTTAACTGAATGGGTCTGTCGTTG